>NC_090782.1:2950000-3281666 GCF_040054535.1 Antennarius striatus | reverse complement strand
GAGAGTCAGGGCGGACACTAAAACAAACTGGCAGAGAGCAGAAGGCTGAGCTGGCATTTGAAGTGTGGAGACAGATTGGGGAGTGGCTGTAGGTGTGTGGAGAGACGGCAGGTGCAGGGAATGAACTGATTGTAGATGAGACAGGATCTGGAATGACATGACATTTTGGGAAAAGAAAACATAGAAAAGGAAACCTTAATTGTCTTAAGACATGACAGAACCCCCTCCTCTACGGATGTCCCTTGACTTCCCTCCAGGCTGGTCGGGGTGATCCCGATGGAATTCCCTGGTGAGGGCCGGATCCAGGATGCTCTGAGCCGGGACCCAAGAACTTTCTTCTGGACCGTACCCCTCCCAGTCCACCAAGTACTGGACGCCCCGGCCACGAAGCCGAGACCTGAGGAGGCGATGGACTGTGTAGGCCGGAGCACCATTGATGAGCCGGGGGGGGTGCGGCATCCACGTGCGGTGACATCGTCGAACGAACATCTGCACAGAAGGGACCATCCTCCCATTCCTGCTCAGGAAACAATGTTGGTTGATAACCCTGGGAACACTGGAAAGGCGAGAGATCAGTGGCAGAACTTGGCAGGATGTTGTGGGTGTACTCTACCCAGAGCAATTGTCTAGACCAAGATGAAGGGTTGCGAAATGCCAGACAGCGCAATGCTGTCTTCATCTCTTGGTTCATGCGTTCTGCTTGGCCATTAGACTGTGGAGAAAATTCCGGAGGTCAGACTGACTTTGGCCCCCAGCAAGCTGCAGAACTCCTGCCAGAAGCGAGATGTAAATTGTGGCCCCCAATCAGAGACCACGTCACTAGGGAGACCGTGCAACCAGACAACATGGAGGAGCAGCAGCTCAGCAGTCTCCTTGGCAGAAGGCAACTTGGGTAAAGGTACCAGATCGACAGACTTAGAAAATTGATCAATAATAGTCAGAATAACCGTGTTACCCTCAGAGACCTGTAGTCCAGTGACAAAGTCCAGAGATATATGCGACCAGGGGCAGCGTGGCAGAGGCAGCAGCTGGAGAGACAGAGGGAGGAAGCAGAGAATTCTTGTGCTGAGCACAGGTCGGACAAGCGGCAACAAACTTCAACATCTTCCTCCATGGACGGCCACCAGAATCGCTGCCGCAACAAGGCCAAAGTGCGCCTAACCTCTGGGTGGCACGCCAGTCGTGAACCATGTCCCCACTGCAGAACCTGAGGACGGAGATCAACAGGGACAAATAAACGATTATTGGGACAGGCACTGGGAGCCGGGTGTTCCGTCAAGGAACGCTTTACCAAGTCCTCCACCTCCCAGGTAAAGGCACCAACGACACAGGTTTCAGGCAGAATGTTTTTGAGTGAAGCTGGAAGATCGTCTGACTGGAACTGGTGGGAGAGGGCATCAGTTTTAACCTCTTGGCAGACCTAATATATTCCAGGTTCTTGTGATCAGTCCACACTATGAAAGACTGCTCCGTCCCTTCCAACCAGTGCCTCCACTCCTCCAGAGCCAGCTTAACCGCAAGAAGTTCCCGGTTCCCGATGTCATAGTTCTTCTCTGCAAGCCTCAACTTGCAGGAGTAAAAGGCACAGGGTAGGAATTTTTGATCGTCGGCCGACCGCTGAGATATGACTGCCCCTACACCGGAGTCTGACACATCAACCTCAACAATGAACTGTCGAGCAGGATCAGGAACAGTTAGTATGGGAGCAGAGGCATACCTGGACTTTAACTCCTTGAACGCCTCCTCTGCTGCTTGGGACCACCTGAAGAGAACCTTCTGAGACGTGAGAGCTATAAGAGGAGCAGCAATGGAACTATAATTCCTGATGAACCTTCTGTAAAAGTTTGCGAAGCCCAGGAACCATTGCAGCTCCTTACGTGACGCAGGGATGGGCCAGGCTGTAACAGCTGAGGTCTTAGCTGGGTCCATAGAAATCTTCCCGACACTGATGATGAAGCCGAGGAAGGACACCTCAGTAACGTGAAATTCACATCTCTCCACTTTTACAAAAAGCTGATGGTCCAAAAGTCTCTGCAACACCTGGCGGATGTGCATAACATGTTCCTGTGTGGACTTGGAAAAGATCAAAATATCGTTCAGATACACAAACACAGACATTAAGGAGATCATGTAGGACATAATTCACTAGCCCCTGGAAAACAGCTGGGGCATTAGTTAAACCGAACGGCATGACTAAGTACTCATAATGTACACTAGGGGTAATGAACGCTGTCTTCCACTCGTCACCCTCTCTGATAAGGACTAGATGATATGCAATCCTTAAATCAAGTTTACTGAAAATGGTAGCTTCATGCAAAACTTCAAAAGCCGAGGAGATGAGTGGAAGCGGCTAACGATTCTTAACAATTATTTCATTTAACCCTCTATAACAAATACATGGCCGTAAAGTCTTATCCTTATTTTCAACAAAAAAGAATCCTGCACCAGAAGGGGAGGAAGAGGGACGAATGAGGCCTGCTGCCAGTGAGTCTTGAATGTAAGTGTCCATGGCCTTCATATCTGGTGTCGATAGAGAATACAGTCTACCCCTAGGCGGGGTTGTCCCAGGAAGAAGCTCAATGGCGCAATCGGTCAGTGAGGTGGAAGTGACGTTGCTCGCGCCTTACTAAAAACCTCTTTAAGGTCCATATAAACATCTGGCACCCCGGTTAAGTCGGGGTGCCACAACCCGACAGGACAACATGGACTGAGATTAGGCAAGGCAGACTTAAGGCATACAGCATGACAATGAGTACTCCACTGAATGATAGTCCCAGAGACCCAGTCTATGTGTGGGTTGTGCATTCTTTACCACAGGTAACCCAAAATCACTGGCTGCTGTGGAGCTTGAAAAGGGTGTCTTTATGATTCCCGACAAACACATTAACAAAGGCACTGTTTGGAGCGTGACCCGACAGAAGAAGACCATCCAGAGCGGTGGCGTCAATGGGCTTGGTCAAAGGTTCCTTCCTGATCCCTAATTGCGTGACTAGAGCAATGTCAATCAGGTTAGAAATCAGCCCCAGAGTCAATTAACACTCCTACCTTGATCTCTTGACCGACACAATGAAGTAGGGCGTGCAGCACTGGTCGAGAGGGCAGACCGAAGTTTGTTGTCCGACTCACCAGCACCCTCTGTTCAACTGGTGCCCTGCCTTTTATCGGACAGAAAGAAGTAAAATGGCCGGACTGACCACAGTAGAGGCAGAGATTTCCCCGCAGGCGACGCTCTCTCCACTGAAGACAGACGATCCCGACGTAGTTGCATGGGCTCCACCTGACCTCTAAGGATGTCCTCCTCTGACGGCGGGGAAGGTGGCGAAGAAGCAGATACAGAGGGGAACATCCGGACTGCTTCAGGATGGCGAGCTCTCTCCCTCCTGCGCTCCTGACGACGGACATCAATGCGACTGGCCAGGGCCACGAGGGAGTCCAGATTCGCAGCAGGATCCTGCGTCGCCAACTCGTCTTTTATTCGGTCTGCTAACCAGTTATAAAAGGCGTCGAATAGGGAAGCGGGGTTCCAATCGCTCTCCGCTCTATGGAATAGCCCACCACAGACCTTCCCCCTTGGGATAAATTCAACAGACCCCTGGCTGCCTCTCTCCCAGTAGTCACATGATCAAAGACCCTCCGCAACCCGGCACAGAAGGACTGGACGGATGCACAGACAGGTGACTGCCGCCCCACTTGGCGGTCCCCCAGTCCCTCTCCCTGTGAGCAGGGAGACGATGTACGCCACGCGGGACCGCTCTGTTGGAAAAGCCAAGGGTTGCTGCTCAAAAATAAGGGAGCATTGGACCAAGAAGGGATGGCAGGTACCTGGAGTTCTGGAACAGCTTTCCACTGGCGGAATCCTAGCCTTGGAACCAGTCACCGACCGAGCAGAAGATTCAGGGACGGCAGAGGGAACTGGACGACCCGGTAGTGCTGCCGAAAATGCAGCAAGCTGTGTCTGGAGGATGTTTATGCTATGCTCCTGGCGCACGGTCGTGGAGCGAATGACCTAGGCCAAAAACTGGAGGTGACGGTCATAACGCTGGGTCACGCTGGGTTCATTTGATGGGTTCAGCTGGTTTCATTTTGGCCAGATTGTTCTGTCACGACTCAAACACAACTGGCAAGGGGAACCCAAAAGCACGACACAGTAGCAGGTGGGTAAAGTCTCAAAAAAGGATTTAATAATACAGGCAGCGGTCAGGTTCGAAATAATCAGTCCGATAGGCAGAGGTATCCAATAAACAACAGGCAACTGGTGGAGTCCAGAATCAGGCAGGGTCAGGCACGAAACAATCAACAAACCAGGCAGACAAATCAGACGAGCAGCAGACAACAGGCTGGGTCGAGAGAGCAGACGGGATTCATACAGTCACGAAAGCAGGCAGGATACGTAGGCTGGAGAGTCAGGGCAGACACTAAAACAATATGGCAGAGAGCAGAAGGTTGAGCTGGCATTTGAAGTGTGGAGACAGATTGGGGACTGGCTGCAGGTGTGTGGAGAGATGGCAGGTGCAGGGAATGAACTGACTGTAGATGAGACAGGATCTGGAATGATATGATATGTTGGGATAAGAAAATAAAGAAAAGGAAAGACATGACAGGAACATGTCAAATGGCCCTGCACTTACTCAATAATTACAACAATTCAATGCAGCAACTGCATTTGCCAACTTGAAAAGTCTTCATTTTTCCTAGAAGTGACAGGTTGAGTTTGTTGAGCAGGTTAAAAATATCACACAGGTAAACAAGTTTTGAGATCCAATCAGTGTTGCTAAAATATTTTGCCACTGTTGACTCTTTTTTTAAAAGCAATCTCTGCAAGGACCCTCTTAACTCAAAACCTCTGTTAGTGACGTGCCTCTAGAAAGCCATCTAACTTCTGTGTGCAAGAGAAGGCAAGCGTTTATGTTCTGCATTCATCACTTCACAGATCTGATCAAACACACGAATTGAGGGCATTTCCTTTGACGTAGTTAATAACTTTAATCACATCTTGCAAAACACCGTTAAGCTCAAGGCGACAGTTTTCGGCTTGCCAGCATTTCCTTATGGTGGCAAGTGTGTCCTCCAAGCGACTTCTTTGATCTGTGTTGTCAGACCTGAAAGCCATCCAGTCATCGCAGCCACTCTGTCTTTGCATATGCCAACACAAAACAACCAGTTAAGTCTTGCTGATATGTAATTCTTCTGCAGCAGTGGTGTTGACTGGTAAAAATTACCCACATAATAAATCCTCGTCCACATCCTCTTGGAAGATGTATCGCACAAAAATGAGTAAAATTGCCTGGTTGGGCAACATCAGAAGGGCCATTTATCCTCTGTAACAGCTGTGCCTCAACGTCCTCTGCTATTTCATCAATTCTGTTCATGGTGGTAGTTGAAAGGAGGACAATAGCTATCTTTTTTGCCTCGTTCTCTCCAAAAAAGTTCATGCCAAATGTCTTTCGTAGCAGGCAGGATCAGTTCTTCCCAAAATTTCAGTATCTACTGAGGCAATTTGTTGGTTTGTATAATTTCTTCAGGCACTGGTTCAGTGTGTTAAAGTTGGTCAAAATAAATCAACACTTCTAAACAAACAGATGGGCATCCCACAGGGCTAGGCACTCGAACCTTTGCTGTTTAGTGTCTTTCTAATTGGTAAAATTTACAAAATGAAGAAATACAATCTATATCAGAATTTAAACACTCTGGATTGGTTCTTTACCCCCAAATCAAATTTGACAAACATAAACATAAAATCTTCAAAACAATACAAAACCATGTAAAGTGTTTAGTAAATCAGATATAATAATTGTTTAATAAATCCGACCTTATGTGCGGCAGCAGTAGCTCAGTCCACTAAGTCTTGGACTGGAGACCGGAGAGTTGCTGGCTCAAGGCCTGGGTGGACAAAAAACATTTGGAGTATGAGCTGGCAGTGGGAGGTGTCAGTTCACCTCCTGAGCACTGCTGAGGTGCCCTTGATCAAGATACCGCCCCCCTACAAGCTGCTCATTTTAGGCGTACCAAGAAACAGCTGCCCGTTGTTCTGACTCCCATTGTATATAAATTGCTGCTTACAGGGTCCTGGTGTGTGTCTGTATGTTTGTTTCAGGGACCCATACACACACACACACACACACACACACACACA
This sequence comes from Antennarius striatus, assembly GCF_040054535.1. NCBI lineage: Eukaryota > Metazoa > Chordata > Actinopteri > Lophiiformes > Antennariidae > Antennarius > Antennarius striatus. The sequence goes on along the minus strand of NC_090782.1, from coordinate 3,275,533 downwards.
CACACACACACACACACACACACACACACACACACACACACACACACACACACACACACACACACACACACACACACACACACACACACACACACACACACACATATATATATATACAGGTATATATATATATGCATTTTTAAAAATATAGTAAGTGAAAAGGTAATTTTCCCAAGGAGGTTATTCAAGTGTATTTCATTTCATCTCATTTCACATTCAGGCCGCTCTGCCGTACTTGAATGATATGATTTTCTCATGCATCTCATACTGCATGACAGTCCATCTTAGATAGTAAGATGTTTCGAGAAGGCAGGGTTAACAAACCCTGAGATAAACCTGTGGCTTTGGTTTGACTTACCCTGAACTTGGAAAATCAGGGATTTTAGTTTCACATCAATTTCAGGATTAGTTTTGTTAACCCAGAGTAAGCTGACCTGTAGTTTAACAGGTGTGACAACTCTAAAAAAACCCATCATCAATGGAGCCCTGATTTAACGGTACACCATGACGATGGATGAGACGCGCTCCGCAGCGCTTTACGGCTGTTGAAGTACAGATTTTAATTTATGCATATGAAAACTTTGAGGACATTTTCAGAAGAAAGAGCAACAGCGTTGCAGCTGTAAAATAGAGGGAGATGACATGGGAAGAAATTGCTGCTTGAGGCATTGTGTAAGTTTAAGTGTAATCCGTTACAATCATGGTAAAATTACGTAAGTAAACAGCTTGAATAATAGTCTATTAATTTTTTTTATTTAGGTGCAGTCCTGTGGGGGAGAAGTGCACATGTCAGCAGCTGAAAATGAAGTATAAAAATATTATTCACACAGGTAAGACCTGCATCATCTCATGAGGGATTCTTCTCATCTTCATTATATTTGATATTGTACTGTAAACGTTGTGGACGTTTGACTTTTCAGTTGTTTTATTGCCAGCACAGAGCTCTTAACATGCACACAGAAATGTGCTCACATCTACATAAAGTTCGGTTAAATAAGTAAATCTATTGAAACGTTTTAATGTTATGTAAATGAAACAGTAAATGTGTGTTACAAAAACAGTTGAGAAGAAGAATATGGGGTGGCAGTGGCTCAGCGCTAGAGCAATCGTCTTGAAGACGGGATCGCCCAGCCATCAGTTCGAGGGGTTTGAGTCCCGCTCCCGCCAGGACATCCATTGGAGCGTGAGCTGACGGTGGGAGGTGTCGGCTCACCTCCCAGCCACTGTCGAGGCACCCTTGAGCAAGGCGCCGTCCCCCCTACAAGATGCTCATTGGAGCGCAATTTCTTCACAGGACCCTTCACTCCGCCTCCCCTGTACCGCTACATGTTCCTCTCTGTATTTACTAATTGCATGCCTACAGGCCCCTACATAGTGTGCTGTGCCTGTTTCAGGGTCCTGTAACCTGTAACGAAGTGCTGTAATTAATACATATACTGTATGTACTTGAGTGAAGTGTGAAGTGTAAAGAGAATTTCCCCAAGAGGGATCAATAAAGTGCGGATTATTATTATTATTATTAATTATTTATACCATTGCGTATACCTATAGAGAGCTGGCATCTAGCTCTTTTGCATGGTTTCCTTGATAATAGCTAAAACACTCCTGTAGTTCTCACATCATTACTTCTTACATCAACAGAAAACAAATGTAGTCTAACATTTAGTCTAACAGTCTAACGAGGAAGGCTGCGGGTCCAGACGGCATCAGCTCCAGGCTCCTGAAATCCTGCGCAGACCAGCTGTGTGGGATTGTTGGACACATGTTCAACATGAGCCTGAAGCTAGGAAGGGTTCCACAGCTGTGGAAAACGTTCTGCTTGGTGTTTTTTGATTTCTCCAGTGCTTTCAATACTATAGAGATAGTACAAAATGGAGATCACATGGAAATGGTTGGACCACCACCTCATTGACTGGATATTGGACTATTTGACCAATCGCCTGCAGTTCATGAGGACCTGGGACTATGTGTCGAACACGGTTGTCTGCAGCACGGGGGCACCACAGGGAATGGTCCTGGCTCCGTTCCTGTTCACCCTCTGTACTGCAGACTTATTCTACAACTCCCCCACATGTCACCTGCAGAAGTTCTCTGATGACTCTGCAATCGTCGGCCTCATCACCGATGGGGACGACAGAAAGTACAGAGATCTGACCCAGGACTTTGTGGACTGGTGCCAGTGGAACCGCCTCCAGATCAACGCGGGTAAAACCAAGGAACTGGTGGTGGATGTCCGCAGACGAGCACTCTGCCCAGTTACACTGGTGAAGATCCAGGGTATGGACATCGAGGTGGTGTCCTCATACAAGTACCTGGGTGTTCACCTGAACAATAAATTGGACTGGAGTACCAACACTCACTCTCTCTATCTGCAAAGGAAATGTGTATTGAATGTTTTTATTGCCCCCTGTGGTGATGTGACTTAGACTCTGAAATAATTCTGGCAGATGGTGTCTTTCACTGCCCTGTCGTCCTGGATAGCAGGAATCATCAAGACTGCACAAAGACAATTTTGTTTTTTGTTAGTTTTGTTGGATTTTGTGAATTTATCATGGAGTGGTCACGGGTCCGGACAGAACCATCACGCGGTTCGGATCCGGACCAATGTCCGCCATTTGGTGATGCCTGTCCTAGAGATAAAAAGAGATAAAGTGATGAGTCTGAAGCTAGAAATAGAAGGTGTGATGTTCAATGTTGTTAGTGGGTATGCTCCACAGGTAGGATGTGAGCTGGAGGAGAAGGAAAAATTCTGGTTGGACTTTGATGAAGTGATGCGGAGCATACCTAGAAGTGAGAGAGTTGTCATTGGTGCAGACTTCAATGAACATGTTGGTGCAAGAAACAGAGGTGATGAGGAGGTGATGGACAGATTTGGTATCCAGGAGAGGAACGCAGAAGGACCCTTGGTGGTCAACTTTGCGAAAAGGATGGAAATGGCTAGAGTGAATACTTTCTTCCAGAAGAGGCAGGAACATAGGGTGACCTATAAGAGTGGAGGTAGGATGATGGTGTGTAGGGTGACTCTGGTGGTGAGAAAAATGAAGAGGGAAAAGGATGAGCAGAGGATGAAATGGTGGAAGCTGAAAAAGGAAGAGTGTTGCAGGACTTTTAGGAAGGAGTTAAGACAGGCTCTGGGTGGTCAGGAGGTGCTTCCAGATGACTGGAAAACTACAGCTAATGTGATCAGGGAGACAGGTAGGAGAGTACTTGGAGAGCCACCTGGAGGGAAAGTAGATAAGGAGACTTGGTGGAGAATGAGGGGGTACAGGAGTACATACAGAGAAAGAGGTTAGCTAAGAAGAAGTGGAACACTGAGAGGACTGAGGAAAGTAGACAGGAGTACAGGGAGATGCAGCGTAAGGTGAAAGTAGAGGTAGCAAAGGCCAAACAAGGGGCTTATGATGACTTGTATACTAAGTCGGACAGTAAGGAGGGGTAGACTGACCTATACAGGTTGGCAAGACAGAGAGACAGAGACGGGAAGGACGTGTAGCAGGATAGGGTGATTCAGGATAGGGATGGAAGTGTATTGACAGGTGCCAGTAGTGTGATGGGAAGATGGACAAAGTATTTTGAAGAGTTGATGAACGTGGAAAATGAGAGAGAACAGAGACTAGAAGAGGTGACTGCTGTGGACCAGGAAGTAGCAAAGAGTAGTAAGGATGAAGTGAGGAGGGCATTGAAGAGGATGAAGAGTGGAAAGGCAGTCGGTCCTGTGGAGGTATGGAAGTGTCTAGGAGAGGTGGCAGTAGAGTTTTTGACTTGGTTGTTCAACAGGATCTTAGATAGTAGGAAGATGCCTGAGAAATGTGACGAGAAGTGTGCTGGTGCCCATTTTAAGAACAACGGAGATGTGCAGAGTTGTGGCAACTATGGAGGAATAAAGCTGATGAGCCATATATGCTGTCACACTCTGTCACACAGCGCTTCCACAGAGAGGCTGAGGTCCTCTTTTGTGCCCCGTGCCATCAGGGGGTACAATGACTCTCTCAGGAAGAGCTGAGGGAAGGTGGCGAGGTCAGCACGCGGTTGAATGGATTTAATTTTATGCTGTTTATATTTTAATTTTTAGCCAGTATTTATTCATAATGTAATGCCTGAGCAGTGGATATGTGCAATTTCCTTCGGGATTAATAAAGTACTGTATCTATCTATCTATCTATCTATCTATCTATTGAAGTTATTGGAAAGAGTAGTTGAAGCTAGACTAAGGGCAGAAGTGAGCATTTGTGAGCAGCAGTATGGTTTCATGCCAAAAAAGAGTACTACAGATGCAGTATTTGCTTTGAGGATGTTGATAGAGAAGTACAGAGAAGGCCAGAGGGAGCTGCATTGTGTTTTTGTAGATCTGGAGAAAGCTTATGACAGGGTGCCCAGAGAGGAACTGTGGTATTGTATGAGGAAGTCTGGAGTGGCAGAGAAGTATGTTAGAGCGGTGCAGCACATGTATGAGGACTGTAAGACAGTGGTGAGGTGTGCTGTAGGTGTGACAGAGGAGTTCAAGGTGGAGGTGGGACTGCATCAGGGATCAGCTCTGAGCCCCTTCTTGTTCGCTATGGTAATGGACAGGCTGACAGACGAGGTTAGACAGGAATCTCCATGGACTATGATGTTTGCAGATGACATTGTGATCTGCAGTGAGAGCAGGGAACAGGTGGAGGAGAAGCTAGAGAGGTGGAGGTTTGTCCTGGAAAGGAGAGGAATGAAGGTTAGCCGCAGTAAGACAGAGTACATGTGTGTGAATGAGAGGGACCCAAGTGGAAGAGTGAGGTTACAGGGAGAAGAGATCAAGAAGGTGGAGGATTTTAAGTACTTAGGGTCAACTGTCCGGAATAATGGAGAGTGTGGAAAGGAGATGTAGAAGCGTGTACAGGCAGGATGGAACGGGTGGAGGAAAGTGTCAGGTGTGATGTGTGATAGAAGAGTTTCAGCTAGAGTGAAAGGAAAGGTGTACAAAACTGTGGTGAGACCAGCGATGTTGTTTGGCCTAGAGACAGTGTCACTGAAGAAAAGACAGGAGAAAGAGCTGGAGGTAGCAGAGATGAAGATGCTGAGGTTCTTTCTGGGAGTGACCAGGATGGATAGGATCAGGAATGAGTACATCAGAGGGACAGCACATGTTAGAGGTTTTGGAGATAAAGTCAGAGAGGCCAGACTGAGATGGTTTGGACATGTCCAGAGGAGAGATAGTGAATATATTGGTAGAAGGATGCTGAATTTTGAACTGCCAGGCAGGAGGCCTAGAGGAAGACCAAAGAGGAGGTTTATGGATGTAATGAGGGAAGACATGAAGGTAGTTGGTATGAGAGAAGAGGATTCAAAGGACAGGGCTAGATGGAGGCAATTGATTCGCTGTGGCGACCCCTGAAGGGCAAAGCCGAAAGGAAAAGAAGAAGTATGGTTTCTTGCCAAAAAAGAGTACTACAGATGCAGTATTTGCTTTGACGATGCTGACAGAGAAGGCCAGAGAAGGCCAGAGGGAGCTGCATTGTGTTTTTGTAGATCTGGAGAAAGCTTATGACAGGATGCCCAGAGAGGAACTGTAGTATTGTATGAGGACGTCTGGAGTGGCAGAGAAGTATGTTAGAGCGGTGCAGGACATGTATGAGGACTGTAAGACAGTGGTGAGGTGTGTGTAGGTGTGACAGAGGAGTTCAAGGTGGAGGTGGGACTGCATCAGGGATCAGCTCTGAGCCCCTTCTTGTTCGCTATGGTGATGGACAGGCTGACAGACGAGGTTAGACAGGAATCTCCATGGACTATGATGTTTGCAGATGACATTGTGATCTGTAGTGAGAGCAGGGAACAGGTGGAGGAGAAGCTAGAGAGGAGGAGGTTTGTCCTGGAAAGGATAGGAATGAAGGTTTGCTGCAGTAAGACAAAGTACATGTGTGTGAATGAGAGGGACCCAAGTGGAAGAGTGAGGTTACAGGAAAAAGATCAAGAAGGTGGAGGATTTTAAGTACTTAGGGTCAACAGTCCGGAATAATGGAGAGTGTGGAAAGGAGATGTAGAACCGTGTACAGGCAGGATGGAACGGGTGGAGAAAAGTGTCAGGTGTGATGTGTGATAGAAGAGTTTCAGCTAGAGTGAAAGGAAAGACGTACAAAACTGTGGTGAGACCAGCGATGTTGTTTGGTCTAGAGACAGTGTCACTGAGGAAAAGACAGGAGACAGAGCTGGAGGTAGCAGAGATGAAGATGCTGAGATTCTCTCTGGGAGTGACCAGGATGGATAGGATCAGGAATGAGTACATCAGAGGGACAGCACATGTTAGAGGTTCTGGAGATAAAGTCAGAGAGGCCAGACTGAGATGGTTTGGACATGTCCAGAGGAGAGATAGTGAATATGTTGGTAGAAGGATGCTGAGTTTTGAACTGCCAGGCAGGAGGCCTAGAGGAAGACCAAAGAGGAGGTTTATGGATGTAGTGAAGGAGGACATGAAGGTAGTTGATATGAGAGAAGAGGATGAAGAAGATAAGGGTAGATGGAGGCAATTGATTCGCTGTGGCGACCCCTGAAGGGCAAAGCTGAAAGGAAAAGGAGAACAGGTTTACAACTAATTAAATGCCCTGTTTGGGGGTTATAAACTGTATTTTAATGTAAAGCCAATCAGACTTCAGAGTGAGTAGTGTTGCCCTGGGTGACGCGTCTCTACCCAGTTTGGCCGCACACGTGCTTCTTGTTCTCGTCTCTGATTGGCTGTTGGGAGTTAGTCTGTGCGTTTGACTGGCCAAGCTAGCTGTCTGTTAGTTAGCTGAGTATATTAAGCTGATTGCATTATCGGATCAGACTAAACCTGCAGTCCAACAATACAGAGTTAAGAACACCACGTTAACGCTATTTTAGCTAACTAGTTAAGCTAACGGCAGTAGCAGCAGCAACCTTGTGGTCCCCGCAGACCCCGTGCTTTCTGTAAGGAACGGAAGCGGATCGTGAAATGTCTTCAGACGAAGACAGGGCCAAGGAAATAATGAAAGGCTTCAAACTGTATCCTTTGAATGTGACGGCAGTCTGAGGCGGAACACCGCAGAAGGCTAGCTGTGTGTCCAGCTGACCGCTGATGGGGGCTAGCGCTGCTAGCAGCATCCTTGGACAAAACTGACCAGAACGGTGTGTCCTCCATGGTGTTGACAGACGACGTCGTGTAGTCGGGAGAACCGCTCCTTCACACGAGAATGACGGCCTGGCTGCTAACATGAATGGTCTAGCCCAAACGTTATCAGTCCTACCGCGAAATAGATCCCCGGGTTGTCATGTGCAGGATCTGGGCTCGGTGGGCTCGTAGCTGCAGTCACAAGTGGAGAACAGTTTTTTGCGGAGAGCAGCTCGTTCCCATCTTGGAGCGTTAACACGTTTGTCGCTGTTCGAACGGGCTTCATGTGTTGTGATGCGAGCACCAGTCGCCTCCGATCGGGCTGCTGCTGTGCTGGTTTGTGCGGCCCTGCAGCACTTGACTAGTTTTATTCACTCTAAAACGAAAGCTATAGAAATGTGATCATTTTAAACAACAAGCCATGCATCCATGGTCAAACAAGCTGACATGCTCGTCGGTGAAGGGGTTTCTCGACATATACATGAGTATATGAATACAGTATATCAGTCTTAAACCTCGAACTTGGTGGTCTGCTGTATTTCAGCCCAAGCCAGAAGTTATTTATCTTTGGATCTCATCTGAGGGTCATTGTGAGATGATGGTTGTGTGAAATGGGAGATGAGGTCCTTTTGGTTGTTTCACCCATGTTGTTATCATTTTGTAAGTACTGATTCCAGGTGACTTGCCCCTCATGATAAAGCCGTCGTGCTGCTGTAGAACCACACACAGTGAAGCTGGACCTTCAGCTACAGGACATGTATCTAGATTTACTGCAGAGGCCAGCATGCTCCACAGTTGTGTTCTACACACTACTGAAACAGCTGTGCTCCAAGTCACCCTAATAAAGAGCCTCACCTGCTGCTGGCTCAAACCCAGCTATCACTGCACATGTATCTGAACTGTGTAGCCATTGCACTAACTGTTCACTGTTTATGCATATATACTATATTCTACTATTTTTATATACTGTATTTAGTACATGTACATATTCTGCCTCCCTACATTAGTTTGAAAATAAGTTCAGTTACATCCTGGACTCGATGGGAAAAATACTAGAGAGAAATGGCAAAGATTTTGCTTCATGCTGGAGAACCTTAAAGATTTAGCTGCTGGACGCAGAGCTTTATTGGCAGTAGGCTACAAATAGGAGCAGCTCTTCTCTTAGGCTGCAGTGTAGCTACATGTAGGTGTGCTGCCCTCTATTTTAACAGCAGAATTTACTTCTGCAAAGACATTGAATCCATTCCTTACTGGAGTTTGTAAGGAATGGACTCAATGTCTTTGCAACTCACAGTGGACAGCCACCGTGAGTTGCCTCAGAGTTTATATGTTTGTGGCCTCATGGGTGCACGGAGGGTTGCATTTCATATTTTCGTTGTTCATTCACAAACAATACAACTGACAAGTAATGTAAGTGCATGTACAGTATTTCCACTAATAATGTTTTATTTAGCCCCAGTAGTGCAGCTGATGTGGCTCAAGATGTAACTTTGCTTGGTGACTGTATGTGCTCTTAGTGTGCCATCTAATTTAGCTTTGTATCTGCCCCTTTAAGTAAATCCGCCTTTGCTGAACAGGAAAGCAGGAGGATTAGACCAACTGTAGGCTGATCCATTGATAGTCTTTACCCTTAATCACTCCTAAACATTTAACGTTTCACGCCAATGAAGTATACAGTCCAGTAGTATTTTACTTGGTCCCTTGTTGTAAAACAGTCTTATGGTGAAATGAGTTCCTTGAACTTGAGGTCTCTTCATCACCATCATGCTGGGGACCTTGCTCGGCTGTTTCCATTCATCTGAACTTCACTGTCCTTCTGTTGCTGTCAGTTCTAGCCTCATCAACCATTTGACTTTTTCCAAAATTGTTTTTATGACAAGTGTATAAAATGTTATGCGTGAAACAATGCCTTCAGTATCAGTAAATTAAATTTGACCACTGTCATAATGGAGTACATACATATTTATATCCCTCTGGAATATCATTCTTTGCACTTCCAGATATATGGTCTAATTGTTTGTAAGATGTTCACACTGAACACTGAATTTCCCAGTTTGGGATCAATAAAGTATATCTATCTGACTTGACCGGTGTCTGGCCTGTATAGAGCTGAGAGGATTATTTCCTCTCTGACAATGAACATCCAAATCCAACAGATTTGAATGTTTCCTGTTATAAATCTGAATTAGAAGCTAATTGCTTCACCTTGCAGAGACATGGGCATTATTGAGTCATATCAGTTAATATTGCAAAGATATCAGTGGATTAAAATGGTAACGCTGTGTGTAGTGTGTTTATAGCACCGTCTGTAGCTCATCATTCCCCAGCTTGTGGTTCAAAGTATCCTTGTGTTAGATATTGAAACTGTTTACTCCAGGTTGTGTAAGTGTTGGTGTGAATTTTTCCAGTGGTGAGTCAGATTAGAACGGTGTTATCCTGCATAGTATTTACTTTTGTCATCCATATGCTTACCAACGGGCGGCACGGTGGCGCAGTGGTTAGTGCTGTGACCAAGGCGGTTCTGGGTTTGCGTCCCGCTCTGTGCGGAGTTTGCATGTTCTTCCCGTGTCTGCTTGGGTTCTCTTCAGGCTCTCCGGCTTCCTCCCACCTCCAGAAACATACGCTTAAGGTTAATTTGCTGGCTTCAAAGTGTCCGTAGGTGTGAGTGTGTGTGTGGTTGTCTGCATCTCTGTGGCTCTGCGGTGCACTGGCGCTGTGCCTGGAGTTTCCCCCAGCTCACGTCCCAAGACAGCTGGGATAGGCTCCAGCTCCCCAGAACCCGCGAAAGCGATGAAGTGGTTAGAGAAAATGAATGAATGAATGAATGTTTACCAGCCACCAGACAACATGATAAAAGTCCCCAATCATTATCAAGTGAGTCACCATTTGACATAACTGTGAAAAGCGTAGTTGTCATTGTGGCCTGAACTGAAAATGTGTTGGTGTAAAAGCTGTCTGTTCTTTGAACCATTAAGGCCTCTTTAAAAATGAATGCAGACTAAACAGTGACAGCAGCTTTTCACTGGGGACTCATTAATTTGTGTGTGTGTTCTGACAGATTTATGCAAGCGCCCTGGAGTGGTAAACATACACAACCTGCAGCGAGCCCTGTGGACCCTTTGCTATAACATGCTGGTGGAGGTTAAATCAATTTCTGTTAAAGACCTTTTCATTTTGAGAGGAAGTGATTTGTTAAAGCGCCAGACAGCACTCAGCCTGTGCACCATATGCTGACCCTCATCCTGACACTCATATGAACACTTGCCTCTGCACTCTGGATTACATTTGTGTGATCGTTAATAGTTTCCTTCAGTCTCAAGATCAGGAGCATAGGAAATTTAGGCCCCGTCCACACGATGACAGATTTTTTGAAAACGTAACTTTTCTGTTGCGTTTACGCCTTCTGTCCACGTGACAATGCAGATATCCGGAACGAAAATGCAGCTTTTTAAAAACGCTGGCCGAGGTGGATTTTTAAAAAAAACGCTGGGTCTGCGTTGTCGTGTGGACGGTGTATCCGTAACTTTTAAAAACGCTGACATCTTGCCTGCGACGAAAACCGCTGTGACGTCATATTTATGGGCCCGTGTGTTGTGACAACAAAACACGGAGGATTCCTATTGGATAAAATTTGACTCAATACTACCACCACATGGTTTGGCATGCTTATAGCCGTCTTTGAAAACGCACTGTTGCTTTTACGTGTGGACGGAGATTTTTTTGAAAACGCTGTCGTGTGGACGCGAATCGTTTTCGATGCGTTTTTAAAAAGTTGCGTTTACAAAAAAAAAACTGCCATCGTGTGGAAGGGGCCTAAATTTGACTCCTAACTGAATCTGTTTCTATTCCAGTCTGATCTCAGGTCAGTCTGGGTCATTATTGCCTAGTCTGGATGACCAGAACAAAACATCAGAATGCGTTCCAAACATTTTATGTGCGTCGAGATAATCCATATCATGATTTAATGAGTGTAAACGTTACATGTTGTTTTCTATGAATTGTGGTTTATTTTTCTTTCCTAAAACTGAACAAGTTTTTCAGATTATTTTCTGTTATCGCTGTCATTATGGTCAACCTCATAAAATAATAAATATATATTTTTTAAGTAGTCTAGAGCATTGTTAAAGACATTGTAGTGTTACCTGGGTTGTTTTAGGACGGGGGTTGGCAACCTTTACCACTCTAAAAAGAGCCATTTAGAACCAGTTTCCCCGGAAAACACTGGGAGCGGCAAATATTTTTTGACATGTAAAATGAAGATAACACTGTAAATAGTTTGTTTTTTACCTTCATGCTTTGTGTAAATAACTATTGTGTTTTTTATGAAATCCATGAACTGCTCCAGAGAAAAAGACATTTTATTTACACAATGAACACATTTTGTAAATAAATAAAAAAGCTGAACTTAAATTATCATATTGCTTCTGGGCTTTGAAACATGTAGCGGAGCCCTGACCTAAATTAAAAAAATTAATAGCTCAAAATGAAAAATAAATATTATAATTTCTGCATAACAATGTATTTTTTCCGTGGTTAATAGGACTTCTGCTCAGACAGGCTCTCAGTGCATGTGACGCATATTTTGAGCGCCGAAAAGTAATATAGATAATCAAATTTATTTTAATGTTTCAAGACTACAATTTAACGATTTACAACTGCAATAAACATGAACTAACACAAATATATACAAATACACTTCCGTAGTATATTTATACTTTATTTTCCGAAGCCAGAGCTGCAGCGTCAGGAAGAACGACCCTGTTCTTGGAGGTGTGTATGATGATCAGTCAGATGTGGCAGGTTGGAGTCAGTTCAACCTTAGAGGGTCAGCAAAAACATTCTGTTCAGCAAACTAATCAAAGCCAGAGGAAGGTTGTGGTCAGTGGGATTTGACCACTAAGATGAGGGTTATGATGAATGGACATGCATGGCAGCACCATGGACTTCGTCTACTGGTGTCAAATTAGTCGCAAGAAGCATGATGTACTTCAAAGATGGTGTTGGTGATTGGTGTCTTTACGCTGGCTCTAGGTGTTAATTTACGATTTCTATGCTTGTGCTAGTAGTATGCTTATATTTATAAAATTCTTAACTGCCATGATGTGTTTTGCTATTCAGTATTTTCAGTAAGTAGGTAGGCTATTGCTCATTTATTATTTTTTATTTTTGGTTTAATTGTACAGAATTAACCCTGACACCAAACCTTTTCTATATCTGTAGAACCACTTATAGTACTCTCTCCAGCCACTTTTTTGGGTACACCTTGCTGGTTGGACTTGTTTTTGCTCTCAGATCTACCTTAATCCTTTTTGGCATAAATTTAACAAGTTGCTGAGAACATTACCCAGAAATCTTGGTCCATATTGAAACCTGCAGTTCCACTGCATCCAAATGTGTTCAATTGGATTGATTAATTACAGTATTTGAGTTATTTGAATCACTTTTCTATCAGCTGGAACCAGTATGGCCATTCTCCTCTTACCTCTGGCATCAAAAAGACATCTTCCTTCACAGAATTGCCATTGCTGGACATTCATACAAACCCTAGAGATGTTGTGTTTTAAAGTAGCAGCAGTTTCTGAAGTACCCGTCCATCTGGCATCAGCAATCATGCCATTTGTAATGTCATCTAGAACAAAACTGCAGTAGGTCCTCTTGACTATCTCTACATGCCTACGTGAGTTGCTGCCATGTCAGTGGCTGATTAGAGATTTACATTATTGCAAAGTTGACATCCTTGTCATCGATATTCTGGAAATAATACAATTTGTAACTTTTTTTGTAAGGATAAATAGAATAGAATGGAATGCCTTTTATTGTTGTCAAACACAAGTGTACAATGAAGTGTCCTGGGACACGTTTACCCTTCTCAATGACCTCAGACAGTATAGGACCTATACTAAAGGTACTCCTGCGCTTTTTTCACAAGGGCACTGGTGTTGGTGCCCCATGTAATTTGATGTATTAGAAGAGGTGGGAGATCCTCCCTCTTTCTTTTGAAGACCAGCACCATCTCCTTGTTTTTTGAGAGGTTGAGTACCAGGTAGTCAGATTCCTGACCGCCTCCTTGTAGGCTGACCCATCACTATTTTTAATCAGCCCTACCATAGTAAAGTCATCAGCAAATTTTACGAAAGGTGAGAGGTTATGAAAATGAGAGGTTGTAATAGACCGCACCAGCCCTCCAAATGAATTGTAGGGAAAATGCTGGAATAACACCGTTATAATGGCTGCTGTAACTCTGCACAATCAGAACTTCATTTCAATGTGGTGACAGACGGACAAGTTTCCACAGGTCCCTGAAGTTTACTTAACTAATTAGTTTCAATTAAAATATTGTCAGATATTATCCCTTCATCCACCCACCTGAAGAATGATCATCTCCAATGTCCAGACAGACAGATCCTGTTAAAGATGTAACATATTTTATTAATCACCAATGGGGAAATTCTTTTTACAGTCTGTATATTACACAAACTTACAGGCAAGTGAACGTGCGCACACACACACACACACACACACACACACACACACACACACTTGGCCTGTAGCCTTCCAATAATAGAGAGATGGTAGAATGAAGGTCAGCTGCCTTCATTCCGGCTTCCTTTTTTTTTTTCTGGGGTTCGTTGACTTTCTCAACGGCACCTCAGCAGTGCTCAGTTCACCATACTTTCTCCATACTTACTCCATACTCCACGCTGGGCTTGAACTGGCTACCCTGTGGCCCCCAAGCCAAGTTCTTGTGGACTGAGTTTCTAACGTTAAAGTCATTTATAATGTGAAGGTGCTGTGCATTTTGGGTAAATGTTAGACAGCAGAAACACTGATGTTGCTGCTGGAGGATCACTGCAGGAGATCTCATAAATATTTTACATGTGAATAATGGATTATTTTTGCCACCTGCGCCCATCAGCTGTTAATCAGAACGGTTTTTCTGATGGAGACTTTGAATAGCAACATCACTCCACCTATTTCACATGATGTACCACAGCCCTCCTTGTCCTCTTTTAAATATGGCTGATTGCTCATTTGCAGTCGAAAGGAGTTAACAGGAGACGATCCTGTAGGGACCACATGTCTGTTCCTCTGTGAAGGCCAGTGATGCTGGTTAAATACCAATACTTCCAGAGAGGCACACCAGGATTTTAATGAGGTTAAAACAATCAGTTTATGCACAAGGAAAAATGTCCAGCAGCTAATAAGACAAATGATTCAAGATGATGAGAAACAGGGGGCGGCAGTGGCTCAGTGTTAGAGCGTGCGGTAGAGCGGGAGTTCAATGTTCCAAGATCTGTGGTTCGATTCCCGCTCCCGCCCAAAAAAACACCTGGAGGTGGGCTGTCAGGTCACCTCTGGAGCACTGCCGAGGCACCCTTGAGCAAGGCACCGTCCCCCTTGCAAGTTGCTCATTTGGGCGCACCACAAAGGATCTGCCCGCCACTCTACCACTTTGCTCAAGGGCGCCTTGCTCAAGGGCGCCTTGGCAGTGCTCCAGAGGTGAGCTGACACTTCCCACTGTCGGTTCACGTCCGGGTGTTTTGGGCGGGAGCGGGAATATAACTGCCAATCTCAGATCATTGGACAACCCGCTCTATCGCACGCTATACCACTGAGCCAATGCCGTCTGTGCACACATATACAGGGCCTGTACAGGGCCTGTACACACATATAAATGTGTGATTCAAACTAATTAGAGTGTGCCACTAATTTCCCTGCGGGCATTAAAATCAGTATATATATAAAAAAATGTGGTTATATCTGCTGGTTCAGATGCTGATTATCATCACACTAACACTTGACAAACCTTTCTTTAACATGAGCCCTTTTTAAATGGTTGTCAGGTGCATGCTCAGTGGTCTGAGGTCAGGAGCAGCAGCCAGCTGAAGGCTTCAGAGCTACGTCTTTGAGGCAGCTGATTGTCAGGAGTTGCAATGAAGGGCTTGGTAGATTGTATGTGACACTAAGTAGTGTCTGAGTGTGACAGGGAGCCAGGCGGAGAAGCTCCTGGAACAAGTGTCTCAGATATCCAAAAAAACCCCAACTTGTCAAATTTGTAACAGCAATTTCATGTTTCCTGACAGTGTTTGGACTCCACTGACTCACCCAGTGTACTCACCTTTTAATGATTTACCACTTCCACTCACTTAAACTCAAATAACACCCGTTTACACTCAGTAAGTTTCTACTTCATCACTGCCACCTTTGATATTTAACAGATGAAACAAGTGTTGTTAAGCTAACTGAAGACACAGCATGAGAAGCTGCAACGTGCTTGCCCTGTGATTGACAGTTGTATTGTGTTACCAGTGAGTGGAGGTCAGGAACAGCTGACCAGCTAACAGGTTTATGGGACAGCTAGCAGCGGCATCAGTGACAAATGCTTCTGCATTTTCTCATACATGCTGCTGTTTTAAGGTTATTTCATTCAAACACCCTTGAATTATGAATATAGATTTTTAGAAACATGACACTGTTTGGTATAATGTTCTGCTTTCAGGAATCCAGTGGAAAGGCCACATATACGATCTTTTAGACTAGAGATTTACTGCTCACACAGCAACTTTGGAATCATAGCTCTTCTGGTAAGCTAATGCTTGTAACGTTTATGTCTGAATGACGAGATAACATAATCCTTTATTCGTCCCACAGTGAGGAAATTTTTGAGATCAGCAGAAAGAGTCAGCTGTTGTAATGATACTCCCCCAACGAACCTCTCCATACAAAATAGCTGGAGCCACCATGGTGTCATCAAAGGTCTTCAGGAGTGACCCCCCCCCCCGCACTCCAAAAGACCTCAACTTCCTGAGCAGGAAGCTTAGCTCTGATCATTTTCATAGAGTGTATTGATGTTGTGAGTTCAGTCCAGTTTATTGTTGAAGTGAACACCCAGGTACTTACTACCCCTAGCAAAAAGTATGGAATCACCAGTCTTGGATGAGCACTCTGACGTTTTATTATGTAGAACAAACTTGGACAAAAAGCATGAAAAAATAATGAAGTTTTACAAAAGTGCAACTTTTTGGCATTCAGAAACACTAAACGAAATGAGGAAAAAACATTGTGGTCAGTAAATGTTATTTTTATAGAGCAAGTGCAGGGAAATAAATATGGAATCACTCAATTCTGAGGAAAAAAATATGGAATCATGAAAAAAAAAGAAATAACAATCAAAACACATCAGTAGTATTTAGTTGCACCACCTCTGGCTTTTATGACAGCTTGCAGTCTCTGAGGAATGGACTTGATGAGTGACAAACGGTAGTCTTCATCAATCTGGTGTCAACTTTCTTTGATTGCAGTTGCCAGATCATCCTTGCAGGTCGGAGCCTTGCTGTGGACCATCTTTCCACCACCAGTTTTCAATTGGGTTGAGATCTGGGCTATTTGCAGACCAAGACATTGACTGGATGTGTCTTTCTCCAAAGAATGCTTTCACAGTTTTTGCTCTGTGGCATGATGCATTGTCAATCTTGGAAAATTATTTCATCATCCCCAAACATTTTTTCAATCGAAGCGATAAGAAAGCGGTCCAAAGTGTCAATGTAAACTCGTGCATTTATTGAAAATTCAACCACAGCGATCTCCCCAGTGCCTTTGCCTGACATACAGCCCCATATCATCAAGGACTCTAGGAATTTTGATACTTTCTTTAGGCAGTCCTCTTTGTAAATCTCACTGGAAAGGCACCAAACAAAAGTCCCAGCATCATCACCTTGTCCAATGGAGATTCGTGACTCATCACTTAAGATAACCTTCATCCAGTCATCCACATTGCATGATTGCCTCCCCTTAGCCCATTGCAGTCTTGTTCTTTTCTGTTTCTGTTTAAAGGTCAGTGATGGTTTCCTTTTAGCTTTCCTGTATGAAAATCCCATTTCCTTTAGTTGATTTTGCACAGTTCTGTCACATACATTGACTCCAGCTTCCTCCCATTTCTTCTTCATTTGTCTTATTGTGCATTTTCTATTTTCAAGATGTAAGGTCTTTAGTTGTTTGTCTTGACGCTTAGATGTCTTCCTTGGTCTACCAGTACACTTGACTTTAACAACATTCCCATGCTGTTTGTACTTTGTGTGAACAGCCCACATCTTTGGCAACCATACATGTAGAGCAGTGGCTTTTAACCTTGTTGGAGGTACCGAACCCTGGCGGTTTCATGTCCTCACTCACCGAACCCTTCTTTAGTAAAAAAAAAAAAATCAATTTTTTTCAAAATTTAAGACATAAGTACAGTATTTTCCGCACTATAAGGCGCACTAGATTATAAGGCGCACCTTCAACGAAGGGCATATTTTTTTAAAACAAATTTTCCTACATAAGGTACATACACTGATTCATACATTTTCATACACTGATTATAAAGTGCACTGGATTATAAATTGCATCTGAGAACTCCTCTTCAATGAATGGTCTATTTTAAAACTTTTTTCATTTATAATTACTCAATTCTGAGTGATTATAAACCTGACACGTCTAAAACCCACTCTGAGGTGATGGTCCAACCTGGTGTGCTTTAGCTTGTCTCTCAAAAGTGTGTCTATATTTGAATAAAGTACAGTAGAACCTCGATACATAAGTTTAATTCTTTCAGTAACTGAGCTCGTAAGTCAATCATTTTCCCATGTAAATTAACTTTATCTGAGTACAATTCATTATTGTATATATGTTATGTAAACAATGATAAAGAAGGAAAAGAAATACAAAAGTCATCAGAAAACCCAAGCTACGTCTTTACTCCACCAGCGAGAACAAGTTCCATTCTCGGCTGATGTTGTATCCATCGACCAACAAGCAGTGATGTCCCAAAAGTATCTTGGACAGGGCGACGGCTCATATCGCAAATAAGTCGTACATCAAGCAGCTTGTATGTCTAGGTATTACTGTATTTCTATTTGTGTGTTTTCTGCACACAGAAGTTGATATTCAGCTTGGTGTGACGTTACTTTCAAGTGGTGTTTTCATTACTAAATTACAGCAGTGTGCTTAGAGGAACTGTTACACTCCATGCACTAATGCTGTATTGGTTGATTAAGGAGCACCACTGTCACAACTGTGGTTCTGTGTGGTTGAGTGGACAAGGGCTATGTGGGAAAACTGACTGCAGTAACTTTGCAATTTAAAACACAAGAATTATCATCAGGTACAGCATGCACCATACACTAGTCTGTTCTGTCCCCTGAATTTCTGACAGGAGCATGGAAATGGGGGGAGAAGGAGTTGTGCCATGGAGCTTTTAATAGGAGCAAATTTTTTTTATTAAAATGTGATTTATTGATGATCAGTTATTACTAAACGTATTACTAATAATTATTACTAAATATGGGACACAACCCTGAAAAAGAAATACTAACTACTCTTAGTTAGTGCTCCCTACAGGATATTTGTACCCATGTAGAATGGAGAGAGCTGCTCTAGAAGCAGTTGGGAGTGTGCCTGCAGAAGAAAAGAGTGAAACGGCCAGGGATGCTCTCCATGCTCTCTTAACAGAAAAATGCAGGAGAGAAACTGTGACTCTTTCAGATATAAACTGGCAGCAGAAAGGATAGGTAAGTTTTTTTTAAATAGGTTTTGATGTCAGAACAAGAACAGGATCCCAGTTAAATTTCAGTGAGTATTGTCCAATACTACATAGATAATTATTATACAGGTAGTCCTCAACATACAAACATTCAAATACACAAACAAACATGTTCCGCCAGTTCCCCTTTCTGTTGCAACCCCCGCTGAGTAGCACCGCTATGTTTGTGCATCTCCAACATCTTCTCCCCCTCTTGTTAATAATTTTTCAGGGTTTTTTTGGGGGTGGGGGAAGGGAGGGGGCTGACGTATAATCGAGAACTACTTAACTCAAAATGACCTGTACCTGTATTTTATTGTTATGTTTTTATGTCCTGTAATTGTTTCTGGTCAGTCTTATGAGATAGTACTTTGATATTTAGAGTAGCAATGACATTTAAATGACCTCAAAGGACGGTTATAGATTGAAAATTAATAAATAACATCTTATGAAATTTATCCAAAGCTGTTTAAGTCAATCTAAGATGATTCGTCTCTCAGCCAAGATACTTCTTAAGAACTGAAGAAGTCTCATAGATGACCGTGACCTGGATAACTGAGAACCTACAGACATCTTATGAACTATACAGCTTACAATCAGCCTCTCAGAACTAGTTGTGTTTGTATGTTAAAGGATACCTGTATTACAACTTTCTTGCCATCAATGTGTTCAGTATTAGAAATAACCTGTAGTAATGCCATACTTTTCAATATCATATCATTCTTGTGATATCATGCGCATTATCTAATCTCTATCCTATCTCTGATGTGATAAAATTATTGGCGACTTTATGTGAGAAAAGAATATTTTGAAAAATCTGTTCCTGACATGAACATTTCCTGCTGGATTCTAACACTCCACCTTCCTCTCATGTCCCTGCGCCATCTCCGTTCATCCTGTCATAGTTTTTCTAGGCTTTCTTCAGACAGCTTTAGCCTTCTGTGTTACTGAGTGGTGAAGACTTGCTTGATTGCCTTTTCACTACATATCCTGTTGTTCCTGTGAGGGTTGATATCAGACAAGCATATAAAGGGATGCTTGTCAGGAACTAAACATAGGTTAAATATCTTAGATCAGATTTAATTGATTTAATTTGTTGGTTAAATGGTGATTATGAATACTGCAAGTCTATAACAAGATTGGTGTTCATAGATGTTAAAAACTGAATTTTGTCCCTCTACTTTTATTATTCGTAAATGTTTCACTTTATTCACATGCTGGATAGTTCGTTGGTGGCTCTTGACATTTTCCTGACAGAAACTGGATGAATCTTCGAGATGCTGAGACGGGCAAAGTGCTGTGGCAGGGAACTGAGGACCTGTCCGTACCAGGAGTAGAACATGAAGGTATATCCACACCCCTATCCACACCCCTTTGTGTCTATGACACACATGATAGAAGTCCAAGCTAAATGAGTTTAAAAAATTTCACTGTTTTTAGCAATTACTTCTTTATTTAATTATTATTTACTGGATTTGTTGATGTTGAGTTTCTATATTATGCAGTTAAGCACAGATCTATAGGGTTGTTATAATACACCTACAGGCTGTGTGCACTGCTATTAACACTTGACCACGAGGCAGACAGTGTTGCTTTGGTAAAAAATAGTATGTAATGTTTTATCTGAACAGATGTTTTCTCTTTTTATGTTCAAAGATATTGAAATACTTTAGTTATTTGGGTGCTGAATGAGGTCATTCCTAGCTACAGCCGAACTCATGTGAATCCAGATATTGTTGTCTTGGTTGGTCAGCTAAGGGGGTAACTCGCCTTTTTCACATAGCAGTGTAATAGCAGTGGAAAAAATCCCTTCTCTACTATACCTTGGCTTATTTGTTCACATTGAACATGACGATGATGGAACACAACTGCTCAGATTTGCAATATTAAATAGCATGTTGGCCTTTTGCAAGCATAGTAAGTGTGATGTTTAACCAAGCAGCATTGAGGGTCTAATATGGAATCTAACATACGCACATGTCAAGCAGTACTTTGTAAAGAAAGATTGGCGAACGAAAGTCACTACCTGGAATTAACCATAAGGTGAGAGTCTTCTATAGGATAAAGGTTAAACATTTGGTGAAGTCAAATTGTTAAAAAAAAAAATTGCAGAGCTCGCAACTGTGTTTAACACTGTAGATCAGAGCACTCAAAGGGTTTGGACCAAATAAATCTCTTCCAGCAAGATCTTGGTGCAAAATTGATGCAACCCTGAGTGAAATAAATGTTGTAACATTGCATAAGCTCATCATAGTGATGAGATTGTGAAGGCATGACATAATCAAAACTAAAGGTCCAAAGTGATGTTAGAGGGTATGATTTTTCTTGGCCTGTACGACATGATACTGATGACATCATCACCAATGACATCAGGGGGGCCCAGTTGAGAATCTCTGCTTTAAACTACAAAAGTTAGTTAAATAGCTAACTCTACTGTTATCAGCAGAAAGTCTGCAACATGTAACGTGAACTATCTCAAATTTAGAGGTTCAGACATGGGAGTCTGAGGCCATAGTGGAGGATAACCGGAAAGAAAATAAATCCAGATTTTAAAACACGATCTAGATCAGAGGTAGTTGGAGCAGCTGTGAATCGTCTTCATATGAACAGACAGACTTGGAGAGCTGGGTAGCCAATAGTTCCAGGTTCGAGGCCCGCTCTATGTGGAGCCCGCATGTTCTCCCCATGTCCTCGTGTGTCCCCCTACCCCCAAAACATGCACCTTAGGTGAATTGGTCATTCCAAATTTCCCACAGCTGTGAGTGTGTGGGAGTGGTTGTTGTCTGTCACGTGGCTCCACGGCGCACTGGCGTTGTGCTCAGAGTGTACCCCGCCTCCTTCCTGCAAGGCAGCTGGGATATGCTGCAGCAACCCCTACGAGCCGCCATAAGCACAACCAGCGGTAGACGATGAATGAATGAATGAATGCTACTAGTAAAGTCAGCGGCTGCAGATGTTTCAAGTCTTCAATCCACAGCCCTGCCAGTGAACCCGTTGGTCTCTTTCAGGGATAAATGTGTTCTGGTGGTGAGTTTACTTCATTATTTTCTCACTGTCTTTTCAGCTCGTGTACCTAAGAAGATCCTGAAATGTAAAGCTGTGTCCAGAGAACTGAACTTTTCTTCTTCAGAAAAACTGGAGAAGTTCAGACTGGAGCAGAAAGTTTTCTTCAAGGGACAGTGTCTAGAAGGTAATGACCCTAACGCTGCGCTGCTTACCGTAGTAGCACAATGGACCAGTTTTATGTGTTTGTTAACCTGAAGGACGGTGATCAACTGCACCTTCTGCTCATATGGATGTACACAATATGGTTAAAATACATCTGCTTTACAGAATGTTTCACATCTGTTGAACATCGAGTCACAGATGTGTGCTCATGTTTGGTTGGTTAAATTTTAGTTCTAAAATTTATTTATGTTAATCACAGGGTAATTTAGAGATTTGCAAAAATATAAGAAAAGTACAGTGCATAGATCAGTGGTGCTCAATACGTCGAACGTAGTTCTGGTAGACCGCATGACATTAAAAAAAAAGACGTCCTTAAATTACTTAAATTTTAGTCACCGCGCACGTGCAGACAACGTGCTAAGACAGCAACGACAAGTTGTCTAGTGAATTACCTACAATTCTTAACCCTTGGTTTTTTTTTGTCTCAAACTTCAGAAAAAGTAGAAAAATGAGCCAAGTAAGATAACAAAAACTAAAAACTGTCATGTAGAATGGGAGAAGGACTTTTATTTTGCACTGACATTTTCAAAGTGCGTTGGCCTCAATCTACCAAGGGGCTTCAAGGGGAAACGTGGAGCGACATTTTTGGACTCTTCCTCGAAACTACAACACAGACGTTACTCCGAAAAGTCACTCAGGAACTCGTTGACAGAGTGACATGAAACTTTTTGTGGGTGACATGGAAGGACAAGAAACCAAAAGTTGGATCAGAGCCATATGTCACAGCTTTGAACGATGTAATCTGAGATTCAAAAAATTGAGGCTCACCTTAAGGCTTGCTGGCACACTTCAGGACTAAGAGGGGTTCTGTTGTTCAATGACAGAAAAAACAAAACAGAGGAGGAGTTGAATAGTTTTCTAAAACAAAAGATGAGTTTTTTGACACACTGCCTCATTGTTCTCAAATGAAATTTTAGACTGTATAATTATCCCAGTGTATAAGCCAGTGTCCACACAGTGAACAGTCTTATATTTATTGATTGTAGGCTCATGGTTTTAAGATTACTTTCTCAGATGTATGATCATTGTCAGACATTTTCAGGTCTAAGGTTTGTCAGACTTATCTACAACTGGATCTTAGCATCTTGTAGCAGACTGACAAGGACTGAGTCATCTAACTAATCTTAAATCCTAAACTAATAAAGGTTCTTGCTCTTATTCTCACTTTGACACTCACACTATTTTTTCACAGGGTGAAACTAAATGGAACCAAAAGGAGCCAGTAGAAGAACATAGTAAAACCATCACATGCAGATTCTTTACGAAGAAAAATGAAATTCTGCACATCTGATTGTGACTTATGTTGAAATATTCCAACAGGATCCTGTCATGTAGAATATTTTATAAAATCAAATAAGGCTTTATTTTAGAGAAAAATAAAACTACAGAAAGTATGTTAATTTATGTACTCCATACATGCCCAGACCAGTCGGTCCTACTGATGACTTCAGACTTGGTAGAATACCATGGACCAACACCAGCAGATGACATGGACACCAAAACATTACCAACTGTGGACCTGAGGCCTGTACCATAAAGCTGGGTTACGGCTTAGCGAGATAACTTCATAAAGGTGGCTGACTTTCAATCGGGCTACGTTGTCGTGGTAACCTATGCTGAACACCTAACCTGCTCCGGAGCAGGATAAGTTCAGGATAAGAGCTCAGCAGGTATAACAGCCCCACCTACTGACCAATCAGAGCTCAGCAGGTATAACAGCCCCACCTACTGACCAATCAGAGCTCAGCAGGTATAACAGCCCCACCTACTGACCAATCAGAGCTCAGCAGGTATAACAGCCCCACCTACTGACCAATCAGTTCTCTTGGAAAATGGGCTGTCCGTTTTATGAGAACCCGTGGATCTTGGTACGCAGCTTGTGCGAAGAGCGCTCAGCCGAAAGAGAATATTTAGAGATCGCTGTAATCTGTTGGAATTGCCTGAACAATCACTGTACGAAAGGTACAGGTTTTGGGGAGAGGGGTTACATTACATCTGTCAGCTGCTGGAGCCTTACATCAGGAATGGAACGCACCCCAACCATGCGCTGACAGTCCCGCAGACAGTGTCCATTGCACTGAGGTTTTTTGCCTCAGTTAATATATTTCTTAGTGATGTTCATAATTATGATGTCCTTAAATCCCTCGGATGGGTTACAAGCAAGCCACAGATAAAATGCCATTAATCAATTATTTGTTTAAGGAAATCATGGATTGATTCATTCATTCATAGGTACTTTTATGTATTCTGTTGGCGATGCCGAAAACCTCAGGAAGAACACAGTATGTAGAGCTATTCATAAAGTCGGGGGGGCTACAATCACATGCCATATGGAACACACAAATGTTACTGTAGTCAGATATACAAGTGCAGTCATAGTGGGGAAGTAATATTATAGTGGCACTAACTTCTGTATTGACACAGTCGGCGATTTTGTGCCAGCGATCCTTGCGCCGTTTGGCAGCTGCAACTTTTGCTTTTTGCCTGGATTATTGATTTGTATTGTTTGTATTTATTAATTATTATTGTTTGCTCCTCCGTTATGAAATATGCGGCTCGGGCCGGTTTGTTGCATGTTTGCGATTGGTCGCATGCAGCAACCTACGCCCTTTTTATGTGAGCGGGCAGAGATCTAGAGTGGACAAGCCTGGATTGAAATAGTGAGTTGGTAGCCGGCTTTATGGTACCGAAAAACCGGAGGGCGGATGTCTCGGTAAGTGAAGCCAGATAAGTAAGAGGAAGCCTGGCTAGGTTCATCAAGCTTTATGGTACAGGCCTCAGGTCCCCTCCACTCTTCTCCAGACTCTGGCACCAGGATGAAATAAAAAAGACCTTTTTTTCCCCAGACATGTTAATATAGCAGACTTCACACCGAAAAAAAAAGGGCTGACAGGTAGACGCCATTTGGCTTGTGAAATTTCTGTCCCCTAGAATCAACTCAACAAACACCTCTCTCTTGGGGGGCGGCAGTGGTTCAGCGGTAGAGCAGATGTCTTGTAGACAGGTCGCCCCAGCCATCGGTGGATTGAATTCCGCTCCTGCCAGGATGTCACCGGAGTGTTGACGGTGGGAGGTGTTAGCTCACCTCCCAGCCACTGCCTAAGCGCCCCTGAGCAAGGCGCCGTCCCCGCTACAAGCTGCTCAATTGGAGCGCATTCCGGAAGCCGCTGCCCATCACTCTGCCTCCCGATGTGTGTAGTTTGATGTGTGTACCCCTGTGTGCTGTGCTTCAGGGTGCCTGTGTATACACTTGACTGTTAAAAGTAACACAAAAGAACATGTATACCTGAGTGACTGTAATTTCCCTGCTGGGATTAATAAAGTATACTTCTTCATACTTCTTTACAATATGTTGTCAACCAACATTAACCATTTTCAACTGTTCATACACGAAATTTTGACGGACGTCATACCCTTATCTAATTCCAGATATTAGTCTTTGTCCCAGATATAACCTCGAGCATAACCATGTTCACATTCTTCCTAGGACAAGGTTTATTAACATTACAGAGGGTCAAAACTAGAAGTTGACCTTTCAAGTGTTCTCCACAAGAATATAATGATCATATTAACCTCCCTCAGCAGGCAGACAGTGTTTATCCAAGAATTAATCAGTTTGTCAAAGACACTTCAACAGTTACACATTTCATTATATTGTCAACAGATATCAACATTCATCTGAAAGTGGAGTTTTGACCACTGAACAATATTCCAAGTTTACTTCTCCTTAGCCCAGGTGAGAGGCTTCTAAAATTGCCTCTAGTTCAGCGGTGGCTCTGACACTAGGAATGCAACACTTGTGGTCCATTTCTTATCAAGAGACCTAAGTTTGACTTTTACTTGTCTGAAACCGCAAATATAGTGAATAACCCCAAGAAGTTCTGAAAAGTGGTCAAATCCTCTGTGTGTCCCCAAGTGAAAACTGCTTATACTGTAGTATTGCTGAATATAATTTCTGATTTACGTCTTGCCAGCTATAACATGGAAATCTGCTTTCTTTCCTCTCCATCTAAAAGAGGATGACTCCTACAATCTTGTACCTACAGGTCAATCTCAAAACTGCATTTTGTTATATGTAATTGAAAATATTGTGAGTAATTTACCTGAAGGAATTTTTTGATAATGACATTTAATCTGAATATCAGTCTAGTTTTGATAAAAAGGCACTTTTAATTTTATAATATTATTTACATGCTTCGTGTTTGTTAGAGTTATGTTATTATCTCAATAGATGTGGGAAGAACAAGAGCACCGACTTCTGTGTGTTAACTGGGATCTTTTCTAAGATGTTATTTCCATGTGTGGAGTGTTGCCCTTGGGGCCCCTGCTGCACAGAGTTGAGGTTCCAGGTATTACCAGGGGACACACAGACACACCATGTTTATGCTGCTAGTTTCCATTAGAGAGATCCATGTCTCTGAAACACTACGCAGACCCTTAGCTCACTTGTATAGACTGAAGAGCCCACTGCATACTGTTAACCTGTCCGTCTGTCTGTGTGTTTGTCCAGAGTGGTTTTTTGAGTTTGGTTTTGTTATTCCTAACTCCACCAACACGTGGCAGTCTCTGATAGAAGCAGCTCCAGAGTCCCAGATGATGCCAGCCAACGTCTTAACGTAAGTTCTCACTGAGATGGTTTTTGTACAGCAGGACCAGTTTATACAGTAATATATTAACATGTTAGTTACATTCCATCACTGACCATAGACCTGGTCCCGTACACTCTTCGTCTAGACTAGGATGAAATAAAAATTTGACTGTCATCTTCCGAATCGCTTTATATGCCATAGCGGTTCACAGGGAGCTGGAGCCTATCCCAGCTGTCTTACGGTGTGAGGAGGGGCAAACTTCGGGCGCAACGCCAATGTGCCGCAGAGCCACACAAGACAGACAACCATGTACGCTCGCACTCACTCCTACGGGCAATTTGGAATGGCCAATTAACCTGAAGCGCATGTTTTTGGAAGTGGGAGGAAGCCAAAGAACCCGGAAAGAACCCACACAGACATGGGGAGAACATGCAAACTATGCACAGAGCGGAACTTGAACTTGGAACTGCCTTGATGTGGCGACAGCGCTACCCACTACACCACCATGTCGCCCATGTTAGTTACAGAAACAACTTATTTAGCATTAACTTGTTTACATTTCTTCTTTGAGGATATAATGTTTTACAAAAGTCCATTTTTGAGATAAAAATAATCCACTGCCTTTTCCACAATGATGACCGCTAGATTGAAACATAACACATGGTTCCTCCTGAAACTGTATGTTTACAACATATTAAGGGCTATATCCAGGAGTTCTTTATAAATGTCATCTGAACTAATTTGTTTGGGCTCTGAACAAGCCTCTGTGGTTGACCTGTTACATTTAACAATTGGATAAAACCAGTATTTTCCCATGTAAGAGGGAAATCTGTTTATGTACCATAAGGATTTTGTTTTTATTGTCAAGAATTGACACTAAATTGATATGTCAGTTAAAGTGGACGTGTCTCTGTCTTCCAGTGGTAATGTGATCATAGAGACCAAGTTCTACGATGATGATCTCCATGTCAGTACCTCCAAGGTACGACTGTTCTACGTCTGACCTCATTCTCTAACTTCCACAATACGGATGTCCTGCCAAGGCCTACCAGTCACTAAGATTAGCTCCAATCTGCAACAGTTAACAACTCATTCCTGACTTGGGACCAGCTCATTTAGATGAAAACCAGTCCTGGTCTCAGTCAGCAAAGTGAACTTTGTGTTCTCTCATTCTCTGCCCACCTCAGAAGTTCTTCTAAGCCTTGGGAAGAGGAGGACAGAGCCCATCATCTTTGTGTTTTTCCCGTCCAGACTTTTTCATTGTATATACGTTACCACTGATATCAAGTTAGCCAGGGAGCTGCTGACACGCTTCATGCTACTTTTGAAATTCTGCTTTCTCGCTGCATTTACTCAGGAACAGAACAGCAGATTTGTAACCTGTTTGATGCCATCTTCTACATCATGTGTGAACATGGACAGTGCTCTTCATGTGTCATCAATAAACATGACCTGCACATCGGTGTTAAGGCCAGATGAGGCTTTTTTCAGAGTTATATATCATGACATGTCAACTAGTTGTGTCCCATCCCACAGGCTGCAGCCTATGAAGTCCATGTTACCAATTGGTTATCATTATGGCCAAATAATTGTTTAAACTGGTCAGATTTGATCTGATTGAAAAGTTAGAAAATTCTTACATTCTCAGAGCAGTGGATATGTTTGGGCATATTTATCATCCAACATCTTTACTCTGGAATTCCTTTGTTTCTGAGTCTTTTATCTGTAAGCAGACACTGTTAAGGGTGGTCTCTGTGAAGACAGGCAGCCTTTGAAATGGGACACAGTGAACCAGATAGGCTCAGTTAATAAAAGCAAGCTACATTATAAAGGTTGGTGTAGCATGGTGTGTTGAAGACTAGGCGTTGAGTTTTATTCCAAACATGTGAGCTGCTGTTTGAACAGAATGACATCTGTCTATTGTCTGAATTACAAAGAAGATGGGGTTTTCTTCCATTCATTCATTTCCTTATACTTTGGGAATCCTGAATTTAAAATGTGACCTGTAGACATGCGACATTATTATCAGTAGTTCATTACTGGACTAAATGTAGAAAGGCTGTTTGATGATGGGGACACAAATAAAAAGGCAGGTGAGCTGCTGGAATCCGTTCTGACCACACAGAGTGAAACCTCAGGAGCCAACAACTTGTTCCCATTGATTTTTTTGCAACATTGAAGTTTAAATAACATTCTCAATCTGTGAGCACTGATTTATCTTCTGCCTGACTGGTTTATATTAACCCATCACTCAGATATGTTGAATCAGTTTCCCTGCAGGTCTCCATGTGTCCCTGCTGCTGCAGCTTCACTCTGTACAGTTTTTAACCTTTGACCCCCTAGCTTTTTCTTAGCTGTTCACTGAGATGTGTAAAATAGTTGTGTGTTTTATTATGAGAATTGTGGATTAAAGTTACCCATTATTGTAATATCAAGCTCTCTCTCTTTTTTGTGGGTGTGTGCGCACATGACATTCACGCTTTAAGATCATGATTTAAAACAACGTGGCATTTTCATCTGGCCTCGGGACTGATAGAAAAATGTTTTAATGTAATCCTGTTAATAATTCTCACTTTATTAAATGTGGATTTAATCTCAGTCCTTTTTTGGTAACCGTAATGGACCGTTAGTTTTCACTGCCCAATCTGAAAACAGTTCTACGAGAGGTGACTGAACACGTTATTCCAAAATTGAAAGTCACTTCTTGACTTGGGTTTGTGTCAAAAGAACAAGAGATCAACATGCCAGCTTTTATTTCCAGGTATTGACCCACTGACATCACCAGACTTTTACATTCTCCTTTGTGATGCTTTTCCAAACCCGATGGAGTTTGTCTGGAAACAGCCATCTCCCCCCTGATATACTGTTGTTGTTTTGGGTCATTCTCTTGCTGACTGATTATGGATCTGCCAGTTTGTTTTCATCTTGTTTTAAATTGTATCTGTTTTAAATTGTTTCTTCTTTTCATGTTTCTATAGACTTCTCAATTTATTTTGCTGCTGCCATCACTGCTTAAATTATCAAGGAAGATATGAGCCTGTCCCAGAAAAAGCCATGCAAGCCCAAGCCATTATTGCCACCATGTCGTAGATCAGTTTGTATGTTTCGGATCATGCATAGATCCTTTTGTTCTCCAGAGTTTATTATTTCAATGGCTTTGTAACTGTTGATTTTTGTCATCAGTTTATAAAACCTAGTCCCAGAATGTTTGAGGATGACTCTACTACAGCCTGGCCTTCCTGCATCTTCTGACGTAACCCCTATACTTTTGTTCAGGAATCTACTAGGCATAGACTGTGACTCTTGCCCCCTGCAGGTTGCTGCTGATAATGTACCAGTTGTTTTAGGATCTTTCTATACAGCTTCTATGATGTTCCTCTCATCGGCTGCTGCTGTTTGTTTGCCTTGAGGATGTAGTTTCTTCTTCAGGATGTTCCAAATGGTTGTGCCGGGCAACGTTTGTGCAACTTTTGCTTTTCTCTCTGCTTCACAATTGCTGGTTTTTAAACCATAGACAGCACACTAATTTGCACTTCTTTGCAGATGATACCCAATTATATCAGTCAATGAAAACAATGTAGCCAATTAGTTAAATTAGAGAATTGCCTCAGGGATATTAAGTCTTGGATGCTCCACAACTTCATAATTCTAAACACTGACAAAACTGTAGTTATTATTATTGGTCCTAAGCACCTTAGGGATGATTTTTCTAATACTGCTATTCACTTAGATAACATTGCTTTATCCTCTAGTAGTGATGTCAGGAACTTGGGAGTGATTTTTGTTCAGGATCTATCCTTTAACTTCCATATTAAGTCTGTGTCTTGGACAGCCTTCTTTCATTTGTAAAACATTGCTATATTAGAAATGTGTTATCTTTAAAGATACAGAAAAAAATCATTCATGGTCTTTTCACTTTTAGATTAGATTACTGCAATTCCTTACTATTGGGCTGTTCAAGCTACCCTATTAGGAGGAGCTTAGCTCAGAATGCAGCTGCCTGCATACTGACTCGAACTGGGAGGAGACAGCACATCTCTCCTGTCCTGGCATCCTTACCTTGACTCCCGCTAAAATCGAGAATAAAATTCAAGATCCTCATGTTCACATATCTCTTCACTGTGAGGCTCCATCTTACATTGAAGATCTCATTGAACTGTATCGCTCTGAGCATGCAGGGCTTTTGGTAACCCGTCAGGTCTTTAAGAGTACAACAGGAGGCAGAAGCTTCTGTTATCTGGCTCCTTTACTCTGGAATGATCTCCCAGCCTCGGTTCAGGGGGACAGACACTGTTAGCTTATTTAAGAGTGGACTCAAAACCCTCTACTTTGATAAAGCCTAATATTAAAAACAACACACATTCCTTTAGATGAGCTGCTATAGGACTAGATTGCTCAGGGCATTTTTTAAAAATCTTTCTTTACTTTAGGAGCTTTTCTTATTCAATTTTCTTCTTTTTTCTTGCTCATACTACATTGACCCTACACATGCTTGCAAGATACTGCTGCTATATACAGTATGTGCCTCTACTCGACAGGTGGGGAACGAGTATAGAAGAGAAAAATCTGAAGGCCTGTCAAACCCACTTCAGCTGCTGGATCTAAACTTTCAACTTTAGACAGCAATTCTATCTGGCCTGTCTGCCACTCTGTCTGTATTTCTCTCTTTTGCTTACCCTGTCCCTATCTCCATTTTATTTCTTTTCTGCCCTAAGGTTTTAGGCAGATGGCTGTCCTCTAGAGTCTGGGTCCTGCCTGGAGTTTCTTCCTCAATGAGGGAGTTTTCCCTGACACTGTTGCTTCTGCTTGTTCTGGAGGGTCCTTTTGGGTTTTTCTGTCTGTTAAAGCACTTTGAAATGTCTGCTGATGTTATTAAGCGCTATATGAATAAAAGTTAACTGATGTTTGATGACACATTTAACTTTAAAGGGAGTCTGCGCAGGCAGACACCAAATCTGAAATTGAGCATAGACATTTAGTGTTGTTTAGTGTTTGTGTGACTAATGTAATAGAACATAGCTGGGCCACACAACACACATAATTCATCCATCTATCCATTCATTTCCAGACAACTGTAATCGTCTCTTCTTCAGCCGCTTTTCTGCTTTGTTGGTCAGAGGTGTTGCTGGACCCTGTCCTGGCAGGCTTAGAGGGACACCTGGGGTATACCCCAGATGTGACGGCAGCACAGCTGCATGCTGAGGTGAACTGAGGTGGGAAGAAACAAGAGAACCGGAAGTAAACTCATGAAGACACGGGGAGAACAGAAAGGAATCAAACTCAGAACCGTCTTGTTGTGAGGCATCTGAATGTGCCAAGGTGCTGCCCATTGTGCTACGTTCCAATAATCTTGTTTACATGAAAAAAGGGTGGGTTAAAAGAAAACATGCTATTTTCTAAATTGTGCATCAGATCAAAATGTAAATACCTGGACATAGAAGTTCAGATGTTGACCTTCTGTCTCATATTCTTCTTTTGATGTCAAATCCAAATGATTTCAGTCTCAGCAAAAATATAGGAATTTGCTTCACTGTTTCTCGCTGTCACTAAAACTTTTCGGGGAGTGTGTCTTTTCAAGCTGATTACAGCATCAAGTTGGCTTCCTGTCAGTCCAAGTGGGGTATCTTCTGAGCCTTTTCAGCATAATGTCTCTCCAGATCCTTAATTTTTCCTTTTAAGTCCATTATTTTTCTTTGCTGCTTTAACTTTTACCTTGTTGAACTCCTGTTATTGACAGAGTAATGTTTCTTGGAGGCATTTGGAGTGTGCACTGTCTATAGGTTCTTAGTGCCAGCTAAAGTCATTCAAGTTTGGAAATGTTTCAAATAAAATGTAACTTTTTGATTAAAAAGTGAAAAAAACATTAGAAACTACCACGATGACACAAGTCAATTTACTATCGCACAACTAATAACTCAGCTTCTTCTGTCTGATGTGGGAGTTTACAGTATATACAAAAAGGTCAATATAGTTCACATTTACATGTAAACATTAATAATGCTGAAACACTTAAGTCACTGCTCAGCTCCTACATGTTAATTGACCTTGGGAAACACACACAACCTCAAATTGCTCCCAGTATCCGTTCCACTATCGTGCCAGCGATGGGGTGAATGCTTACAGCTCATAATGAGTAAGGACTTCTTGCTTGGCATGAATGTTAAAGAGCTGAAGATACTACACCCTTCAAACACACACACACACACACACACACACACACACACACACACACACACACACACACACACACACACACACACACACACACACACACACACACACACACACACACACACACACACACACACACACAAATCTTACAGAGGATGAAGACTTAGATAAACTTCAAACAAGTTACAGCAAACACAATTTCGGAGACACAAAGGCCCAAACAGTATGAATATTTTTTAAATCGTGTTTTTAATGTATCCATCAAGACAGTTACTTAAGAATTAAAAACCAGTTCATCTCCATCTGATTGAAACTCAACATTCAGTGTTGGTCAAGGTGTAGTCTGGTCTCAGCTGAGGACAGGGGTCATGTAGGGATGCGGCTGCGGAGATACTCCAAAATGGCGTCCGTTCCTTTGGCCACAATGGCTGCTCTGGGTGTGCGAAAAGGATTTCCATCCAGACTGAGACACCTGCAGAAAGAGAACAAGGCAGTCAGAGACTACAACATCCCGCGACACTGAATTCAAGATTTTACCTTGACCTATACATTTTTGTGCCTCTGGCTTCTTGAAAATGTTGCTTTTTGTTTGTGATTATATCTATTCAGGTTTCAGAGATGTGTACCTAAAATTATATAAAAGTGAAAATTTGACCTCATCATAGGTTTTTAAGGTCAAGGTTGTGATCTAATTTTCATCCCTGTGCCTCCCTGAATACAACACCTTTTGTTTCGTCTTTCTATCTTATCTGCTGAGATATGTTCAAAAAAATGTACAAAAGTTGAAATTAACCTTGACCTAGTTTTCTCAAGGTCATTATCTCATTTTTATCCCCTTTGCCACCCAAGTAATGTGCTTTTTCTTTCATCTTTATCTGCAACGGTTGTGAAGACAGATGGACGGACCAACACACAAACACTGACAACTACATCACCTCTTCGTGGGATATAATAACGTCTAGCATGTGTCACACAGATTTCACAATTAATATTAATTTAAGCCTGGTTTTCTGTCATTGTAAACCAATCAGATCAAACCATGACTGTTCATGCTAGGTATGAGTAAACATTGAAGTGGATTACATCTCATGATATGAATACGACTTTGTGTACAATGCACAGACCACATGCAATTCTGTTGCGCCCCAGCATCATCATGAACACTGGAGACAGCGTCTCATGTTACTTCTGGGAAATCCGTACATGTGTACCTGAGGCTGCTGCACAGGCCGAGTTCAGAGGGAACTTTCAGTAGGTCGTTGTTGGACAGATCCAGAGTTGAAAGATGAACCAACTGCACCAAACGACCTGGGTCAATCTCATTCACTTGGTTGTTACCAAGCAACACCGTCTCCAAAGAAACTACTTGATAGAGGACTTCAGGGAAGGACTTGAACCTGTATTGAGACAGTTACACTGTCAGAGGACAACTGTAATGCTCAACAAGGCAGTCAGAGACTGCAACATCCTGCAACACCCCTGAATTCAAAATTTTACCCTGACCTACTTTCATAACGGTCACAGCAATGAATTCTATATTGT
Organism: Antennarius striatus; assembly: GCF_040054535.1. Lineage (NCBI taxonomy): Eukaryota > Metazoa > Chordata > Actinopteri > Lophiiformes > Antennariidae > Antennarius > Antennarius striatus. The sequence goes on along the minus strand of NC_090782.1, from coordinate 3,241,347 downwards.
ACTATCGAGTATGACATTGACCTTGTTTTCCAAAGGTGAGGGTCATCATCACATTTTTTGCTTCTGGCTTCCTGAAAATGATGCTTTTTGTTTTGTTATTATATCTCATCAGGTTTCAGAGATGTGTACCTAAAAAGGTATTAAAGTGAAAATTTGACCTTGACCTAGTTTTTCAAGGTCAAGGTTGTGATCTAATTTTCATCCCCTTGCCTCCCTGAATATAATGCCTTTTGTTTCGTCTTTCTATCTTATCCGGTTCCTGAGATATGTGCAAAAAAGTGTACATAAGTTGAACTTTGACCTTGACTAGTTTTCTCAAGGTCAAGGTAATCTCGTTTTCATCTCCTTTGCCGACTGAGTAATGCTATTTTTCTTTCATCTTTCTATCTGCAATGGTTGTGAAGATACTTGGACGAACACACAAACACTAACAATTACAATACGTCACCCCTTTGCGGGATGTACTAAAACATGGCTCTACTCAGCAAACGGGGTTTCTTCCCTCTGCAAACCTTTGGTCTGGGAGCTGGAAAACGGTATTCTAACTTTTGTTCTAATCTTTTGTTCATTTTATTATTCTTCATTGTGTTACTCTTCACCGGTATAACTGGTCCACAAGCAGTGAGTTACCTGTTGTACTTGAGGATAATGGAGCGTAGTTTCTTTAAGTTCTTTATTTCAGATGGTAAATCACTTAGTTGGTTATTCCTGAAAGGAAACAATGGAAAAATGAAGAACACCTTCCTCTTCATGAAATTATTTGTGTGTTCAAGGCTTTCTCTCTTTCAACTTCAACTATCCTGTGTCTACATATTTCAGTTTAAACATGACAGAAACACTTCACACATTCTATTTGACAGCCTGTGTGTGAAGAGCAGCTGACTGAGATGAACACACACATCAGAATCTGATTCTGGCAGATGTGTTATCGGGGATCAAAAGTATTAACTGACAAAAAATACTCAATTATAGCATTAACTCAAACTTAAATGTATTCTGTTAGAGTATAAAGTAAAAAGTAAATTACAAGGATGGCCCAGTTGTATGTAGAGAGCTGCTGGCTGCTTTAAGCTGCTGTAAATCTGATGGATATCCAGATACAGTAGTAGCTCCAGATACGAGTTGAAACCGTTCCGTGACTGAGCTTTAAAGTCAAACATTTCCCCATTTAAAACAACTACAATCATTTTCATTTGTTCCAGCCATGTAAAATTATTAAAAAATCACAAATTATTATAAAATTATAAAAAACAACAACATATTTTTAACAACCAATAGACATGCAGACATTACCCGTGGCTAATTAATAATATATAAATTACAAACACATACTTGAGTAGGAAAAGAAACAAAAAAAGTCAAGACAACACATGAGCTACGTCTTCCCTCCACCAACAGGAATGAGATCTGGTCTCAGCTGATGTTGTATTCATCCGCCAATGTAGGAAAGAATGAGATCTGCTCTTTTCTGATGTTGTATCCATCCGCCAACTACTGCTGGTGTCCCGAAGCACGGCTTGTATCTCGTATTTTTGCAGGTATGTTGAACAAATGTATGGACAGAGTGATGGCTTGTATCTCAAATAACTTCTTACTATGTCGAGCATTTTGTACCTCAATGTACTAATGTGCCATCTTCTAGCAGTGTTTCTGAGGAATCTTAGGTCAACTACAAAAATGGGAGAAAACCAGTATAGTAGATGGATTTCTACGTACACTATTTAAGAGCCTACAATACATTATTAGTATTTTACCAAATAGCTTCAGGATATTAGTGTTTCCTTTCCATAAAATGTACTTAAAAGCTACTTTGTCAAGACATCTTCTACTGTCTTACACTACGAAAGTACTACTGATTGGACAAAATGGTTTGATTTATTCATGTTTAATTCAACTGACAGTTATAAAAATTAAGCAAGAATGTGTGTATACCTGAAGTCGATGTGTGTCAGATGCTGTAAGCACCCGATGTTGGGAGAACAACAGCTCAGTCTGTTGAAGGCCAAATTGATATCTGACACGGATGACTGCAGTTCCAGCAGTCTGCACAGACAATACATGTTCAAAAAAACAATACTGATGTTATCTGATGTCATCAGCACCACTGAGGCTGTGTGTGTACCTGGAAGGTATGGATGTGAGCTCATTCTTGCTGAAGTCAACAGTGGTAACACCTTGATTTGTTGAAGCGTCGAACAGCTCATCCGGAATATCTGTAGCCTGTCTCTCACTAAATACAGAAAAAAAAACCAGGTTAACCAAAGGTTCGAGTCTAAAACTATAAGACAAATTATAAAATTACTTCTTTAAGGAAGCCAATCAATATGGATATTAAGCTCATACAGTTTTGTATGAGTCTCATTCTAGGACTGCAATCACATATATAATCACTATTGATTGGTGACTCAATCTAGAAACACAAAATTGTCATAATAGAAGACAGCGCAACTGAAATGTCTTAATATTGTGATAAGCGCTAAGTGGATAATCCTCAAACAGTTTATAAAGGAACACACATTTCTATACTTACAGCATTGTGTTATAAAATCATTTGAACTTTAAATGAGACGAACGATGGATCACTGGATGATTACACAGATGGATCAATAAATGATGGATGGATCATAGACGGGTCATGTATGGCATGTGATCTCTTCCTCTTCAGGCTCAACTATGCTCTATGTCAAACTGGGGGACAGACTGTATTCTCTTGTTGGTGTTCATTTACAAAATAATCAGACAGTGTTCTGAAACCAATTTGGTTGAGGAATATGTAATGGAACAACACCATACCAGCTTTAAAACTGTCCTTATACACTTGTATGTGATGGGACCAAGACGGTAGCTCAATAACGTGCTGTTGTCACTAAGAAAAGTGGAATGGTCATCTAAGGTCAGTGGTCTAAAACATCTCAAGAATGTCCTGGACCCTGAGTGATTGGTGGAACCTTTAAGATTGAGTGGGCAGTCACACTAGACAGTTCATTTACAATCTATTATGTCATGAAATATATAATGACAAATTACGATGAATGGAAGGATCAGACGCGTGCTGTTAACCTGAATTGTAGCAACTTGAGAGTCTGAACATGGTGGACGTTGACCCTGGCCTGGCTGGGTAATGTCATGGCTGTGGGTCCAGCATCCGCTTCCTCAGGCTCCTCTGCAAACAGAAGTACAGACGTAGAGATAAGAGCAGATGTCCTCCTGTCAGAAGGTTGGTGGTTCGATCTCCAGCTCACTCAACCGTTAGAACCTGTGTGAACACTGGCTGGTGCTGTAGAATGCTTTAAATCAATTTAGCATGTATTGAGTGTAATGCTCAGTAGAAAAAAATGACTCAATAATATTGAACATTAGGATTTAATACTAAATAATTAATATTTTTTAGATAAACAGTAATAATAATAGGTTATATTTATTTAGCGCTTTTCGAGGCACTCAGTCACTTTTACAGTGGAACCATTATTCATTCATTCCTCATTCATACATGATGATGTTAAAATACATTTGTAGTCACAGCTGTCCTGGGGCAGACTGATGGAAACGTCTGCACTATGTTTACTCATATAGTTATTGCCGTGTCACTAAGGTTTGGATGTATTCACGGTATCAACTCAAGAAGTTAACCCCTATTTCAAAGGAGTGCAGTGTCTTGTCATTAAACGTTATTTAATATTCACTTAATCAAATAGGACGAGGTCAGCCAGGCTGATGAAGCAGACCAGCGTTACTGGCATAGCAGGTTGGACGTGGGTACCCTACCCTCACTGCTTTGTACAGTGTAGGTTAAAGAAGAAGAGAATTTGCAGGAAATGTGTCATTGTACATAAATACAATTTAATGACTGAGATTCCAACAATAAAACAACTCTGAAGGTGTGATCTCCAGCAATTATAATAAGTGAAATACAAATGCGTGCGAAATACTTTGTAATTCATGAGTTATCTCAATCATAATGAGACTAGTTCTGCCAAATGCTTGTGTTGATCATCTTTTGCTACGTATGTTCATTTGTTTACCAATGGAAGTGTTGTTGATCATGGAGTCCTCAGATTTTATATGATACTGTATATCTGATATATATATGATAAAGGTGAAAGTGTTTAGTCATATTAGCTATGCATCCTTTCTTACAAGAAACAAGTTTTGAAAATACATACTGTATATATTTGAAAACCCACACTTCTGAATGGGCTTGATGATTATTATGATTCTTAGCTTAAATGTTTGAAAGATTGTCTGGATGCGCTTCTGGGTCCATGGTTGTGTCTGAGATCATTTTATACAGTAGTACCTCAAGGTACAAGTTTAATCTGTTCTGTAACTGAGCTCAAAAGTCAAATAACATTTTCCCATTTAAAATAATTAAATAAATTTAATCTGTTCCAGCATTGTAAAAAACAACAACCCCAAACCCCCTAAATTATACGAAAGTACAAAAATGAATGAAAAAGTCACAAAAACACAAAAGCTAGGCCTTTACTTCACAAAAAAGCTGAACTGGTGTCTTGAACTGGGGATGAGCAGTTGTTTCCTCCTGCACGATCCAACAGCCCTGATCACCAACTGCAATTCACCACCACACTGACACAAAACCAATATACTTTTTGTCTGTTTGCTGAATTTTAATCAGAAAAACCTAATTGTTTACAAGGAAATGGAGAGGTGTTTCTTTGTGACAATGCTAACTGAGTAAACAGTTAGCATTGTCACAAAACAATCTCAAGTCACTACAAACGTGATGGTACCTTTAAGTCTTCCTCTGAAGTACTTCAGAAGTTCGTTAGTTCCTTTCTGCCGGGGAAAAACAACAGTGGAAGCTGTTAGAATATTAACAGGAATGTGTATTACATGAACCCTATCAGATGACTTCACATAAATACAACATTCTCAAACACATCCATGACAAGAATGGTGGTAGATGTTTGCCTTTGTGGTGCATTGCATCTTTAAGCTGTACAGTATTGCCACTATCATATCACTATCATCAGTCAATCAATCAACCTTTATTTGTATAGTGCTTCATCATAAAAAGCACTTGGTGCAATTTATGGATACAGAGTGATTGACATTGGCTCACTTTATTCAGTCAGCGTCAAATTTGGTGGAAAAAGGGCATCTGGACTGAATAATGAGCAACAGCAAAGAGATCAGGAACTCCTGTAAGTACTGTACATCAAATTTCATTGTACAATGCTGACAACACAGAACTCCATCCATCCATTTTCTGTTCCGCTTTACGGCTGGATCACGGGGGTCTGGAGCCTATCCCAGCTGGCTCACGATGTGAGGCGGGAGAAACTCAAAGCGTGACGCCAGAGCTACACAGAGATGCAGACAGCCACGCACACACACCCTCAAACCTACGGTCAATTTGGGATTGGCAAATTAACCTGAAGCGCATATTTTTGGAGGTGGTAGGAAACTGGAGAACCCGGAGAGATCCCACACAGACACGGGGAGAACACGCAAACTCTGCAAAGAGCGGGACGTGGACCCGGAACCGCCTTGCTTTGCGGTAACAACGCTACCCACTGCGCCTTACAAGACAGAAATAAATAATAAAAATAATGGATGGTAAGATGAATGATGTTGGCTTAAAAGTTTTACTAGCATTAACTTCAACACAATGCCTCTGAACATGTTGAACAAGTTATTTAGTCAAACTGTCATTTTATTACATCTGAAACCTGATGATGAAACTAATTCTACATGAACTGTGTACTATTATGCATGTAATATGCAATATATATAATAAAAAGAGTGAAAAAGATAATTTTCCCAAGTAGATCATTAAAGTGTATTCTTCTATAGACAGGAAATGTTACAACATTCAATCACAACAACTAAATTTAAAAAAAAATCTAACAGATGTTTCTTCTGTTTGATGAGGAAGACTAGACCCTACAATGGCATCTTGCTGCCGTCTACTGGTTGTTATGATCCTTCTTAAAGATGTAATTTTCATTTTTTTGAATACTGGGCTGATATTCATGACTTTCTTTGTACGAGTCCAGTTACTGTTGTAGAAAACTCCCTGAACTAAAGACCTTCCTCTAGCTGGACATAGTAGGGATAAGCATGCAGACACAAGCCCACAGGTGGCCATAGTCAATCAGAGGATGACAGGTTCAGGCTGGTCTGCAACTCTGTATGATCATATTTCAAGGCGATGGCCTTGAGATATGCTCATATGGGGTGCCAGAAATCAACATATTGGGCTGTGGAGATAGCAAGGGCGGTTGCTGCCCACGGACCTTATGGTTTAAAAAAGAAGAGCACAAAGGGACATAGACAGTTTACCCCAGGGTACACTCATGGAGGTTAGGACCTGTTTCATCCCTTTTCTTAACTGCTTCGCCCACTGTCGCAGGGAGCTAGAGCCTAGCCCAGCTGGCTGGGACGTGCCACACAGAGACGCGGACAAACACACGCACACCTGCAATCAATTTGAGACCAGTTAATTTTTGGAGGTGGCAGGAAGTGGGAGAACCCGGAGAGAACCCACGCTGTCAGTGGGTAGCGCTGTCGCCGCACAGCAAGGCGGTTCTGGGTTCGCGTCCCGCCCTGTGCAGACCTGTTTGTTTGTGGAATAAACACCTAGACTTGGAATACTTCTGTCTTTGTTTCACTGGTGGATTAAATTGTTCTTATAAATTGGATTCATCAGAACAAGGACTTTTGGGAATCCTTTTTGACCCACATTAGCAGGTTGAGCAAAGAGTTCTGACTAAAACCTTCCCACATCTGATTCCAGATTTTTTTTTTTCACTGCAGAAATTAAACTACACAAAGAGGAAAGCACTGAAAAACATTTGTGTGGATTTAACCCATTATGATTCACTGTAATATCAGTGTGTATTTGCATGAACTACCACTGTGCATCCTCTCCAGGTCCAAACTGCTGTGACTGAGTGTAGTCTGGGGGAGTGTCCCCGTAGTTGACTTACCGCGAGCAGGTCTCTTCTGATCCCTCTCAAAGGGTTTCCCTCCAGAAATAACGCCTTCAGATTGGGCAGCAGGCAGAGAGATGCTGGAAGACTGACACACACATACATCCATTCACATAAACACCCTTCATCCTCAATTGGAGACTCCATCAGCTGGTCTGTACTAACCTTCAACACACACAGTCTACCACTGTCAGAACAAGAAACCTGGTCTATGTTGCATTTTTTTGCTCACATGGACTTCAGTGAGCTGCTGTTTAGTCGGCAGATTGGTGAATCACATACAACCATGTTTATTGTGACTTCACATGTTTGTCATTGCAAAACACATATATCAGTATATGACAGATACAGCTAGTCCTCAACATACCAACATCTGACTTACAAACATCTGTTGATACAAACAAACGTGCGCCATCATATCCGAATACAGTAGTTCCTCATTCTGCCACAAACCCAACCGAGCAGTGTCGCTATGTTTGCGCATCTCTAACACTCTCCACCTCTTGTTCTTGCACGGGTCTCCGTGAGCATCACTGGCATCCATGAGCATCGCTTTTACACTGCACAAAGACACTCTTCAAAGAATTTTGTTTTTTGTTAGTTTTGTTGGATTTTGTGAATTTATCATGGAGTGGTCACGGGTCCAGACAGAACCATCACGCGGTTCGGATCCGGACCACTGTCCGCCATTTGGTGATGCCTGTCCTAGAGATAAAAAGAGTCAGATAGAGTGATGAGTCTGAAGCTGGAAATCGAAGGTGTGATGTTCAGTGTTGTTAGTGGGTATGCTCCACAGGTAGGATGTGAGCTGGAGAAGAAGGAGAAATTCTGGTTGGACTTTGATGAAGTGATGCAGAGCATATGTAGAAGTGAGAGAGTTGTCATTGGTGCAGACTTTAATGGATATGTTGGTGCAGGAAACAGAGGTGATGAGGAGGTGATGGGCAGGTTTGGTATCCAGGAGAGGAACGCAGAAGGACAGATGGTAGTTGACTTTGCAAAAAGGATGGAAATGGCTGTAGTGAATACTTTCTTCCAGAAGAGGCAGGAACATAGAGTGACCTATAAGAGTGGAGGTAGGCGCACACAGGTAGACTACATCTTGTGTAGATGGTGTTATCTGAAGGAGATCAGTGACTGGAAAGTAGTGGTAGGTGAGAGTGTAGCCAAACAGTATAGGATGGTGGTGTGTGGGCTGAGTCTTGTGGTGAGGAAGATGAAGGGGACAAAGACAGAGCAGAGGACGAAATGGTGGAAGCTGAAAAAGGAAGAGTGTTGCAGGGAGAGGAGATCAAGAAGGTGGAGGATTTCAAGTACTTAGGGTCAACAGTCCAGAGCAATTGAGAGTGTGGAAAAGAGGTGAAGAAGCGTGTACAGGCAGGATGGAACGGGTGGAGAAAAGTATCAGGTGTGATAGAAGAGTTTCAGCTAGAATGAAAGGAAAGGTGTACAAAACTGTGGTGAGACCAGCGATGTTGTTTGGTCTAGAGACAGTGTCACTGAGGAAAAGACAGGAGACAGAGCTGGAGGTAGCAGAGATGAAGATGCTGAGGTTCTCTTTGGGAGTGACCAGGATGGATAGGATCAGGAATGAGTACATCAGAGGGACAGCACATGTTAGAGGTTTTGGAGATAAAGTCAGAGAGGCCAGACTGAGATGGTTTGGACATGTCCAGAGGAGAGATAGTGAATATGTTGGTAGAAGGATGCTGAGTTTTAAACTGCCAGGCAGGAGGCCTAGAGGAAGACCAAAGAGGAGGTTTATGGATGTAGTGAAAGAGGACATGAAGGTAGTTGGTGTGAGAGAAGAGGGTGCAGGAAACAGGGTTAGATGGAGGCAATTGATTCACTGTGGCGAGCCCTGAAGGGAAAAGCTGAAAGGAGAAGATGACTCTGGATCACACTTTGTTAGTTCAAATGCATGCATATTAGTGTGTATAGGCTTGTAACGCACCCACATAAGGGGCCTGTAGGCATGCAGTGGTGGTGGTGGTGGTGGTGGTGGGGGGGGGGGTAGAATGGGGGGAAGCTCCAAAGTGACCGGGCCAAAGCGGGAATCGAACCGACAATCTTGTGATCATTGGACCCGCTCTACTGCAGAGCCACTGCCGCCCCTATAATCCAAAACAAAACCGCTACCGATCTGTGTGTCGGAGTCTAAAGGTATGTTACATTACAGTACTACAGTCTTAGGAAATAGTACTTTATAGAAATTACATTAAAATTACCTCAAATTGTGATTATAGATTGAAATAAATAAATAATAAGACTTATGAACAATTCAACTTACAAACAACCTCTGTGAACCAATTGTGTTTGTAGCTTGATGACTACCTGTAATCTAGTCAGTGTAAAATACTACATATTGCTTTGGACATGTGTTATGGAGAATATAACTGATCTTCATGGTCACCTTTTTGTGCAAACCCCAAAACTAAGATTGGTAAAAAAATATATATATTCAAAGATGCAAGATAGTACTCCCACTCCGGACAAAATGGGTTAGGATTAGAGTGACCTTATAGAATGGAAACCACTCAAATTAGAAATTAGACTGAATGTGTACATAAGTGAAGCCAGTAACATACGTAGCAATGTCATTGTTGGTGAGATCAAGGCGTGTGAGCGTCGTCAGCAAGGTGATCTCTTCAGGAAGCCTCTTGATCTTATTGTCTCGCAGTTCTAGAACAGAGATGACTTTCAGACAGGCCAGATGTTCAGTGTCCAGGGCCTCAATGCGGTTGTTCCCAAGGTACATGTCCTACACACACACACACACACACACACACACACACACACACACACACACACACACACACACACACACACACACACACACACACACACACACACACACACACACACACACACACACACACACACACACACACACACACACACACACACACACACAATGATGTACATGATCAACACAAACTTAATCATGACATGTGGTTTGGCTCTTCTGTGTTGAGCCATGCGTTTGTTGAGTGGTTGTTCAGTTTCCCCCTATGTAGAAATCTGAACTGTCCTCGCTGCATTAAATTGCATTTACCAGGTTGCTCTTCTGGCTGTGTGGTGTGGGGTCTTTTGGGTGGCCATCTTTCTCTGAGGGTGTTGTTCGGTTTGAGGAACGCAGGGCTCTGGTGTTTGTTGAAGATCCTCCTCAGTTTTTTTAGACACTCCAGATACGTACGGAATCAGCCTGCTCTCCTTCTCTTTGGTCCTCACTGTGTTGTTCTCCTTTCTGGATCTTGTGTGAGTTCTCATATAGTATAGCTTCATTCAGGACATTTACAACTTTTCTGTCCCCTTTAAGAAGGTAGTCACATGATCGAGGCAAGCATCTCGACAAGCATCAAGAGTGACTTCAAAAATGGAGGAGAGAACTGGTACTTTTCCAAAACAAAACATTGTTCAGAATCAGATATATAAATCTCCATCTGACCTTGTAATTTCGTTGTACAATCGTATAATGAGCAATAAAGCGTCTTTCTTTTAATACGTAAATAAATCAGATCATAAATAAAATGGAAAAATATATACTGTATATATATAATTTTAAAAGCAGTTCCAGGTGTGCGTCCCGCTCTGTGCAGAGTTTGCATGTTCTCTCACTGTCTGCGTGGATTCTGTCCGGCTTCCTCCCACCTCCAAAAACATGTGCTTCAGGTTGATTGACTGGTCTCAAATTGACCATAGGAGTGAGTGTGTGTGTGTGTGTGCGTGGTTGTCTGTCTCTGTGTGGCTCCGCGATGCCCTGGCGTTGCGCCCGGAGTTTGCCCTGCCTCATGCCCTAAGCCAGCTGGAATAGGCTCCAGCTGCCCGTTACCTCTGACAGCGGATAAAGCGGTGACAGATAATTGATGGAAGGATAATTTTAAAATTCCGCGATAGTAAGCCACTCATCTTGAAGCACGAATAAGCAAGGGAATACTATACACCTTGGAAAATTCATGTCGCAATGGTTACCTTGAGCATGGGTGCAGGAAGCTTTGGGAGGGAGTGAAGCTTGTTGTGTCTGAGGTACAGCTGCTCCATGGCCACCATCTCTGAGAGGTTAGTAGGCAAGTCAGTCAACTGGTTATTGCTGCAGTCCATCACCTTAACGTCTGGCAAAGAAAAAAAGTTGGGCCTAAAATAGCTGACCAACAGGTGATCTGTTCTGTTCTTCTCAGAAACAAATAATGTACCGTTTCAAGCCCAAGTATGCTTTAAACAAAATGCATGTTAAATTACATAGCAGGGCCCGGAGTCTCACCACATTCCATAAACACAGATACAGTAGGAGGCTTTGGAGCTCATCATAGCAGATATAGCGCCGATCAAATTTACAAATGACCTAATTATCGTATTTTCTGCACTATAAGGCGCACCTAAAAGCATAAAATTTTCTCATAAACCTGTAGTGCGCCATATAATCTGGTGCGTTTTATATATGGATTAATATTCATATTAATATTGGTTAAAAACATAATCGCTGAAAAAAAGCCGGCAGTCTGGCCGCCAGTCATGCCGCATTCCGCCACCAGAGGAGCCCCCTCACAAGGCACTCGGGCCCACGCCCCCTAACAACGGTAGTCAAGGGGCGTCACCGAAGTCCCGGCTCTGACTGAGCTGCTCTCAGACGGTAGAGCAGACTGTAGGAGCACCGGTGATTACAGCAAAACATACGTAACTTTCAACAATTCTATTAATTAAGTTTGACTGACTGATCTCAGTATTTACTAACTATTTGGCGTTGGAAATAACCCAATTTAAACTTAATTGGTCTTAAAAATGCCATTGTGCTGTCATCTGGAATCTAGTGACGGTCCATTCTATTAGTCTGTGGAAACACACGGAGAAACTGGCATAAAGGTGAATGAAAGACCCTCAAAGCTGAACTTCCAGCCTTTTCTGAAATTTCAAGAGCAGAGTCACTGCTAGACAAAGGTGTCAACAGGTGTGCTGCATTGATTTACAAAAGTAGTTGATAGCTCTGGGCGGGCGGCGGAGGGGCGCATTCAGGCTTGTGTATTCTGTCTGCAGCGACGTGCTGTGAGATTCACGGCGGTGAGACACCGACGTTAAAGTCAGTTCCAGGAGTAAAACAGCGTCACATTTGACAGTAAATTAGCAGCCTGACATTAAAAACTAGTTAAAAAATTGTTTAGGACACACAGCAGCAAATAGCTGCAGCTCACCTCCGACTGGACTACCGATCGATCGAAACAATATTTAATTAATAAACGAAGACGAACGTCGGAGCTTAAATATATGCTTCGAACTTCAGATCAGGAAATAATCCGCTCTGTTCGCACTGACTGCACTCGTAATGAATTTAACCAGTTTTTAATGTCAGGTTTTTTAATATGCGTGTTGACTTCTTTCTAAGATGGCAAAGGGATCAAGTGATCAGGTTTCCTTGATGAGGTTCAGAATGGCTTCATTGAAATAAAAATAGGGGCCATTCAAAGGTAGTCAGGAAGTCATGAATGCAATCATGACTGCCTGAGCAGCGCGGCTCTATCTAGTGGACGGATTGCGCAACTACAGCCACTGCAGTTTATCAAATACATTTTATTTTTTATTGTGTGCGCCTTATAATCCGGTGCACCTTATATATGAAATAAATTATAAAACAAATTATTGAGGGTGCGCCTTATAGTCCAGTGCGCCTTATAGTGCGGAAAATACTGCACATCATATGAGGGACTCATGAATGCATCTAATTAGAACTTAGTGCTGGATTTGACTACAGACCAGGGGTGTCAAACTCATTTTCACTAAAGGCGACATCAGCATAATGGCTGTTCTCCAAGGGCCAGTAAATAATAGATGTAACTAATCTAACTCAATGTAATGTAAAATAAATGTAACTACTCCTTAATGTTAAATAACTATGAATTTATTTCTTATTCAAGTTATAAACATGACAGCTACACAGAGGTAATATGTTTGCCTGTTGTTCTAACATAAATCTTTTTGTCAGGTTATGAAACCCACAGACCTCCATCAATCAAGGATCAAACTATCCAAATGAATAAAGAAAAATAACATCAAACACAAGTTAGAACATTAACTTTGTTCAAAACATTTTTTTCAGTTAAAATGGGCTTAATTACTGCATTGAGGGAAATGTAGTTTCATGTCAAAGCACGCTTTTGACCTATTTATTTTTAGGCACCCACCTTTTATGCTCTCACAGACCACATAAAATGATGTGGCGGGCCATATTTGGCCCCTGGGCCTCGAGTTATACAAATTTGCTACAGACCAGTGTTCTTCAAACACTGTGCATTGGATTGGATTGGATCCAATCCACATTGGATTGGATCCAATCCACATTGGATCCAATCCACATTGGATTGGATTGGATTACATTGGATAATTTCCCACGGTGTGCCGTGGGAAATTATCCAATTTCTGTGCCCGTGCGGCTTAGTGACTGGCAAAGTCATCATGTAGTACTCCTCCATATCAGTAGGTGGCACTGGCTCCACCAGAAGCAGAGCATAAAGCCTTTCTGTTTCATACGGAGGTCCAATGGTTGTCGCGCGGCAAGGTGCTGGCCCGTGTATATGAGCTGCAAGAGGGACTTGTTTCTGACAAATGAGACGTCTGATTTCGCAAAGCTTATTGCAAGTGACGAGTGGTGTGCAAGGCTGACATACCTGGCAGATATTTTAAGTCATCTGAATGAACTGAACACACGAATGCAAGGCCGAAATAAAAACCTGCTTACAAGTACAGATAAAATAAATTGATTCCTTTCAAAAGTGCACCTCTGGCAGCAGCATGTGGAAAGTGGCAATCTTGAAATGTTCCCACTCACCAATACAGGCAAACCTCGGTTTCCGACCACAATTCGTTCCGGAAGGCTATTCGAATACCGATTTGCTCGAATTCCAAATACATTTTTCCAATTACAAATAATGTAAATGGTCTTAATCCGTTCCAAGACGCTAGAAAAGTACCTTTTTTCAACTTTCAATTTTGGGACTTCCTGTTGTACCCGGAAGTGGTTACATGTAAATATAATACGCTTGTTCTATTGAGTGCGCAATGCATAATGTGCCTGTGTTCAGGTGAGTGAGCATGAATGTTGGAGAGGAAGAGGAGAAGGAGGATGGATGTTACTGCGTTTGTTTCATGTTCTACTTCCAAATTTTGTTCGACTTCCAAGACAAAAAAATTTCGAATTTTTTGGTCGAATTCTGATTTGTTCGTTGTCCAAAGCGTTCGAAAACCAAGGTTTGCTTGTAAATGGCAATATGTTAATACCACTGTATTGTGTGAGATAACAGTCAAACATCTGAAAACTCTTAAGAAGATGTCATTTTATTTCTCTTCAGCCCCCACAGAATGCCTTGACTGGGTTAGGGACCAGTTGTTGGAAAGGAAATTACTTTACAGGAGCAGGAGGAACTAATCTGTGTTTGGTAGATTCTTTGTTGTAACAATGCTTCTAGGAAATAAAAATTATATTGCTGGGAAGCCTGTTTATTCCCCTTTTAAATGGTCCCATACTAGTGAGAAATAAACATTTTTGTGGTGAGCAGCAGAGCTCAGTATCTGGGTTGTGCCCATGAAAAATATGACCAATCTTTTCTGCCAAGTCAAACAGTTTCTTCTGCCACTCACTCTTACTGGCTGTTTGGATGATTGAAATGTAAAGAAACAAGATATATTGGCTTTTTATCAGTTTATTCATTTAACAAACAGAAGCCTCAGTAGCCTATGGAGGAACCATACCCAAAGCTCTGCTACTCACCCCATAAACTCCTGTTCCTTACTAACAGCAGGAAAATGAATCCATTCATTTGCTACGTCCACATTGGGTTATTGTAATTCTAATCATCAGGCCATCCCAGTAAGTCTCTGAACATTCTCCCTTTGACCCAGAATGCTACTGCACTTCTTCTGACCAGGACCAGTATCATAGATCATAACTTTCCTGTATTGAGTCCTATGGCAGTAATAAAAGAGAACATGGAGATGGAAATTTGTTTATTGGGAAAAGCCCAACCAACAACACGATGGAACAACATGAGGATTTACGGAGTGCCAAAGGGAAAAATGTAAAACATTTTATGTGTGTTTTGTCGTATTGAAAGATGAGTTTCCCTTTCTGCAATAAAGCCGGAGGAAAACGAATCCCTCTAGTGATCTACAATTACACATGGATGATTCACCTGTACCTGATCAGTAATACTGTAGCTTTCATGTTTATAATTTTAATAAGGTGAATAGATATATCTCTGCCAACCTCCCCCCACATCTCTCTACCTGTCCTCCCCATCTCTCTATCTCTAATTATCCTTTTTTCTCTCTTTGTTTTTGGCTTGTTGATTGTGGGTGAACTTGTATCTACAAATTTGCAAACTCAACACACAGAACCACATGAAATGTCAAGAAAATTAAAGAGAAGTTATTGAGAAATAAAGGTGTCACTCTGATATAAGCCTCATTCCTTCTGCAGTTGAAATTTGATATTCAACATATGTCAACGTAAGAAATTGTAATTCGATAAAAGTCATACAAACAGCACAACTGGTCTTACTTTTGAGCTGGGCCAGACTGTCAGGGAGATGGCTGAGCTTGTTGTAACACACATTCAGTTTTTGCAAACTGGTGAGTTGACCCAGGCTGGAGGGCAGGTCCTTCAGATGGTTGTTGGACAAGTCCTTAACCAAGGCACAGGACAGAACACTTCCATAAGCCAATCACAGAACACAACAGAAAGAACATCATGAAACTGTAACACACAAACAGCATGTGTAATTACCAGCTCCGTCACATTTTCAAGCTGCCCCAGTTCCTCTGGTAGGACCTCTAGCAGGTTCTCCTGTAATGAGAGGCTGTGAAGGTTCTTCAGCCTCCACATCTCCACTGGCAGTGATGTAAGCTGGTTATGACTAAACCATGGACAGACACACACACACACACACACACACACACACACACACACACACACACACACACACACACACACACACACCTATCAGCCATCATGTATTTAATATTCGTGTGTGTGTGTGTGTGTGTATGCATATGTGTGTGCGTGCGCACGCGCACCTGAGTCTCAGTTGCTGGAGCTCCTGCAGTTCTCCCAGGGCACTGGGCAGACACTTCAGCTGGTTGTCATGGAGCTGCCGGAGCAAAATAAGCATTTTAAGTGAAAAAACACAGTGAAAATTACACCATCAACAATACCGATGTCTCATGAAAACCAAACCTTATCAATATCTACCTAAATACAGCTCTATCTAAAATTTGCCACACATAAAATGAGGGCTGTTCAAAGGGTGTGACCCTGGTATTTAAACACAGCTTGAACAAAAATCTGACTAGATCACCAGAAAATAATGTTCCCATGACAAGCTCTTTTACTTTATCGGTAGTCATGTTAACCTTTTAACATTAACACATGCTTTGGGACTAGTAATAAATCCAAACCAACATAACTTTGACTCATATCAATTGTAATTATACTGTAAATACACTTAATTTTTCACTAGGCACAATGTTATTTGTTAATGTTCATTTCTTCCCAATAAAAATATCAATTGCAGATATACAGCACGTCACTCAAGTACAACCAATAACTTCTGATCATTGATTGAAAATCAGTCTCTAGAGTCGGACATATCTAGAGTTTGACATTTGCACAATGTAGTTTTTCATTGTTCAATTATATAAACAAAAGTAGGTAGGTGTTTGAATTTGGGCATCCTTGTTGTTTTATTGATTTGAATGCCTTTAGAACTAATTACTGGAACAAAAAATTGGTTTGGTCAGCTCACTGAGCCTTGACTTGCATACATAGGTGACGCCAATCGTGAGAAACTGTATTTTTTGGGGCAGCAGTAGCTTCGTCCACAAAGTCTTGGGCTGGGAACCGGAGGGTCGACGGTTCAAGACCCATGTCGGGCAAGAAGAATTCAGAGTGTGACCTGGCCAGAGGGAGGTGTCACCTCACCTCCCGAGCATTGGCGAGGTGAGCTGCCATCCCCTTTATAAGCTGCTCATTAGATCGCAGGAGCAGCCCGCCACTCTGCCTGCCCCTCAACTGCATACCTACAGGCCCCTTGTGTGTGTGTTTGTGTTACAGGCCTGTACACACTATACATATATAGTGAGCCCTTGTTACTTGCGGTTAATGCGTTCCAGGAACCACACACTAATACTGAATTCCGCGATCTAGCAAAGAACTAAAGTAAACTCAAAGTAAAAGTGAAGACAGACACAAGTGGTTGCTACACCTAGGTTACTGAGTTGGACTTACTTACATCGAGTGTAGTGAGTCCAGACAACAGTCTGATGTCGTCAGACAGATGTGTCAGCTGATTAGATGATAGGAGAAGTTTAGTGAGGTCAATCTGGTCCCACCAAGTGTCTGTTTGTCCGAAAGAAATATTCTGCTGGGCTTCTTCTGGTGTGTCAATATTCAGACGATACACGTTCTGAGGGACTGAGACAAAGACAGACAATACACAATTACACAACAAAATGCACACAATTTGCAAGGTCTTTTGTGCCCCACTTGATACAATGACAAACCGCGGTCAAGTTGAGGAGGCCAAAATTTCTTTTAGCTGTTTTCATTTATATATAAATCAATTATTTTCTATTAAATTCAGACTGATCGTTTAGCATGAATATGTTTCTTTGCAACAGGTAATAATCAACATTGCTCCTGTTAGAGCACATGAACCAGCGGTCAGCTGGATAAACTGTTAATGAATGCTTGACCGAATTTATAACTGGACAAATATTAGAAAAAACTGATGTAGACACTGTTAAAAGGACCATTAATAACAACCAGCGGAGAAATACCAGCCACAAATATTGTCTGTTTCATCCAAAGAAGGAACAGCATCATCAACAGAAGTTTGTGTTGTCACTTACACAGCGATCGGATACTGAAATGTTCCATTTAAATTGTACTCATGGTTTTATTCTCAGGTTACAGATATAGAGTAGTACCTCGAGATATGAGCTGCTTGACATACAAGTTATTTGAGATGTGAGCCGTCGCTCTGTCCATATTTTTGTTTGACATACGAGCCAAAATTCAAGATACAAGCCGTGCTTCATGACACCACCACTAGTTGGCAAATGGATACATGAGATGAGACCCCATCTCGTTCTTTCCTGCGTGTTGACAAATGGAAACAACATCAGCTGAGACCGGATCTCGTTCTTGTAAAGACGTAGCTCATGTGTTCTCATGAAGTTTGCACTTCTATCCATACTTAATCAGAGTTCATTTTACCAAGAAAGTAGTGCAGCCCAGCAAGCGCTTCAAGAAAAAGTTGTGCATCCCAACGTGAAGTTTGAAGCATCCCAAAAGTAGTAACAGAATGTAGAAGCGTATGCAAGGATTATGTTCTGCCAATAGTACAATATAAAAACTAAACAAACTGTTAATTTTAATGTTTTATTAATAACATCATAACTGTTTCAATAAAAAGAAAATAGTAAAGTGTAATTATATATTAGTTTTATCAAAATGTTAAACAATTTTAGAAATAAAGAATGATGTACTGTAATAGTTTTTTTTCACTTTTTATTTTTTCACTCCATAGTTTTCTTTTCCTTCAATTCATATCTTCTCCTGTAGACACTGCAGAGCCTTCTCCACACACATTTCAGTAACATCTGTCAGTACTATCTGTCTCTTTTTCTTCATTCACTTTTGATTCTTTTTTTATGTAAGAAAGCACTCATTGTCACTTGCTTTTTCTGTAACCTTTGCATCTTTTTCGGAGGCATTGTGATAATCAAACAATCAACCTTTATTAGTATAGCGCTTTATCAGATCAGTAGACATTTCAAAGCGCTTTAAAGGAAAACCTAACAGGACACTTAGGGTTGCTCTGAAGGGTCTGACTAACTCCTCGCTCTCACTGCAGCGTGTAAAATGAGCAGACGTCGTGTTGCCGTTTTGTCGATTTGAATAAGGCAGAATCACGCAGGGTAGTCTCTTGATAATGGCAATTTCCGGGATGGAAATTATAGTGGAGAAATGGAAAAATTGTGAATATTTTTGTTGAATGGAAGTGCATTTAAAGCTTGTGCACCAGGGATGCATGCTGTTTGACGATTGTGCGTCCCTGTCAAAAAATGTGTGTCGAAGATGCAATGACGCACAAAAACGAGAACACTGCTTACTTATACAGTAATCCCTCGCTTATTTACACTTTAAGATGCACGGCTTCACTACATCGTGGATTTTTAAAAGGTAGTCACGTGATACCGTACTCGCATTCTTTTGGCTGACTTTTCTTTAATACATGAGTGCTTTAAACAGTCTATAAAGCACTTTTGTGTGGGAATAGGTAATACAGATATAAGGTGGTTTAATATCAGTATGTGGAGGGTTCATAAACATTTAAATTACAGTAAATGATAAATAGTTGTTGCTATATCGCAGAATTTAGTTTTTTTTGCGGGCGGTCCTTGAATGCATTAACCATGAGTAAAGACGGATTACTGCATATAATTAAATACCCACAGGTAAAGCCTGCATGTCTATTAGTTGATAAAAAGTTTTTTTTTTTCATAAAACAGTGGGTCTTGGGATTTTTTTACAAGACATGGATTGATTAATTGATTATAGCTATTTTAAAGGGGAAATGTGTGACTTACAGTCACGGAACGGATTGTACTTGTATCTTGAGGTACTACTGTATTTAATATCTAAGGGATCTCTAAAGGTTAAGGGATCTCTATCTGTCCATCAGTAACTCTTGCGGTGAAATTCAGTTATGGAACACACTGAATAAAACAAATTAGAATAGAATAGTGAGCAGTGCTCTGTGAAGAAGTGGGGGGCTTCAACTTCAGGACTCTGCTGAAGCAAAGCAATGCCAACAGAAATGGGCGGTGGGCAGTGAAGGTTAGGGGAGGCAGTGGAGCTCTAATTCAAGCAAAGAATAACAAACATGTCAGGCGCAAACAAAGAACACAATAATTGAAGCTACATCACAGATTATTCAAGTTAAGACCTGGAAAACTATCCCCTCTCCTGCACAGCTAAAAAGGTGTCAAAGAAAAATACATCAATAATTAAAATTGTATTCGTCTCTGTGTTAGATTTCAATAAACAATAAAATTGTTAGGACTCCCGCTTCAATGCACACAGCATCTGTTTCAGTGAAGACTGCTGAATCGATGCATGTGATGGGATTCATATTTTATCAACAAAACATTTCACAGCACATCATTCACCGTTAATATTCAGAAAATGATAGGTAGATATTGATAAGGATAGTGGCATCTCCACTTTTCATACCCTGGCATGTATGATTGTACAGGATACGCAGAATTCATCAAAGGTTTTTCGGAATAAGTAATAGTGATGTGTCAGTCGTGAACGTAACGGCTCTGAGAGCCAGCTCTTTGAAGTGAACGACGGAAGCCGACTCCTGATTGGGGGAGCCGCTCTTTTTTCTCATGAAGCCGCACGTGATTGGTCAATATGTGTCTGGGCTTGCGCTAGCCATTTGCCACTTCGCCATAGGCGAAGTAAATTCCAGATTGGCTACAAGGTTTTTAGACTGTGTAGCCACAAAGGCGTTCTTATTTTTACGGAAAAAGGCTAAAACTTATTTTATTTGCCCTAGTTTATTTTATTTTTTTAATTCAACAACATGATTTTTCATTTCAATTTAAAAAGGCATGAAAAATAGCAAGCGAAGTAAATACATATTTACATGCATTGCTGGTTATTCCTGTCGGTCAAAGGGAACAAAAGTCTAAGACTACAAACAAGTATTGATAATATCTTTCATTTACCTTCTGATCGGTCTGTCACCACTCCTCCCCCTCTCAGCATTCACCATCTGTTTATTCATGAGGACTTTAGCACAAACTCTTCCATAAAACATTGGATTCTTTTGATCGATCGTCCTCACCTTGTTGTACACAAATTTGCGGTTTCAGCTTGTTATAAAACAATATTTTTGTTTTTCATTGGACGAGAGGAGGTCATGACCCAAGTGCATACTTAATGATCGGGAGCGTTCAGGTCAGTTCGGCTATTTCCGTCGGCATGCGGAAATAGCGACCTAGCGCCGCTCACTAGCGGAAATAGCGGCATTAGCGGCGCTCGCTAGCGGAAATAGCGAGCACCGCCAGCGAGCGACAAAGTTTTAAGTTTTAGCCTTTTTTCCGTAAAAATAAGAACGCCACTATAGCTACACAGTCTAAAAACCTTGTAGCCAATCTGGAATTTACTTCGCCTTTGGCGAAGTGGCGAATGGCTAGCGCAAGCCCAGATCATGCAGTACACCACCACAGCCACCTAAATCAACAACCCAGATCTCTATGAAACACTTTTTGCAGAAGTCTTTGACCCCAGCAAGACAGAAAAACATTGACGAGGAACTGGCTGAAATGATTGCACTTGATTTTCAACCATTTCCAGTTGAGGAGGACAAAGGTTTCAGAAAGTATTGGCATGCACTCAACCCAGTGTAGTCCATTTGAAGCAGGAAAACCCTCTCAAAAAATCATCCCAGGCCTGTATGACAGAGAACGTGCGTCACTGCAAAAAAGGGTTAATAAAGCCACAACAGTGTGTCTAACAACTGACAGCTGGACATCCCGAACAACATCCTTCTTGTCTGTTACATGTCACTTTATTGAAGACTACAAAATGGTGTATATTAGTTTTAGTTTATTCATTGTAGCACTTAAGAGTAAATACTTTTATTTTATATTTTGTTGTGTTGCATGTTTTTAAGGGATTATGTGTTGCTTGACTTTAAATTTGTTTTTTATAAAAAAGTTAAAAGTTTAAATTCGTTAAAAGTGCACTTTAGAGTGAAAAATAAAAACATATTTATATAATAAACATACATAATTAAAAAGTATAATGCAGTATTTTTACATTATTCATTTTGTGCACAATTTTACATTATAATTTTATTTAATCTGTAATATATTAAATTTAAAAAAAAATCTGAAGAGCCATTTGGGAGCGAAAAGAACCAGCTCTTTTTAGTGAGCCGAGCGGAAAGAGTCGGTTCTCTAAAGACAGCCGGAATTCCCATCACTAAGTAAAAATTACATTACATTTAGAGCAGCCGGAGACTGCTATGAGAAAAATGGTCAATTCAAAATTGAATAGATGGAATTAATCTCTTTCCTTTGCCTGCAATCCTGTCAAGAAGCACTGTCATGTTTTTGTTATGGTCACATATTTTATCACCATTCACTAAAACAAGGAATAATTCTTCAAAATATAATAAAAATATGTTTCTAATGTATTTACTGTATTTGATGTTATAATATTTTTGAGTCTTTTAATTGATTCCTGGAGTGACCGTGAACGTGACCTGGATTACAATGTGGTTCTTGGACTCGACCGGTGTAGACGTCTTCAATCACGCTCCAGGACCAAAGTTCATTCAGTGAGACTCTGTGTTGATGTTCTCTGTTGTTCTGTAGACATCGAGGGATTCATCATCTTTGGTTATCAAAAGGTTTTATCTTTTTTTTTTCCCTGTGTAGGGATTTTATGGAAGTTTTTTCTCACTGAGTTTGAGAGTTACTGTACACAGATTGCAAAACCGTAATAGGAAAATGTATATTTGTCAATACTGTTTTGTTTGATCACTTAGCCCTCCTGGATACTTTAGTAACACATTAAGTTAAAAGTCAGAGCCAGCGACCCACGTCCCCACGCCACTAACGTCCCCTGTTGCTGGTTATTCCAGGGACTGACTGATGAAGATGGGTGGAAACAGACCTTCTGTCAGTCCTCGACCGGACAGGTTGAGATGTCCAGACTGTCTTGCCGCCTTCAGCAGACCGGAAGGGACGCTCGGCCCCGTGGGTTCCGTCCTGAAGCCCGCCAGAGAGTCCACCTTACCGGCTCGCCTGAACCGAGACATGGTTTAGTTGTTCGAACGAGTCTTACCGGCGATGAGTTGTGTTTATTTCCAAACGGACCGTCTTCCGACCGCTAGTTATGACGTCACAACATCTATATCCGGAATCTTTCAAAATAAGTGACCAGCAGTTAATATGTCCCCGTAACGTAAAGAACCGATTCCTTGACAAGCCTCTTCTCTAAATACGCGCAAATTTGACGTGAAAAGGCTCGTTTTATCCATGGTTTGGAATAAAAAGCACGCAAATATTCAATCGAGACATCGACCGACTGGCGGCAGATTAAAAACACATGACTGACTTTATTGTGAAGGTTATTTTAAGTCACGTGATCTGAGCGCTCCCCACATCGACACACCCTCCCTCTTTTTAAATCAACGTGTTTTTATTGGTACAAACGGGAGGAAATCCTGTTCTACTGCGAAAACCTCCGTCACGACCTTTCATTTAATCCTCTACAAAGACCTTGGGCGTGTTCCAGGTTCCATGAAAACTTTGAGTAAATGACATGAGGTAATCTGTTATATCCATTCCAGAAATAATTACAGTGAATCACCATGGTAACTGCATCAGTAAACATAATCTCCTCCCTGGCATGTTTTCTTTACCTAACCCTAAATTTCTACCTGGCCCTTCCACCTGATGCAAGCTGTCAGTCATGGTTGATCCGTGTGTTTGCTATACTGTTGTTAGGGTTTTTCTCTGAACAAAACCATCTTTGGTATTTTAACTTGGTTAAGAGTTGTATATTTATTGATGAGACAAATTTTATTCCAAACAACGTTTTCTGAAAAGTTCAGCAGTTTACAAGTTGGTGAGCATACAGCGCTGGATGCAGCAACAAACCTCTGGTGAAGAGCCTCTAATGTTCATTCACTGTGATCTTTATTGTGTTTGGGTTAGACTGTCCTTGAAGAATGAGCTCAACAACCGCCTGACTCAGCCTCACAAGTATCAGTTAAAGTTATCTATGTGTTGTGTTTGTGCTGTACTTTTGTGTTCAGAAAATTATGTGATAGACAAGATCTAAGTGTTGTGCTATCTATGTTTTATCTATGTAATTAATTTTTTTATTTAACCTTTATTTAACCAGGCAAGCAATTAAGAACAGGTTCTTATTTACAAATGCTGCCTGAGCTAAGAGCAGTGGCTCTTAGAGGTGTGGTGTGTAATTCCCAACACTGTAAATGTTGAGGGGGAATTAAAATGCAATCCTTATGCTGGGAGACGATTTTCAGACCTCCCTTCAATGTATCATCATTCCCTGATGAATATCTGTTACAACAGTGTCCATCATGTTGGACACTGTCCAACATTCTCCAATAACATTCTCCAATCACATATGTCTTATACCACAGATGTGCACCCGCATCAGAACATATTCTCTGCATTGTATCAGTTTTTTATGCAAAAGTGTTCCATGCAGTAAGAAAAGTCATCTTCCACTCACAAATGTTACCCTATTAAGCTAATGTAAAAGTTCCCAGGGTACAAACCTCGAGGGGCATCAAAGAGGAATTCCACTGCAGTACCTGCAGTACCTTAGCAGGCGACTGCAGGTGTGAGTCTATATTAATCTCATATTCCTGTAAGAATGCAACGGGAGGTGGAGTGGCGGGCAGCCCCTTTGTGGAGCGCCCAAATGAGCAACTTGTACTCACACTCTTGGTGTTTTTGGGCAGGAGCGGGAATCGAACCACCGATCTTGGAACATTGGACAACCCGCTCTACCATCCGCTCTACCGCTGAGCCACTGCCACCCCTACATCTTCTCCCAATATCAACCATTGAGCCAATCATATATAACCTGAGCTCTAGTATTTCAGATGAAATTAGCCACATATTTATTTCTTGGTACTGGTAGTGCCCTGTTAAGGTTTCTCCTTGATTTGTGAACATTATGTTAACTGATAAACATTCACGTACATTAAAATGGCATTAACTAAATCATTAGGGCTCAGACAGATGCATTCCCAAAACTTCACTCGCATGTCAGGAGAAATAATTCGTGTAATTCGTCCTGCACTTCTAGCACATATAAGATAATCTCATAAGAGGACACACTTTCATGTATTGATTCGATCAAAAGTAAAATACTATGTTGTTTTGTTGTGTTGCAGTGAAGATGAAGAAGAATGTGATGATGACACCAAGGCTGCAGAGATGAATGGTGATGATTCCAAACAAATCAAAATGTAGAAACCCAACAGGAGCATCATCTAATCTTTAAATCATATCTCTTGAAGGCCCTGTACACTGATCAGACATACACCAGCGGACTTCTCATTGTATCTCATATTTCTTTGTTGCCTGTTTGTGGTATTGAGAAGACATTTCATTTTTAATTGTGATATATAGTAATAGTGATGAAAAATCAATTATATATCGAATAGCTGAGAAGCAAATGTCAAAGTGCTGGACTGATTGGTTTGAGATGTGTGTCATGAAGCAGTAACAGATTACATAGAATTAGTAAGAAACACTGCTAAATGAATACTTTTATGAACTAAAAAATAAAGACATTATTTCAGATAAACACCGATGAAGTTTTTATAATATATCTATTGTAGCAGGATGTGCTAAAATTGTTAGTAATAGTAGCAGCTTGTTAGGTTCTTCCAACTTCCCTGCTTTGGACATGTCCCAGAAATTGGGCTTAGTTCAATTTCTGGGACATGTCCAAAGAAATTGAAGTAAACCCAATTTCTGGGATTTAGCAGAACAATCTGCTCCAAAAATAAGTTAGAACAGATTGTTCTGGTGTCCACATCGATGGAGGTGAGTGGTTGTGCTGTTGTTGCAGTAGGAGTAGTACTACTCCTACTATTACTACTACTACTACATCTACTACTAATACTACTATTACTACTATTGCTACTACTACACAGAGACACAGACAACCATGCATGCACACAGTCACTCCTGCGGTTAAATTGGGGTCCAGCCAATTCACCTGAAGCGCATATTTTTGGAGGTGGGATGAAGCCGGAGAACCCGGAGAGAACACACGCAGACACGGGGAAAACATGCAAACTCCACAGAGAGCGGGACTCGAATCCGGAACCGCCTCACTGTGCGGCAACATTGCTACCCACTGCGCCACCGTGCTGCCCAGTAGTACAAGTACTGCTATTAATACTAATAATAATAATGATACTACTACTACTATTGGTACTACTACTACCACGGTAGGAGCCGCTTCCAGTATTATGAGATGTATTTCAAGTTGACTAAGTAGAACATCACTGAAGGCCTGAGTGTGAAATGAACGGCCCGCCACTACTGCTACCACTTCTACTGTTACTACTGGCACTACTGCTACTACTACTACTACTACAAATAATAATAATAATAATAATAATAATAATAATAATAATAATAATAATAATAATAATAATAATAATAATAATAATTCTTTTCCTTTCGGCTTTTTTTCGGTCCTTTGAATCCTCTTCTCTCACACCAACTACCTTCATGTAGTTGGTGTGAGAGTTTCTCTACTTTACCTCATTACATCCATAAACCTCCTCTTTGGTCTTCCTCTAGGCCTCCTGCCTGCCAGTTCAAAACTCAGCATCCTTCTACCAATATATTCACTATCTCTCCTCTGGACATGTCCAAACCATCTCAGTCTGGCCTCTCTGACTTTATCTCCAGAACCTGTAACATGTGCTGTCCCTCTGATGGACTCGTTCCTGATCCTATCCTTCCTGGTCATGCCCAGAGAGAACCTCAGCATCTTCATCTCTGCTACCTCCAGCTTTGTCTCCTGTCTTTTCTTCAGTGACACTGTCTCTAGACCAAACAACATCGCTGGTCTCACCACAGTTTTGTACACCTTTCCTTTCATTTTAGCTGAAACTCTTCTATCACTCATCACACCTGACACTTTCCTCCACCCGTTCCATCCTGCCTGGACACGCTTCTTCACCTCTTTTCCACACTCTCCATTGCTCTGGACTGTTGAGCCTAAGTACTTGAAATCCTCCACCTTCTTGATCTCTTCTCCCTGCAAACTCACTCTTCCACTTGGGTCCCTCTCATTCACACACATGTACTCTGTCTTACTGCGGCTAACCTTCATTCCTCTCCTTTCCAGGACAAGCCTCCACCTCTCTAGCTTCTCCTCCACCTGTTCCCTGCTCTCACTACAGATCACAATGTCATCTGCAAACATCATAGTCCATGGAGATTCCTGTCTAACCTCGTCTGTCAGCCTGTCCATCACCATAGCGAACAAGAAGGGGCTCAGAGCTGATCCCTGATGCAGTCCCACCTCCACCTTGAACTCCTCTGTCACACCTACAGCAAACCTCACCACTGTCTTACAGTCCTCATACATGTCCTGCACCGCTCTAACATACTTCTCTGCCACTCCAGTTTCCTCATACAATACCACAGTTCCTCTCTGGGCACCCTGTCATAAGCTTTCTCCAGATCTACAAAAACACAATGCAGCTCCCTCTGGCCTTCTCTGTACTTCTCTATCAACATCCTCAAAGCAAATACTGCATCTGTAGTACTCTTTTTTGGCATGAAACCATACTGCTGCTCACAAATGTTCACTTCTGCCCTTAGTCTAGCTTCCACTACTCTCTCCCATAACTTCATTGTATGGCTCATCAGCTTTATTCCTCTGTAGTTGCCACAACTCTGCACATCTCCCTTGTTCTTAAAAATGGGCACCAGAACACTTCTCCTCCATTCCTCAGGCATCTTCTCACTATCTAAGATCCTGTTGAACAACCCAGTCAGAAACTCTACTGCCACCTCTCCTAGACACTTCCATACCTCCACAGGTATATCATCAGGGCCGACTGCCTTTCCACTCTTCATCCTCTTCAATGCCCTCCTCACTTCATCCTGAGTAATCTTTGCTACATCCTGGTCCACAACAGTCACCTCTTCTAGTCTTTGTTCTCTCTCATTTTCCATGTTCATCAACTCTTCAAAGTACTCTTTCCATCTTCCCATCACACTACTGGCACCTGTCAATAGACTTCCATCCCTATCCTTAATCACCCTAACCTGCTGCACGTCCTTCCCATCTCTATCTCTCTGTCTTGCCAACCTGTGTAGATCAGTCTCTCCCTCCTTACTGTCCAACCTAGCATACAAGTCATCATAAGCTTCTTGTTTGGCCTTTGCTACCTCTACCTTCACCTTACACTGCATCTCCCTGTACTCCTGTCTACTCTCCTCAGTCCTCTCAGTGTCCCACTTCCTCTTGGCTAACCTCTTTCTCTGTATACACTCCTGTACCTCCTCATTCCACCACCAAGTCTCCTTATCTACTTTCCTTCCAGATGACACACCACATACTCTTTTACCTGTCTCCCTGATCACATTAGCTGTAGTTGTCCAGTCATCTGGAAGAACCTCCTGACCACCCAGAGCCTGTCTTAACTCCTTCCTAAAAGTCATGCAACACTCTTCCTTTTTCAGGTTCCACCATTTCGTCTTCTGCTCTGTCTTTGCCCTCTTGATCTTCCTCACCACCAGAGTCATCCTACACACCACCATCCTATGCTGTTTGGCTACACTCTCACCTACCACTACTTTGCAGTCACTGATCTCTTTCAGGTTACACCGTCTACACAAGATGTAGTCTACCTGTGTGCTCCTACCGCCACTCTTATAGGTCACCCTATGTTCCTGCCTCTTCTGGAAGAAAGTATTCACTACAGCCATTTCCATCCTTTTTGCAAAGTCAACTACCATCTGTCCTTCTGCGTTCCTCTCCTGGATACCAAACCTGCCAATCACATCCTCATCACCTCTGTTTCCTGCACCAACATGTCCATTGAAGTCTGCTCCAATGACAACTCTCTCACTTCTAGGCATGCTCTGCATCACTTCATCAAAGTCCCACCAGAATTTCTCCTTCTCCTCCAGCTCACATCCTACCTGTGGAGCATACCCGCTAACAACATTGATAATAATAATAATAATAATAATAATGATAATAACTGTTATTATTATTATTATTATTATTAGTAGTAGTAGTAGTAGTAGTATTAGTAGTAGTAGTGATAGTAATAGTAGTGTTAATAGTAGTATAATTACTATTATTAGCATTATTATTAGCATTAATATTATTAGTATTACTATTAATTTAAGCTATCTATTTTTTAATTTCATATACTGATCTGATCCCTGAAGGGAAATTAAGAGCACACTAGTTAGAAGAAGTATACTTTATTTATCCCTGCAGGGAAATTACATAGTCACTCAATACATGCTGTTGTGTTAGTTCTTTTTAACAATCAATGTATACACAGGCCCCCTGAACACAGCACACAAAGGGGCCTGCAAGCATGCAGTTAGTACACATCAAACAACACACATCAGGGAGGCAGAGTGACGGGCAGCGGCTTCTGTAATGCGCCACAATTGAGCAGCTTGTAGGGAGGATGGTGCCTTGCTCAAGGGCACCTCAGCAGTGGCTGGGAGGTGAGCTGACGCCTCCCACCGTCAGCTCACACTCCTGGTGGCATCCTGGCGGGAGCGGGATTCGATCCACCGATGGTTGGGGCGATGTGTCTACAAGACGTCTGCTCTACCGCTGAGCCACTGCCGCCCCAACCAGCCACACGCCCCACTGCCGTACTACAACAAGTAGTACATTCAGTTTTTCTTTTATTACAACTGCTGTTATTCTTGTTGTACATGTGCAACACCAAAGCCTTCATTGGGGGGACCCCGCTGTTTTCATCAAGGTAAAACAGAACATCCTCAACCACAGAGTTTACTTTTATAGAGTAGATATTTCATGTGTTTCAATTGGTAAGACAGGGTCCCAATCAGCTCCACTATGCAGTGTGTTGTGGAACAATTTTTTACTTGATGTTAAACTTGTTTGTGACTTGCCTGATCAGATAAAGGCAACCTGGAAGACAGGAGAAATCAATAATGAGTACCACAAGATGGCTTCGTCATAGTTTAGAGTGTTTGGTGGCCTTTGAGTTTAGGCTGTAGAACCTGGATGGGTACATATATTTGTGAAATCATCCTGATGTCCAATGAATGAATTAGATCAGAACTCAATACCAACTTGGAATCAGAGCTTCATCAACTCTTGTAATTCACTGATTCACCCCCATTCCAGTCTCTGTGTGTATGTGTGTGTGTGTGAGTGTGTGTGTGTGTGTGTGTGGTCATGTGTGTGATTACTAGTTTCTGATCTGCCTCTTGAAGACCTGCCTACGGCACAGGGGAACAGAGGCGGCTGGTGCCTGGCTTTGGTTTGTGACTTTGGTTTTTTCCCTTCTAAAATCAAGGGACTGTAACATTGCTTGTCTTCTTTCTTCCGGGGAGTTCCTCTGTGGAAACAGTGTAGACAGGTGATGAGAGGAGCTGGAGAAACAAAAGTGGAATATTTTCAGGACTCCCAGTTATATGAGCAGAGGACCGGAGAAGCCTAATCGATTCAAATGGATACATGCATAGACTTAGTTTTAGCAGCTGTACAAACAAATCCTTAAAATATTCTGAAGTGCAAGGAGGACTAATCAAATTGGTGGGACTGTAGACGTAAGCACCTGGAAGCAGAGCACATGGTGTTATGGGATGTTGGCAATGTTTCAGGAGTCCAAGAGAAGAAATGGTAATGTATCTGACAGGACTCCTCAGTAGATCATTGGTGTGTTTTTGAATATGTATAAGCTCTGTTGGTGAGACTTGGGAGCAACCAGTAAGAGATCTGCAGTGACTGGGACTCACACTGGACATAACAAGGCAGAAAAGAAAAAGACTAGAATACATCGAGGAAAGCAAGAAAACATCCTTGGCTTCCTTTGACAGCACCCCTCTGATGTCAGTGTCAACTAACCTAGAGAGCTGCAGAGAGCCAGACAGCTCTGTGAAATGGCAACTGTGTTATGATGTCAGTGCCAAGACGTGGTGGATGGTGAGTTTGTTGTTTGATTCTTCTTCAGAAAGCAAAACTATGAGGTAGTGTTATGGGCTCTACTCTTAACACAGAATATATAACTGATCCGAGCAGAAACTTTGGATCAGTTATAGATTGTTCTTTTAATGTGAATATGTATAACATGCATGGTTTATCCTAACAGGCCATTGCGATGTAAATAAACATCCTATGGTCTGAGAGTAAACTGGTTCAAGAACTGGCTCAAGCCCTATCCATTTAAATCCGAACTCTAGGTGTGTTTCATCATGCCAACCAGTCTTCCCCAGTGTTTTTAATGAGTCACAAAGCATTCACTCACACTGAAATGTTTTCAGTTCATCTGCAATTTCCATCAAGCCTATTGTATGAATTTGAGTGTGATTGATTGTCTGTCTTTGTGGTTCTGTAATTAACTGTTGACTTCTTGTGGATGTACCCCACCTTTCACAATCAGCTGGGATATTTTCCAGCACCTCGACAATCTCACATGGGGCAAGCAGCTACAGACAACGACTAAATGATAATAAAAAAGATATCTGACATTCAGATAAATGCTCTAATTTAGTTTCTGGGTCATCATCGCTCAGGTACTTTTTGATTACAAGCCCCATGCAGTCTACACTATTCAGACATATCTGGTACAATTAAAACACTTCTAACTTTTAACATCACTAATAGATTAGATTCAACTCCACTGTCATTACACAAGTACAAGTACATGGTAAGGTGGACTTGCTTCAAGTCAGTTGAAGCAAGTACACGTCTTATTCAGTATGCTTCTTCCGTTCTAACTGATAGAAAGTCCAGATGCAAATACTCCTGTTGAAGTGCAAGACAAACAAAAGACTCAAACCACCAAAACAATAAGTTGGAAACCAAATCAACCATTCACACCTAGTTGCACCCCACCATATCAGCTCATATGAAGGAGGGCAGGACGACAAACCCCTTATGCATAGTAATGTCTCTTAACAAAATTTATTGTCTTGGTGTTTTTGATCACTTGTTATTTTCTGTTCCAACAGGAGTTTAAATATCTGGACTCTCAGTTAGAACTGAAGAACAGCCTGAAGCAAGTCAAGCTGATTCTTTTTTGATTTACCTTGACCTGAAGGACTGAGAACCTACATAGATATGTATGAATGGGATTGACATTATTTTTTAATCTTTCATAGTAAGTACTGGATACAGTACATGCCAGGTCACCAATCAGCATACTCTTCTCAGTATATTACAGAGAGAGTAATGAGAGCCCACCAAGGCTCTGATGAAGGAGTTATTTGTTTTACAGTTTCTGTCACCAGACCACCCTCCTCCAAACATCGGCCACACAGGTTGTCTGTGCTACCAACTTATTACCCATATTTATGTTGTTGGGTGGTGAGCTCCAGTGCTGTAGTAATTATGATGGAAGCAAAGGAACCCATGTAGGCAGTTGTTTAAGTTAAGGACATGATTGGATCCTACAGCACAGAACTTTGGTCTGTCTGGTAGAAAGAGTGACAACAAAGATACAATTAACATGCTCCTGATGGCAGATGTTCCATCACTGAATGTGAGAGAATGTACTTCACAATGTTGTTAATGTCAGTTACTGAATTTACATAACTTATGGAATTACAGTATTTTAACCCAGACCAAGAAATTTTTATGAACATAATCAACTTTCATTAGATGCTGTATTTATGAATGTCATGAGGACCATACTGTGACCATTTCCCTGCATTACTAACAGGTTATTTTGTTGCTAAGGTCACTGTGGCTCAGGGGCATGGTGTTCTATTATCTGTTGATCAGTGGTTTGATCCCCCTACAGCCTACATGTCAAAATATCCTTGGGAAATATATCCATCCATCCATTTTTTGTAGACAGGAAAACTACAATCATTTCCTCTATTGCCTCTTATCTGCTTTGCAGGTCACGGGTTCTTTGGGCAAGAAAATGAACCCCTAATTGCTCCTAAACATTGCTTCTTCTAATGGTCATGCCTAATGAGACGATAATGCTTTGCCTAGTTGACAATACCAACCCTGTATGAAAGTTAGTGAAAGGGTGAATCCTGGTTATAAATCCTGGTGTGTAAAGCACGTAATGTAGTCATTCAGATTACAATTTAAGTATAGGATCCATCCTAGGCTCCTTGGTTACTTGGTTTATTTTTTGCCTGCCAACATTATAACCCTGCCATCAGAGAATGATTCAACTCAGCAAACCCTTCCAACCTTCTAACCCTGCCACCACGGTATGTTTGGTGTAGGTGTTTGTTATAAATGGATAGCTTCTAGCAGGTTTGAAAAACATTAGATATCAAGCTCACATTTTTTTCTAATGTCAATAAAAGCCGATATATAAAAAAAAAGGTTATCCAGTGATCCAGACAACAGTTGTGATTTTCTTAACATTCTCATCTGCTAAAAACTGGTTACGTTCGTTATGACACTGAGGATACGCCTCACATACACACACACACACACACCCACACACACACCCACACACGCACACACACATACACACACAGACACACACACACACACACACACACACAACACACACACACACACACACACACACACACACACACACACACACACACACACACACACATACATGCATGACTGAAGGGGTAGTTAGGGCAAATGCTAGCTGACTTCACCAGCTTCTGAGTAACTTTCAGTTTGTAGCTCTGAGCCAGGACATTACCACACACTGGTAACGTAACCTGAACGAACTGCACCTCGGGGAGGACCACGCCCATATCTGGGTGGACAATCAAATATTACTCAGGGTAGGTCAATTTACTCTATCAATCACCCCGGAGATGACGTAAGGTTCGGCGTCAATCCGATTTTTGATTCTGTCCAGCCAAAAGATTCCAAATATCTATTGATGCAGGGAGCATTTGTTTTCCAGATTCTAGGATTTGGTAGGGTCAGGGAGGACCACTATGTATATGTAGAGACCTGACAAAATGGGTTTTTCATAATAGGAGTAGATATTATTAATTCATTACATCCCACTTCAAAGCAGTGATGTATTGTAATTATTAGTGTTAGTGAGTTAGTCCATTAGTCCGTTAGTCCACCAAATATTTTCGCAACCGTTGAAGATAGAAAAATGAAACAAAAATCACATTACTCAGGCAGCAAAGGGGACGAAAATGAATTGATGACCATGACCTTCAGAAAACTAGGTCAAATTTGAACTTTTGTACACTCCGGAACTGGATAAGATAGAGAGACGAGGGAGATGACCAGTGTAAGTAAGAACGTGCTACTGCTTTGATCTATGAAAGTAGGTCAGAGCACTAGCTTTGAACTTTGACCTATGCAAGTAGGCCAGGGTAAAATTTTGAAATCAGGGGTGTCATGGGATGTTGCAGTCTCTGACTGCATTGGTTCTTGTTATTATTATCATTATTATTATCATTGTTATTATCCTTGTCTTTTTAGACCTAGATTTTGCAAACTTGCCTGTCAGAGATGAGTTGACCAGGGCTAAAGTAATTTCAAAAAACGATAGGAATGAAAACAATCAAATAATTATTATTTCGGGGATGCCGAGATGAAATGTAAAATCACCTTTGGGGTATAAGACTTCAGCTCTGCCGCAGCCTGCCAGGTAGTGTTGTATTTGTGTGTATTTCTGTGTGTGTGTGTGTGTGTGTGTGCACGCGTGCACGCGCGCGGGTTGGGGCGGGGAGGGGAGGGGAGGGGAGGGGAGGGGAGGGGAGGGAGGGGAGGGGAGGGGAGGGAGGGGAGGGGAGGGGAGGGGAGGGGAGGGGAGGGGAGGGGAGGGGAGGGGAGGGGAGGGAGGGGAGGGGAGGGGAGGGGAGGGGAGGGAGGGGAGGGGAGGGGAGGGGAGGGAGGTGAGGGGAGGGGAGGCTGTCGTTGAACCAGAAGCTTGACGCGGGACGTCTCTGGTCCCGCGGACGACGGGTTTCCGTGGCACGGACATGAATATGGGGATGAATATGCAACGATAACGGTGGCGGAAGGAGGACAGACGCGAAGATCAGCTCTTAGGCCCCCGGTGGCGACTTGGCGTCGACATGGTAGGACGACACCGACTCCGGTCCAGTAATACGGTCCCTTCCTGCTGATGTGCAGATCCATGATGCCTAAAAAGACGCAATGCGAGGAGTTGGGAGTGACGTGAGCTGAGCAGGATGTGTGTTGGTCTCCGTCTAGTTGTAGAATCGTCACATCACGGAGAGCCCGTTACGTGACGTCTGTCCATCTGAAAATCTGGGACATTGAATTCGACACTCTGGCCTGAACTGTCCACTCCTGGAGCGACAGAGCAACAGACCGCGTCGACTTGTCCGTGTCCTCCAGTGCGTTCGGCTGACTCGTCGGTCACAGATGAGCTCACGTTTGAATCGATGCGAACTGTCCGGTGGTTGTTGTTCGGTAGCCCGTCAGACACGGAGACAGCAGGGCGGAAATCAGCGGCGTGATGTGACGGTAGACACGGTGAAGTTCTTTTCCACTGTCTTATCATCTTCCACCGGAGCATCAGACGACTTGGTGTGTTGTGGTTCAGAGCACATGTAGGGCGACATGACACCAGACGACATGAAGCGGCTCCGGTTTTCTATGAAGTT
The DNA here is from genome assembly GCF_040054535.1 of Antennarius striatus. Taxonomy (NCBI): domain Eukaryota; kingdom Metazoa; phylum Chordata; class Actinopteri; order Lophiiformes; family Antennariidae; genus Antennarius; species Antennarius striatus. The sequence goes on along the minus strand of NC_090782.1, from coordinate 3,205,990 downwards.
TGGAGTGACGTTGGGTCCGTGCAGCCCGGGGGGGGGGGGGGGGTAACTAGCGTTAGCTAGCAGTCCCACTGGGAGCTGTGCGTGTGTGTGTGTCTCTGTGTGTGTGTGTGTGTGTGTGTGTTAGTCAGCAGAAAATGGCAGCAATGAGAGCCAGCGGGCTGTGCTAGTAAGGCAGGCCGGCTGTGGGCCTCTTGTCTCGGCACACTGCGGAGCAGAGTGCCGCTGGGTGGACATTGAGCTGCGGCCACCAGAAGCCCCGTGAAACATCCGGTAGATTCCGGTGTTAAAATCAAGCGAACTACTTGACGGCGGTTCAAGTTGACGTGTTTGATTGGTTGTTAAAGGAAGGACTTCAGGAATATAAGATCATCACGCCTAAACATTAAAACACTCAAGTGTTTTAGTCTGGGCTACTTCTGGAGGGTCATGTTAACCACAGCCCCACTGACTCAGGGACACTGATGTCAGGATGTCACTAAGGACACCTGTGATCTTCACAGATATGGAGCCCGGTGTTGCAGTTGGTGGAAAACGAATTTTACTGCTCCCAGACTAGTTTTATTTTTTATGTATTTATGTTTTTTTTGTTTTCATTACCTCATTTCTTTTCTCATATGTTGTACAGTGACATCACACAGAGTGATTTGATTTTTATTTGTATATGTGGTGACACCAGTGGCTGGATGTTGTTTATGGGGAGGTTCGTTTTTTTTTTAATTACAGTACTGTACAGTATATTTTATGTTCTACATTGTGGATGACTTGTATGACTGCAATTCTAAGAAAAAACTAATAAAGTTTACAAAGAATATTTACAAAAGTCATTGTTTGTGGAGGTTAGTAGATTAATCATCAAATGATAGTGGATGAATTCAACAAATACAATAGTTTGTTTCAGTCTGCTGTCTGTTTTTTATTACTTTGGCTCAGGTTCAGTTCAAGGTCAAGCATTTAGTGAATAAAATGACTGAGCACTAAAATTATATTAAATATGTATTTTTTTGCCAGTCAAGCTGTAACATTCTAATATGTCTTTGTAACAGTGGGCTAACTTTTTGCCTGGTGGGCCACACTGAGATGTAAAATTTGACAGGCCAAATGAGAAGCAGACTGATGGAGTGTTTACTTATACTAATTAAAATGACATGTAAAAACAATTATATGAAAAGTTTTGGCCTTTAACAGGCAGCAAAGCATTCATATGCAAGGCATATTCTAAAAATTGTTTTCCAACTGTTATTATTCCATAAAATTAATTATATAGTTTAAACAATTTTGGCGAGCAGGATTACAAGCCTAATGGGCCTTACATGGCCTACGGGCCGTAGTTTGCCCATGCCTGCTTTAGCAGCATAGTACCAGTGTTGTCAGTCTTAATGATAAGATATCAGAAGAAATTGAAATGTATTTTAATAATCCCCTTGAGGAAAATAATTTTTCCGCTCATAGTTTTTCTGCTCATAGCTCATATATACATATATTTTTTTTGTATTGCCGGTGGGCAAAGCTGTTAAGAAGGCAAAAATCCGATGGTCAGACCATGGAAGAAAACTTTCAGTCAGCCTTGAAGATATCCTGGCAAACCAGTGACTCAGGACGGGAAAGTAGCCGTTTGTTCACACCATTTACGGGATGGATGGGGCCCTGCTGACCTCTACTGAGGGAATAGTTGGGAGGTGGAAGGAGGATCTCCTTAATGTCACTGACATGCATTCCAGTGAGCTAACAGAGCCTGCTCAGCCTCCTTGGAAAATCTTTCCCTGGGTATTGGACAGGAGAGTCAGGCTGTTAGCGGAATCTCATTTACAAGAGGATCAATTCAGTTTTTGCATTTCATCCATTCTTCCGTCCGTCCATCCATCCATCCACACATCCATCCATCCATCCATCCATCCATCCATCCATCCATCCATCCATCCATCCATTTCCTGTATAGGCTTGCGTTGGCACTAGATGTAACGAGGGAAACATTCTGGACAAGTCATCTATTCATCACAGGACCACATAGAAAGAAAACCAGCCAACCATTCACCGATACTGTAGGGTTCTGGTAGTAAGATGAAGATGGAGAACCTAGAGCGAACACACACAGACACGAAAACAGGAAACTTTTTCACAGAAGAGTCTTGGAGAAGGTCCTCAACCCAGGACCTTCTTGCTGGGAGAATTGAAGGGGGCTTTAAGTTGGGACTACATGTTACAATCCCCTGATAATCAATTCAGTCTTGAAGATGGAGATGTTTTTGTGTGGGGTTGGATTGGAAGATTCCAAGCTGACATCTGAGAGCCTCCTGCATGACACAAAATCAGTTTTTTACCCTGGACTCATTGGGTGTTTTGACTTTTTCTCATACATCTGAGGCTGGTTTACTAGAATTTAGCTGCATGTATTTGTCCACTGAAGTATTGTATTGTGCCTGTTTGCACAATGACAATGAACACCGTAGACAATCAGTTACAAAGGAAATATGCATCATTTTAACATCTGCTTGTGTCTATGTGTGTGTGTGTGTGTGTGTGTGTGTGTGTGTGAGATTTTTCATTTTTAACATAACGTTTTTTCATAAAAGTTATATTACATAATAATCACGTTATCCAAAAAAATCCAAAAGAGATTCACGTAAAAAGATTTTCAACAGTACTGTGCGTTTTCTGAACAAAGAAACATCTAACCTTTTAAAATGTATCAAACTAAAAAACCCCATACAAAATTAAGAGAAAAAAAAACCAATTACGGTAACCGTTCTGCACATTCATCTCTTCTACAATCATGTCTTTTACTTTTTTCCTTAGTTTTTTCAATCTATAAAACTCTTGGTCTGTAAAAACTGGCTCACCACTTCTTGTTTTATTTTACATATGAATGCTGACGCTTTCTAGAAACCTGTTGAGGTCAGGAAAACATTTTTCTACTTTTGCCCTCGAACCTTTTGTGTCTTGCAGGAATTTTGTTTTATCTTTTGCAAATCATATTTTTCTGTTACGGCCTCTTTCAGACTGTTGTCATTTTCGTTCTCAGAGCTATTTGTATCAGGAGGTGTCTCAGGTGTTTCTTTAGCAAATTTCTTCGCTCTACTCATTCTTGTGTTAGTTTTTTCCTTTTAAGAGCTACCTTTAATAATTCCTTGTCTAACACATATCATCATTCTCCAGGAGAGACTCTACCACCCTGGCAGCTGTCTCTCTGGCCCCTTCAGCCTTCACCAAATCACTCTTTTCATCCTTTGTGCTGTTCTCCGTGTCCTGCGTGTTTATTCTGTGGCACCGGGTTGGTGGCCGGCGACTGTTTAACCATCCTGACAGCTGTCTCTCCGGCTCTCTCAGCCTCTGTGTTATTCTGTGTTTCTGTGTTGATGGCCGGCGTGACTGTTTAACCTTTGCGCTGTCACCTGTGACCTCTGGGTTGATGCCCGGTATAACGTTACATTTAGTGATAAATGTGAAATTTCAAAATAATCACGTTGACACAAATTCCAAAAGCGAGAGAGAGGGAGGGAGAGAGAGTGTTGGATGTACATAACAGGCATTGAAGTGTGGGAGTACTGCCTCTGACAGAATTTTGTGATTCGGTTTGTCCACGCCACTGGTAAAACTGATTCAGTCATACCGTGGTGTTTCCTCAGGCAGTCATCACACCATTGCAACTCCAGTATACACTCTGATGTCTTTACTCCAATTAAGTAAACTCCTAGCTACTTTACTGCAAAATTCCTCTTGCATCTGCAGTTAAGTTTGTCTTTGTAATTTCCCCTTGTGAGGATCAATAAAGTATACTTCTTCTTCTAGGGTGTTGTGCAGTGACGTTGAGAGTATACTGAAGTTTAACGGCAGTTTGTGTACCCCCTTCAGGGTGTACCGGGGCATCCGGCAGGGCTGTGCTCTGTCTGGGATGCTCTATGCACTCTCTTGGAACCCCTCCTCTGTAAAATCCGCAAAAGCATCGACGGTTTGATTTTACCTGGTGTTAGAGAGAGCATTCTTTTATCTGCCTATGCTGCTGATGTTGTTGTTCTTATCAAAAACCAAAGGGATGTTGATGTTTTGGTGGGTTTGACAAACTCAATCTTTTAACTGCTGCAAAAGTAAACTGGAGCAAAAGTGAAGCCCTTGCTGTCGGTGAGTGGCATGGCAACCTCCCGGTTCTTCCTCAAAACTTGTGTTGGAAGACTGATGGTCTCAAATATCTCGGTGTGTACCTGGGAAATGAAACAACAACCAGGAAGAACTGGGAGGGCGTCATTGAAAGAATAGAAGGGAAACTTAAAAAATGGAAATGGTTGCTCCCCAGAATGTCGTACAGAGGTCGAGTTTTACTGATAAACAACCTGGTGGCCTCGCAGCTGTGGCACCGCTTTGCCTGTATCGACGCTCCATCAGGGTTTCTAGCCCAGATCCAGACCAAACTTGTTAACTTTTTCTGGGATGGGCTGCATTGGGTGCCTCAAGGAGTGTTGTTTTTATCAAGAGAGGAGGGGGGACAGGGCCTCATCCGCCTGGCTAGTAGAACAGCCACGTTCAGATTACAGTTCATCCAGCGGTTTCTGACTGGACGAGCGGATCTGACGTGGAGAGAGGTGGCCAGCTGCATATTCAGACGTGTGAGTAACTTGGACCTGGATGCTGCACTGTTTTTAATGGACTCTAAGTTTCTAAAGTTAAATGGTTTGCCTCCGTTTTAATATGGTGTTTTTAAGACATGGGCCCTATTTAAAAGCAGCCAAGGAAAAAGCTCTGACTCTCTGTTCTGGTTACTGAAGGAACCACTAGTGCATGGAGCCAGGCTGGATGTCTGCAGTGGAGCCACACCAGGGCTGTCTGCAGCGCTTTGCAGAACCAGGACCATGACCCTCCAGCAGCTGGTGGACAATGCCGGGCCAGCGTTGGCAGATGCCCAGGCTGTGAGCTCCCTGCTGAACATCCAGTCCACCAGGCTGTGAGCTCCCTGCTGAACATCCAGTCCACCAGGGTGGCTCAGAGGGTGCTACAACTGTGGAGGCAAAGACTCTCCGGGAAAGAGAGAAGCCTCCTCCTGGACTATAGTACAGGGACTGTGCCGGACAGCAAAGATCCTTTCCCTGAGGTCCACATCAGTCCCCTGTTTGGAGAACTGGAGGGTCCTCTCCTCGGAGATGAACGAGAAATCAACCTGCACACAGCCAACAAAAAAATACTGCACAATGTGTAAAAGTAATCAACAAGAGAAGCCTGTGTGTCAGAGCACCCACTACCTGGGCCAACAGAATGACGGGAAATGGACCTGACCCGTAGTGGAGACTTCTATACAAACCTTCCCTCAAGAAAAAAACAGCTGACCTCCAGTAGAGAATTTTACATGGTGCCATCGGTTCCAATGCTTTTATCTCTGTTTGTAACCCTGCTGTGTCCAACCAGTGTCCCTTCTGTCCCCTTTGTGAGACAGTCTTTCATGCTTTCAGTGAGTGTGGGAGACTTGCAGTGCTCTTCACTCTTCTAACGAATGTTTTTAATTTGTTCAGTGAAAATTTTAGTATCAGGAAATTCATCTGCGGTGCTGGGTACATTAAATCGAATTAAAGAAAGTGGAAGCTTTTAAATTTTATCTCTGGAGAGGCAAAACTTGCAATTTATGTGACCAAGAAGCGGAGAATTGAAAACAATACTGTTCAATTTAGCAGCTACTGTTTTTTGCTGTAACATCAGATGTCGCTTAAAACTAGAATTTGGTTTCTATAAAATAAAAAAAGACATAATAACTTTAGGAACATCTGGTGTCACAAAACTGTCCTATGTCCTATGCACTTTAGTTGATGATCAACTCACTTTTGCAAACTTCCTGATATAATGCACTAATTTTTAAATTGTATTTCCTTTCATTTATTGGTTTTTAGTCTTTTTGAAGCACTTAAGTTCTTTCATCTAATGAAAAATTGTAAAATGTTCTGAATGTGATTGACGTTTTTTGCAAAAAAATTATTCTTCTGAAGCACTTTAGTGCTTTCATCTAATGTAAAATTGTAAAATGTTTGAATGTGATTAAAGTGTTTTTGCAAAAATAAAAAAAATCTTCTAGAGTAAAGTAGAATAGAATAGACTAGCCTTTATTTGTAATTGTTCAGTTGTACACACTACAGTTTAGCTCCTCCCAGTTCAAAGAATAAGAAAGAAATGTGAACATGCAAAATAAAACAACAACAAAAAAAGTGTGTGACTCTAGTCTCTCACACTTGTGTATGAATGTTAGGTCATCTTAATGAGAACTGGTTCTCAATTGAGCTACCTGGTTAAATAAAGGTAAAATATAATACTTTTTGCACTAGCTGTGGCACCAAGGTGTTATTGCATGGAATAAACGTGGTATTACACAAATTTGATGATTTGTATATTTTGTACACTTTTGTAGTCCTAGTTCTGTTCTTTTCTGGCCTGTGGATACGTTGAGGAGTCTGGAGGTGTAATAGACCTCTAACACCTCAAGAGGGCAACAGAGTGAGCAACGTGGGTGGGCTAATCCTGAAGCGTATTTGTGGCTTCCTCGAAACACTGGGTCCTAAATGAGTCGATGAGAGATTCTGGCTGGGAGTTCATAGTGTCGTGCTGATCTGAGAAGTCTCTTGAGAGTGATTTTGTCAGCCACCGTGCAGCTTGTGAACCGCGGGTGATCACTTTCAACAGAACACAAGAGGGACAGCAGATGATGCGCCTGAGACAAGTTCAATCCAGTCAGAAATCTGAAGAACTAGAGCCACTGCTGTGCCTTTCTCACCAATAAGGGGATGTTATAGAGTCGTGTGAGGTCCTCAGAGATGACATGGACAGTATGTCAAAAATGTCCTCAATCTAGCTGGCAACACCAAGGCTGCCCAGTTTAGACAATATTCTGCTGGGAATGATAGAATTAACTGATGCTGATAGAATTAACTGTGCAGAGCTGATGCTCTGAAATCCCAAATTATCATCAAATTAATGAGTTATCAACTAAATTGTGATTTTTCATAATAGAAGGTCTATTATTGGTTCCTTCTAGAAAGAACACGTTACCATTGACAAGTACATGATGGCCATCACAATAACTGAATCTGCTTTACCTCTGTGCTATAAGTTGATGGCAGTGTCACATGTCTGTTACTGTCCTATCTACCTACCTACCCACCCACCATCCCATCCATGGTCGGTCGGTCGGTCGGTCGGTCGGTCCGTTGGTCCGTCCGTCCGTCCGTCCGTCCGTCCGTCCGATCTGTTTGTGCTCAATTTTCAAGTAAATCAAACTTGTTCACACAATATATATTTACTTTTCCAGCAGGTGGCATAGTCATATGAATGGATGTGTTGCAGGTGTCTTCAGAATTTATCTCTTCTTCAACACGTGAAACTGTTGAGTTATCCAAAAATATCTGATGACCTTTGAGGATCACGTCAAGCATATGAAATGGGTTCTCATTTTAGATGTAACTTTATGGCTTTATCTCATCAAAGTACAATTGAACTAAATGCAACTCAAAGAGCAAGATTAGCACTCTGTAGTCATTATTGCCATTGTAAATAATGTAGTAGTCATTACACAATACACAAGTTCTGTAATAGTGAGCATTACATTGGTTATGGCAAAACTTGCAAGTGAAATCACAAATCTTGATTATGTTGGAAGAATTCTCTGATGGAAATTTTGAAAGACCAAGTAGTGCAGCCAGTCTTTTGGTATGGTTTGAGACCTCCAGGAAAAAAGAAAAAAATAGTGCTGTCAGGCAATTAAAAAATTAATCTAATTACAGGATTTGTAATTAATTAATCTAATTAATCGCATTTTAATCACATACCCGCTAAAGGTCCCCAAATAAAGAATTTGAATTCTAGGACATTACAAAATTTAGTTCATGACTAATCAATAGAATACACGAAGAGAAGATTTGAAATCCACATTTTTATTGGTTAAGCATGCTTTTTAATGAAATTCAAAAGAAAAAAGGCCAAGCACATCAGCAAACCAATGAGGCCAGGTGCATTTCTCAAAAAAGCAATACAAATATAGTTAACCTAGACCGTGCTAGCTAGTTAGCTAGTTTCACTCAGAAATCATTGCCATTTTGTGTGTCCTTCCTGCTGCTTGGAGTTTCTGCTCAAAAACATGAAAATTGTTGAACAGTTATGACACTCAAAAATTATGTTAACTAAGAAGTCCATGTATAGTTATTGATGGGCAGATGAAGTCCCATGAAGCATTGAAGCTTTTCATCCCAATCGGTTCACTGCAGTTCAAAGCTTCATGAAGCTTCATTTGCTCTAGTACAACATCTACTGGATGCTAAAATATCATTTGGCATGAGTTTGAAGTGTGTGGCATTTTGCAGAAAGCGTGTGAATAAAACTATCAGCAAAATAAGGAAGTATGCAAAACATGTATATTTTAGTGATGGTAGTATACTGTGTGTGTGTGTATAAGAAATAAAAAAATCAAATATATACAGTGTGTACGGAAAGTATTCAGACCCCTTTAAATTTCTCACTCTTTGTTTCATTGCAGCAATTTGCTAAAATCCAAAAAGTTCATTTTATTTCTCATTAATGTACACTCAGCACCCCATCTTGACAGAAAAAAACAGAAATGGAGAAATTTTCGCAAATTTATTAAAAAAGAAAAACTGAAATACCGTCATAAGTATTCAGACCCTTTGCTGTGACACTCATATTTAACTCACATGCTGTCCATTTCTTCTGGTCCTCCTTGAGATTGTTCTACTCCTTCATTGCAGTCCAGCTGTGTTTAATTAAGCTGTTTGGACTTGATTAGGAAAGGCACACACCTGTCTATATAAGACCTTACAGCTCACAGTGCATGTCAAAGCAAGTATAATTATGAGGTCGAAGGAACTGCCCAAGGAGCTCAGAGACAGAATTGTGGCAAGGCACAGATCCGGTCAAGGCTACAAAAGAATTACTGGAGCACTCAAGGTTCCTAAGAGCACAGTGGCCTCCATAATCCTCAAATGGAAGAAGTTTGGGACGACCAGAAGTCTTCCTAGACCTGGCCATCCAGCCAAACTGAGCAATCGTGGGAGAAGAGCTTTGGTGAGAGAGGTAAAGGAAGAACCCAAAGATCACTGTGGCTGAGCTCCAGAGATGTAGTAGGGAGATGGGAGAAAGTTCCACAAAGTCAATTATCACTGCAGCCCTCCAGTCAGTGCTTTATGGCAGAGTGGCCCGACGGAAGCCTCTCCTCAGTGCAAGACATGAAAGCACGCATAGAGTTTGCCAAAAATACCTGAAGGACTCCCAGACTATGATAAACAAGATTCTCTGGTCTGATGAGTCAAAGATTGAACTTTTTGGCATTAATTCTAAGCGGAATGTGTTGAGAAAACCAGGCACTGCTCATCACCTGCCCAATACAATCCCAACAATGAAACATGGTGGTAGCAGCATCATGCTATGGGGGTGTTTTTCAGCTGCAGGGACAGGACGACTGGTTGCAATTGAAGGAAAGATGAATGCAGCCAAGTACAGAGATATCCTGGAAGAAAACCTCTTTCGGAGTGCTCAGGACCTCAGCATGGGCCGAAGGTTCACCTTCCAACAAGACAATGTCCCGAAGCACACAGCTAAAATAACAAAGGAGTGGCTTTGGAACAAGTTTGTGACCATTCTTGACTGGCCCAGCCAGAGCCCTGACCTAAACCCAATTGAGCATCTCTGGAGAGACCTGAAAATGGCTGTCCACCAACATTCACCATCCAACCTGATGGAACTGGAGAGGATCTGCAAGGAAGAATGGCAGAGGATCCCCAAATCCAGGTGTGAAAAACTTGTTGCATCATTCCCAAGAAGACTCATGGCTGTACTTGATCAAAAGGGTTCTTCTACTCAATACTGAGCAAAGGGTCTGTATACTTATGACCATGTGATATTTCAGTTTTTCTTTAATAAATTTGCAAAAATTTATACATTTCTGTTTTTATTTCTGTTAAGATGGGGTGCTGATTGTACATTAATAAGAAATAAAATGAACTTTTTGGATTTTAGCAAGTGGCTGCAATGAAACAAAGAGTGAGAAATTTAAAGGGGTCTGAATACTTTCCGTACCCACTGTATATCTATTAATAATTCACGTAGGGACATTGCTTTGTTTAACTCCAAATGCTTGCACACGTACACATGCACGCACGCACGCACACACACACACACACACACTGCCAGTAGCCAGTATGGAGAATGATCATTTGGACATGATGAAAATGAAAACACAGTAAACATGTACAGTGAGGGGAGGGTGGTTGGGGTTGGGGTTTGGACAATGATTGTGTTTTTGTAACACTGAGGTATAGCTAGTGATTGTGCTTGGGTCATATCATTGGTTTTTATTGAAAAACATTTTTGTCCACTGTGGCAGGTCTTACGTGATATCCTTTTTTTTTTTTTTGGACAATATTTCCCTTTCTTTCCCCTGCTGACCCAGAACTGGTGTTGGCGAGGAATGTGAATGAATAATGAATAAATAAATGAATGGATGAATAAATATATAAACTTTATGACTCATAAAGAAACAGACGAACAAATATCCAACTGTCAAGCATGTTTATCAACGCGTCTTTGACGTGGAGCTGTTACACGTCACAACATAGCTGGTTTTAACCACTCCACTCTGTGTGTATATGTAGAGACAGGTCACACACACTGACATAACAGTGGTTTTCGTAGCAGGGAGACGCCCCCCTAATAGAAAAAGTTTCGGTTACAGCGTCTACACGACAACGCATATCCAGCGTTTTCAAAGAACTTCACTCTGGCCAGCGTTTTCGTTCAGATATCTGCGTTGTTGTGTGAATGAAAGGCGTTACCGCAACAAAAAGCCTCGCTGCCTGATGCCTTACACCATATTTATCACGTGATTCCTTCTGGCAGATGCGCCGTGAATGGTAGGGCGCCGTGATTGGTTGGGCGCTTGATTGACAGGTAGTGGGTGGAGTTAAAACGTGACAATGTGAGGTTTTCAAGTGAGTTTATTCAAATATATAGGTGGGGAGATGATACCCATGCTATGATTCAGTGCAAATTATTGGTACCGTATTGGCCCAAATATAAGACGACCCTGATTAAAAGACGACCCCCTCTTTTTCAAGACTCAAGTTTGAAAAAAGAGTTTTTGAACACCAAATTTAATTTTTATACAGAAGATAATGGCAGTACATCTGAAACAAATGATTATAACAATATATTGGAGAGAAAAAGCATGTTATTTTGAGGACCACGGAAAGGTTTTCTCTGGCTGTGAGCATTTTTTAGCCGATCTTTTTGAGATCTCCATCTCCGTACATTACACTCTGTCACACCATATTTCACAGCCGCTTTGCAATTGTTTGAAGACTCTGCCTCATTTATCACCATCATCTTGAAGTTTGCATCATAACTTCTCCACAGCTGCCGGTTAACCTGGCTGATCTTCGACCTACTTTTCTCCAGATTGTCGCTACATTTCTTCATTTTCTGTTATCTCTTCTCTTATTTTCTTACCGCTATTTTTTATTTCTCTTCTTCGTGCTACCACTATTTTTACTTTTCTCTTCGTAACAGGGGTTCACTTTGGCCTGGGGAGTTAATTTCAGCATTCGCTTTAAAGATATAATAATAATAATAATAATAATAATAATAATAATAGTAATTCAAACTTTATCGATCCCCAGAGGGGAAATTCTCTTTATATCTGGCGCCATCTAGCGTTGTGAATGGGTATAATGTCTAGACCCCGAATGTAAGATGACTCCCACTTTTTCAGTCTTGTTTTAATGCAAAAAAACACCGTCTTATATTCGGGCCAATACGGTAATAGTTTCTCTGTGTAATACTTGCCACATTTTGAAGACACTGCAGAACACCACTCAGAGATGTTCTGCTTTCAGATGCTACATCAGCTTTGTAAGCTTCCAACAGACTTTGAACCATGGCATCTAGTCCTTCGTCTACGCTTCTAGAAGCGTCGTCTCACGTTACTTCTCTGATTTAACAGTAATCTGTCCCTCAGGTGGCTCTTGTAGGTAGTGGATCTCTCTATATTGTGATTTCTTGACTTGTTTGCTCTTTTCCTCTCTTCTTTTTCTCTTATTTACAAGAATCTCAGGGCATTCAGCTGCCATCATCTCTGGTGGTAATTACCCACCTTAAATCTTAAAGTAAAAACACAGCAATTGTGGTAACTTGGATAAAAACCAGGACCACAAAAGAATGTTTTGAGTGGAGAAATTTATAAACATAAATAAAACAGGTCGTGTACAGAAATCATGTATGTTCAGCAAAAACACATCATGTTGGGTGTTTTGTCTTGAACTCCATCTCCACCGAACCCCTGAGACTGACTCACTGAACCCCGAGGGTTCGTTCGAACCCAGGTTAAGAACCACTGCTCTAACTAGACACTCGGCTTTGGATTAAAACGGCATTGACCCGTCAATATTATAACAGCAATACTGACCATTACCTGACTCTGGCTTTTATGAGGCATGGGTGCTTTTCAACAAGAGCTTTTGCTACACTTTCATAATGGTCTTTGTTGGGATTGGGAAAGGCTGTAATTTTGGATATGATATCATCAAGTCTGCCCAGTATTTCAATCTTCACACTCTTTGAGATGACGATCACAGTTCCATTCTGGACATGAGCAGCATTAGCTGCACTCAGCTGCAACTCAACATCATGGGAGAATGCTGGAATAACAAAGGGATCAAGCCATCGTGCTGAATCACAAATAGTGGGGGATCCACAGTTTGCAGCATCTAGGGTTGAGTCAGAAACCACTTCAGAAGATGTGAACTAAACTTTGGGCGTGGCTCGTTCATGTGGTAGCTCCTTAATTTCTGTCAAATTGTAGAGCTGATTTCCAAATATTTGGATCTGGAACTGTAAAAGTAAGTTCCCTCAGAGGCCCAAAGTGTACCACAGTTTTATACAATTCATCAGCTGATGGGGGAACATTCTCTTGGGTGACACACCCTAATGTCTTCAAGTGAGAGGATAACTCAGAGAAGCATCATTGAAACATCGAATACAGCTGAAATGCAATGAACAAAACAGAAAACACAGTATTGTTAGTTGACAACTTTTGAAAGTGAATTAAAAATAAGTTGTACAAAATAAAAATTTACATAAGAATATGGACACAAACAGAATCTTGTTTGTGCCCTTGTTATAAATTAAGTAAACATGAAAAAATGCAGTGTCAGCAGTGTGTAAATCCAACCCTTTGCCTTTTAAATACATTTGTTAGAGCCCATTAAAGGGTCATTCTCATGAAATCTTGGTTTCAAAGATTTCAATGGAATTTGTAAAATATTGGACTTCCGGCTCTCAACGGGAGCAGATGTCTTTTTTCTGTCTCCTGTTGTCGCTATCTCTCTAACTCATACCCAGACTGACTCTCACTTATTCTGTGCAAAATGACGAAACCAAAAGCAAAATCGGAGGACACTAAAGACCAGATGGTCTCTATGAAAGAATTAAAGAGTGAGTTAAAGAGCAACTTTGATAAGTTAGGGAGTTTGATAAAAAGTTGGAAGAAAAGCTAAATGCCTTGCTAGATACCTTGGAAGAAATGAAGGACAAAATGAAGAACATGCAGACAGACATGGATGAAAAAGACCGAAAAATTGTTGTCTTGGAACAGGGACAACAAAGAATGGATGATTTGGAACAAAGCATTCGTTAAAATGATGTGATCATCACTGGAATCAAAATCAAGCCGAGGAATTACAGAAATGCTATGGCTAGCGCTGACGTCGAATCTCTGGAGCAACAAATGAGTTCTCAACTGAGGGACCTGGAGATAACTATAGATCCAGACCAGATTGAGACATGTTACCCATCGCCATCTGGAGGTAGGAGACCACCGGCAGTGCTGATAAAATTCAACAATCGTAAACACAAGATTGCTCTTCTGAAACAAGGCTTCAAACTGAAAGGAAAAAATGTCTATAGTAACGAGAATCTCACTAAAGAGAATGCTGATATGGCTAAAAAAGCTCGACAACTGAAGGAGAATGGGCTGATCGACAACACCTGGACGAACAACTGCAGGATCTTCTTCAAAACAAAGGGGCTTTCTCCGGACCAGATGAAAACAATGGTGATCAGGAGTGCAGAGGAGTTGGTGAAATATGAGTAATAAAGACGGACAAGAATTGTTACTACACCAAAGATCAGTACAACAGAGTCACTTCAATATTGGGAGCTCTACGATTTTGGACACGTCAAGTATTTCATGGAACAGTTGAAAAAATCAACATCATTGATGTCAGAAACATGAACTAATGAAAAAAAACAAAAAACAAAACAAACAAAAAAACAACAACATGTATTTGTGATAACATGGGATAACATTAACTTGAGACTTTAAAGAGCATGTTGACATCTTTTGACAATATAATACCATGTGAAACTGTTAAAGTGTCTGCAACAAACTGTTTAATTCTTGCATAAACACTGTCTGCTGAAAGAGGTTAATATGATCATTATATTCTTGTGGAGAACACTGGCAAGGTCAACTTCTTGTTTTGACTATCCATGATGTTAACAAACCTTGTGTTCCTAGGAAGAATGTAAACATGGTTATACTCTAGAGCAGCGGTTCCCAAACTTTTCAGTCCGCGCACCCACTTCTACCTCCCGACTTAGCTGACGCACCCCCAATGCCCAAAACATGAAAAAAAAAGAAAGGCGTTATAGCCATATAAGTATTAATAATATAGGCTCCTGTTAACACAGAATAGATTGTGCAATAATGGGCCTAATGATCTCTCACTTTAGAAACGGTGGGGAGAATAATAGTAACAATATAAAAATGACAATAATAATATTTTAAGTCAAAATGGTCGCCGAGCGAGCCGACTACAGATGAGTGATGAACAGCAGTTATTACTATGCAGGGCTCGAAATTAACTTTTTTTCTTGGTAGCACTGGTGCTCCCAAATTTAGAAGTTAGTAGCACCAGCAAAGACTTCAGGAGCACCTACTCAAAAGCAAGGCAGTGACGGAGCGATAGAGACGCTCCGTCCATCTCCGTTCCTCCTCTCTCCCTGGCCCAGGAGAGCAGCCGCAGCTGCGCTCTCATTGGTTCCTGGAAGGACCGCAGGAGCGAGGTCTCACAAAAAAAGGCGCACCAGATTTTTTCCCCTAGTCGCACCGGTGCTCCCAAATATATTTATTAGTCGCACTGATAAAAATTTGGGCGCATATGAGACCAAAATGGGCGCAATTTCGAGCCCTGCTATGTAACAAATAGGCCTATTTAACAAACTGTAACAGTTATTCAATGGTAACAAATATGCTACTCCGCCACAAAGAATCAAAATAACATAGGCCCGAGTTCAACATCATATTTCTCTTTCGAGTACGAGTCTCATTGTGTTCTTTACCCCTTCTCCCGATGAAGTGTCCGGGTGAGTTTTCTGTGTTCTGTGCTCCTCATTTTCAGTTTCCCCTGTCTCGTCATCATCACTCTTTTTCCTGCTCAATTTCTTCATCCTGGTAGACCTCACAGCTCTCAGTTGGGCCAATGTATCCTGTCCTCTTTCATTTCTCCCAGATTTCATACCGGACAGTTGCCCGTTTTCAACCGGTTATGCATTTCGGCATATTATTGTTGTTGCTATCACAACAAGCTAGCACGTAGCTAGGAGAAAGCCAAGTGCAATTTGGGGATTTTTTTTTTATTTAAAATGTTCCCAAAACGTTTTTTAATTGAAAATTGCAAATGATTTACGTGAATGAATGTAAATATTTAACTGTTAATCCTCCATTAAAAAGTATTTAAATTATTTATTTAATTATTTATGTATTTCAAGGTGCTCAGCTGCCATTACACTCGCGCACCACCTAGCGGCAGCTCGCACACCACAGGGGGTGCGCGCACCACACTTTTGTGAATCCCTGCTCTATGGTAAAAGGCTAATATCTGGAAGTGGATAAGGGTATGAACATCTGTCAAAATTCAATGTATGAGCTGGTTGAAGAATTTTAAAGTCTGAGTTTGTTGATTACATATTCTAATGAGAGAGATGTTTTGTTGATAATTTAGGGGACAGGAATCTTACAAGCCAATGGGTTCTACCCTTTTTTTTTCTTTTTGGATGTTGCTGATGATGTTTCAACACTGATGAAAGAGAAATATGTTGTAATAAGATATCTGGAAAGAAGAAAAATGAACTGAATAAATAATAAAATAAATAAAAAGATCTGTATCAACAGATTTCCATTTTAGACATCAATAACAAAGTGCAAAGAGCAGTACAGTAATTAAAAATATTTTATAGCTTTTTGAACACATGTCTGTACGATTCTCACTGCTGCACTGGACTGAAAATATCAAGGCCGTAAAGAAAGCCCATTATTTATCAGAATTTTAGAAGCTGACTTTTAACAGTGTGTGTATACATATGGGCGGCAGTAACTCAGTGGATTGTTCAAGATTGGCAGTTCGAATCCCGCTCCCGCCTAGTCATTTGTTGTTGTGTCCTTGGGCACAACGTCTTACCTCCAGTGAGGCTATCACTGATGTGTTAATGTGTGTGACTGTTCTGTTGGTGGTCGGAGGGGCCGTAGGCGCAGATTTGCAGCCACGCTTACGTCATTTTCCTCCAGGGCAGCTGTGGCTCATTAGTATGAATGAGATGTGAATGAATAATGGATCCAATGTAATGAAGAAGAAGAAGAAGTATTCTTTATTAATCCCCGCAGGGAAATTACATAGTCTTGCGTCTTTGAGTGTCCAGAAAAGTGCTATATAAATGTAATCTATTACTATTATTATAAATAAGACTCATAAGACACCTGTCACATGGTTGTAATGCAGTTAAAACAATATAATAACATAACTGTCAGTGAAATATAATTTAAATTAATAATTGATAATATATGTTATTGTGTGTATGTAATAGACTACACTTTTCATTACATAAACAGAAGTCCTCTCTTACCGCACCTGGCCTTCATTTGTTGCAGTGGAGGATGAGGAACATTAGCATGTTTAGCTATTTTTATGGAAAAAATGTAGACAAAAATATTTTTCAGAATAAAGAAAATATGCTGTAACGGTAATGATAATCAGTTCTGTCTTGTATGCAGAAAAACTTAACTTTTAAATTGAGAGTATAAAAGGATCTTCTGACCTAGTAGCCATCTTGAAAGCACTGGTCCGTGTATTTCTTTACACAAAATAAAACTACAGTGCATTGCGAAAGTATTGTCCCCCCACAAGAACTTTTTGACATTTTGCCACATTTCGGGCCTCAAACTAAAAGATAACAAACTGAAAATATTATTCATGAATCAACAACATGTGACACACAATCGTGAAGTGGAACCAAATTTATTCAACGTTATATATTGTGTTTACAAATAAAAAACTGAAAAGTAGGATGTACAGAAGTATTGGTCCCCTGTTCTCTCAACTCAGCTGACTCCAGAAGTTCCCTGATGACTTCTGAATGATCCAATGTTGACCTAAATGACAACAATGACAGAGTTCACCTGTGTGTCATTTGGTCTCACGTTTGCACGTCCTACTTTTCAGTTTTTTATTTGTAAACACAATATAAAATGTTGAATAAATTTGGTTCCACTTCACGATTGTGTCTCACATGTTGTTGATTCTTGAAAAATATTTTCAGTTTTTGTTATCTTTAAGTTTGAAGCCTGAAATGTGGCAAAATATCAAAAAGGTTTTGGGGGGCCAATACTTTCGCAAGGCACTGTATATTTAAAATTCACTTGACAACTGTAAACAGTCCTTCAAACATGTTGCAGAAAATGAGAATGTGAGCCATGGACACTTAATTTCTCCCATATTTTTTCAACATTATTAAACATGAAGATTTAATTTGTTTTTCAGTCATAATTCAAAATTCTAGAATGCATTACTATGGCCCCACCACTAACAACGGAAGTCTGGAGCAGATCAGACAAATGGTTTTCATGATAGGTGAATTACAGACGTACATTCATACAGACAGATATGTATCACTTCATAGAATTATAATTTCCCTTATAATATGTCTTTGTAATGTTCAGAGCATTTTTTGTCCATATTACAATCAATATATATGTGGCTTAAGTAGAATTCAATTCTTCTGGCTGTACCCAAAACATGACTCCTCAACAGTTTGTAAATGTCTCATGACCACTGATTGTATAACATCAGCTGAAGTAAGTCTGGTGGAAACAGTATGTAACTATTCCTCCCTACGTTCCTCATATTCCATCAGTAGGTGTGAATCAGTCACTGTGTGTGTCTTGTATAGGGTGGGGGGGGAGGAGGAAGACCCCTCAGGTGAAATAAAGCAGGAAGAATACAGAACCTGATAACATGCTACCTGATGAGAATGACTTTAATTGTCATTGCTAATTGTGTATATTTATGTCCATCTCTCAATTAGGATGAGTTCCATCCATTCATTGAGGCTCTACTGCCCCAGGTTCGTGCCTTTGCCTACACATGGTTCAACCTCCAAGCAAGGAAAAGGAAGTACTTCAAAAAACATGAGAAAAGGATGACCAAAGAAGAAGAAAGAGCCGTCAAAGACGAACTGCTGGGAGAGAAGGCTGAGGTTGGATGAACAGCAAATTAAATACATTTCATTTATTCTGACTAATATTTGAAGTAAAATTTGAAGTAAAATTGATTTAAAAATTGTCTAAAATGATCTTTAGACAAGTTAATGTTCTACAGCATATTTATCAACTCACATTCCAAAATTGAATGATGTTGAAGATATTTTTAACAGACCATTATCTTATTTTTCTCTCTTTTCTCTGTTATGTTTTCTCTCTGTCACTCTCTCTTATTTATATATACCTTTGACACACCATAGGTTCATAAAAGTGTCTAAATCATTCATAGCTCTGGAACAGTTAAAATTGATTCTGATTCTTGCTTGACACAAGTACAAGTGTTTAACTCTATCAAAAGCCTTTTCTTGGTCTATGGAAATAAGACCAAGTCCTGTGCCCAATGAACCGGAGCGTTCCAAAACATTATGAATTAAATGTCCGTTTTCCGTGATTAGCCTGCCCAGTACATAGTAAGTCAACATGAACAACGTGCTCCATCACTTTTCGTAGCCTGTTGGCCAAGACCTTGGAGAGGATCTTATAATCTGTGAAGAGAAGGGACACCAGCCGACAATTCCTGATTTCCTGCAAGTTTCCTTTTTTTGGCAGGAGCACGAGGACTGCTCTCCTACAGCTTAGGGGCAGCCAACTTGTCGTCATGCTTTCCCAGAGCACGAAGAGCACGTCCCCGCCAATCACCTGCCAGAATTCCTCGTAGAACTCAACGGGCAGGCCATCTAGGCCTGGAGACTTAGCAGGTTTCATCCCCTGCAGGGCTTCAGACAGCTATTGCAGGGTGATGTCAGCATCTAGGTGGCGGTTTTGTTCCGCAGAAACCTTCGGCAAACCACACAGAAAGGATGACAATATTTCAGGACTCTCACAGTATTTAGAGTGAAACAAATCTTCATAGAAACCTGCTGCGTATGTACTGATTTCTGCACTGACCTCCAGCACTGTACCGTCCGTGGATTGCAGAGAGTGAATAATCCTCCCCTGCCTATTTTTCCTCTCCAACTCAAAGAAAAATGAGTGGGAGAATCCATCAGAGTGATGTTATTAAACTTACTGCATACCATGATGACCCTTGCTGGTACACAAGGCCTTGTTGCTGAGGTACGGCGATGCGTTTCGATATGAACACCCTCTTAACCGGGTTAGCCAGGGGGAGCATGGGGGTGAAGGTGTTCTTAATCACCGCACTGCTCACAACTACCTGGTGCACTTTTCCAACTTCATCTAGAAAATCACCACTCCTTTCTCCATTCGAGAGCCTGCTTTAATGCTGTCGTATCCAACCTTCTCTCCCCTTGCTAAACACACCTCCCTCACTGAACAGCTGATAGTGGTGCCAGCCTATGCCGTGCTGGCAAGTAAGCCGTTCGAGTGCAGCTTCTTCCTCTTCGGTTCTTAATTCCTACAAACGCCCCACAAACTACCGAACATAACTGGGATGAATAACTAGTTAACTGAAATGTGAATATACAAAAAAATAGACTGAATAAGCACGCTAAGATGTCACACTCTCGTCACGTCCTCTCACCAACTTGCAAGACATAACCGTGGTTAGATTATGGTACACAAAAGCGTGTACAAATATATAAAAACTCAAAAAATCAAATGAATAGATGTACAAAAACGCCACACACTCCTTCTTTTCTCAGATCAAAGCACCTGAATAATAATAATAATAATAATAATAATAATAATAATAATAATAATTACGTTTAAATAATCCCCGCCCAATGAGCAACTTGTTTTTTGGGACGTGCCTTACTCACAGGCACCTTGGTAGTGCTCAGGAGGTTAACTGGCACCTCTCCATTGCCAGTTCACACTGTGAAGTTTTTGTTCCATATGCGGGTCTTGAGCCAGCCACCTTCTGGTCCCCAGTCCAAGACTTAGTGAACTGAGCTACTGCAGCCCTGATTCTTTTATTTAATTGACTATGATGGCACTCTTAACCTGAATCATGCCTTGACTGGCCGAAGACGTGAGGATCATTTTCAGTCAAGAGTAACAATTGGATTGTTCCAGCATTCGATTCGAGTGTTAATGCTTTTCAGTCACATTTTTTGCGTCGGTATTTCAAAAGACTGAAAACAATTGAAGCATCCTCCTGCTTACCTTTCTTAAATAATCACTGTGTTGCTAGGTGAAGCAGAAGTGGGCCAGCCGTCTTTTAGCAAAGCTAAGAAAGGACATCAGACCTGAATGCAGAGAAGACTTTGTCCTGTCAATCACTGGGAAGAAAGCTGCTTGCTGTGTCTTGTCCAACCCTGACCAGAAAGGCAAGATGAGACGCATAGACTGTCTTCGACAAGCTGACAAGGTAAGCAAAATTCACAATAAAGAATGGAAAATTATAATTTCCAGTATGTGTACTCCTGCCTGGTCTGCAGTGATGAGGAGAGGAGCAGCCTCTCTTCCTAGGGTTATTATAGAAAGGGGCTAAAGGATTGCAGGTAGTCCTCAACATAAAAATTTGTTCCGAAAGGTTGTTCGTAAGATGAATTGTTCATAATTTGTTATTTATTAAATTTAATTTTATAATCACCATTTGAGGTCATTTAAAGGGACCGTAAAGTCAAAATGAACCAGGTCTGTATTTGAAGTACATAACAAAACAAAAAGCCTGGTCGCTTTTTTATTTTTTATGAGCAATGGGGACTTAGAAAAACTGAATTTATCATAAGTTATGGAGCGCGTCATGACAGTGGAAGTGATGCAATTGTAGACATCATGGTGAATCCATATCAGCGCAGTTATATAAATATATAGCAAGCGACAACATAACGAGCAGACAGTGTCACATTTATTTGTCAGGATATCATCTAAAATGTGTGTGAGTGGTTGTTCATCTTTCATGTAGTTTGGGGATGTGCTAGCACTGTTTTGCAACGTCTCGCCACCTCATGCCAATAAGTCTGCTGGGATAGGCTCCAGCTACCCCCGTGACCCACGAAAGCAGAGAAAGCAGTATGGAAAAAGAATAAATGAATGAATTAACTTATAGTTTCTGTTTACTCAGATTGTTTTTGTTTCTTGTTAAATTTACTGTGTATCAAATATCTTTTCACAGAACTGTATGTATTACAGTTGTTCCACATAGTGTCGAGTTATTTATTTAATACTTTTGTCAATTGTGTTTTGTCTTTTTTTCAAGGTGTGGAGATTGGATCTGGTCATGGTCATCCTTTTTAAGGGGATCCCTTTGGAAAGCACAGATGGAGAACGACTGGTGAAGGGAGGGCAGTGCTCCAATCCAGTCCTCTGTGTTCAGCCTCGGCACATCTCTGTCTCTGTCAAAGAGCTTGACCTCTACCTCGCTTACCATGTACAAGACAGAGGTATGTGTCAATAAGCACTGTCATGTTGTTCAGATACTTAGCTGCCAATCAGTGCATTATGATGGCATGAACTGCTTTGATTCATGTTTGTGACGTGACCAATTGCAGACTTTCTGTCATGGTTGTGAAAGAAGAGGTTGGACAGACACAGGATTGAAGTAGATGTCAAATTTTGAAACACCTCATGAAACCAAAAGGTTGAAGGGGTTTTGATGCATATCTACACTATGGACCAGCCACATGGTTTTTGCACTAGTCTTAGCAATCTTAGCAATGCATATTAGCTTTGTTTTCACCAAGCACTACAGTTCAATTTAGTTTTTTAATACTTTTTTCTGCATTTCCAATAACAAAAGCTGTGGCAGGCATATATAGAATCACTTCATATCATACTCTTTATCAAACATGTTTATTTGGTTGCTAGCGAACTGATTTGATCTTTACCAAGAAAGGAGGGACTATACAGTAAATGTGAACAGAAGACAACAGTACGTTATTTGCCAAGGAAGGCCTTATTTGTTTTTTCTCAGCAAATTAAAGCTGTTACTCTTGAAACCCCAGTATCAGATTTTCCATCATTCATGAGGGCTGTCTGTGGCACAGAGGGTAAACTAGTCTAAAGTTTACTTCGGCGTTTTCATAAAGTTTTCAAAGGCACCATTCCAAAGCAGGAAAACTAGGCTTTACACACATCCATAATTCATTGCCACTGTTTCCTGGGTAAGATGTGATAATTTGTTCATTTGTTCTTGATAATTAAAAAAAAATTTTTTTTTTAATGTAGTTTTTTTTCCCCGGACATGTTAATATAGCAGACTTCACACCTTCATCACATTTACAACATAAACAACAACATCCGAAAAAAAGGGCTGACAGTTAGAAGCCAATAGGATTGTGAAATTCCCATCCCCCGGAATCAACAAACATCTCTCTCATTAGAATAATAAATGGCTTGTTGAGCTTTCTTAGAACTGCCTTTTCTTAAACTTATACACAGCTTAAACAAAAGCACGCCAAATAGGAAGAAGAGAAGAATGAGCACACAAAGAAAAAAATAGCTTATGCTTGGTGAACTGAGGATTTGTCTATGATGGCCAATACAGTGGTGGAAAGCAAGTCACTTGATTATTATGTGATTTGGTGCAGTAAGCCCCTTACTGCACCAAGGGGCGTACTGCACCCCTTATCACATTTCTTGTGATAATATCACAAGAAATGGATGAGACTTTAACACACATTATCAGAGAATTGTCAAGTTTCCTAAAGAGAACCAAATGTTACATGCCTTGCATTTTAAACCAGTACTGCTCTATTTGGGATGATAAAGTGAGTTAATTTCCAGGAAAAGCTTAGCATTATTATGCAGAAGTGAGCATTTGTGAGCAGCAGTATGGTTTCTCGCCAAAAAAGAGTACTACAGATGCAGTATTTGCTTTGAGGATGTTGATGGAGAAGTACAGAGAAGGCCAGAGGGAGCTGCATTGTGTTTTTGTAGATCTGGAGAAAGCTGATGACAGGGTGTCCAGAGAGGAACTGTGGTATTGTATGAGGAAGTCTGGAGTGGCAGAGAAGTATGTTAGAGCGGTGCAGGACATGTATGAGGACTGTAAGACAGTGGTGAGGTGTGTGTAGGTGTGACAGAGGAGTTCAAGGTGGAGGTGGGACTGCATCAGGGATCAGCTCTGAGCCCCTTCTTGTTGCTATGGTGATGGACAGGCTGACAGACGAGGTCAGACAGGAATCTCCATGGACTATGATGTTTGGAGATGACATTGTGATCTGTAGTGAGAGCAGGGAACAGGTGGAGGAGAAGCTAGAGAGGTGGAGGTTTGTCCTGGAAAGGAGAGGAATGAAGGTTAGCCGCAGTAAGACAGAGTACATGTGTGTGAATGAGAGGGACCCAAGTGGAAGAGTGAGGTTACAGGGAGAAGAGATCAAGAAGGTGGAGGATTTGAAGTACTTACCAAATTTATTCAACATTTTATATTGTGTTTACAAATAAAACCTGAAAAGTAGGCTGTGCAAAAGTATTGCCCCCCTGTTCTCTCAGCTCAGCTAACCGACTCCAGAAGTTCCTTGATGACTTCTGAATGATCCAATGTCGACCTAAATGACTAACAATGACAGAGTTCATCTGTGTGGCATTTTGTCTCACATTGGCACATCCTACTTTTCAGTTTTTTATTTGTAAACACAATATAAAATGTTGAATAAATTTGGTTTCACTTCACGATTGTGTCTCACATGTTGTTGATTCTTGAAAAATATTTTCAGTTTGTTATCTTTAAGTTTGAAGCCTGAAATGTGACAAAATTTCAAAAAGGCTTTGGGGGCCCAATACTTTCGCAAGGCACTGTGTATACATACATACATACATACATACTGTACATACATACATTCATATATAAATCATTACATAGAAAAAGAATGAATGACAGGCAAGCATGCATTCATTCATTTATACATAAAAATGAGTAAAATGTTTGAATGTGTTTGGAATTGGGGAATGGAATAGAACAATACTCAATATTTGCCTGTACACAGCTCTTCTTTGTAAAAGCCTGATATTCACTTTAGTTGTTTTCTCCTGATCTCCATTGTCTTCCTTATAATTATCCATTCCAGCCTATGCCCTGTAGAATAGATTTAATATCAAATTTTCTAAGGTTTTATCTGATTGATTTACGATGGTTTGGTCAAAGTTAAAGATAGCTAGGAGTGATCTGAGGGAAAATGGTTAGAAGTTTTATATCTACACCGTAGGTGACAATCAGGTCTAGAGCAGTAATCCTCAAACTCAGGCCCATGGGCAGGATGCGGCCCCCCCTCCACGTTTGGCACGGCTCTTTGAACAGTCCCAGAAAAATACCTGCCCACCCCCCGACAAAATGGTCCCAGAGCTGATAGATCCAGAGGGGAAATGGCACCTTGCAATTTTAGCAGATGTGACAGAAATGCTTAACAGTCTCAACTTGCAGCTACAAGGCCAGGGGAAACTCATTTGCGGCATGTTGTTCCACACAAAAGCATTTGAGGTGAAACTAACGCTGGTTCTGGAACAAGTGAAAAAGCATAACTTCATCCATCTCCCTGCTTCTCAAAACCTCCCTGCAGAGAACCCAGTGGTCCCGTTCCCAGCTGAAAGGTGTGTGGAAGCACTGGAAACGTTGAAGGCGGATTTCCGTGTGCGATTCCGTGAACTTCATGCTAATGCAAAGAAATCAGTCTTTTCCAGAACCCATTTGTTGCCGACATCGATGAAGCCCAGCCTTCTTATCAGTTTAAGTTGGCCAAGATACAGAACTGTGATGTTCTGAAAGGCGTGTTCAAACCCGACAGTCTCAATGACTTTTATGCTGCCTTCCCAAATGATATACCAAACGGAAAGGGTCAGTAATATTTGGTTCTGTAAGACAATAAATGTTTACATTTAGACACCCATGCGATCGTCACAGTTTTTCTGTTACAAACTGGGCCACTTTCCCATCAGACAAGGGAAAGTTGCCCTTGCAGTGAAAAGTTTGATTAGAGTGTGGCGATGCTTATGGGTAGGACCATCTATTACCTGTAAGAATCCTAAAGAGTATAGACTAAAAACAAACGCAGAAACTATCATTCACATTGTGAAAGTGAACATAGAAATCTATTACTATAAGCTTATCTGTGGTCACAGCCAAATTGGATAAAAATTCATAAAATTCTACCAGAAAAGATGAATGTGGACCAAGGGGACGATATACAATTACAAATTCAATAGAATCATTTAATTTATTTGAGAAGATTCTCAAAAGTGATGTAGCTAGACCCAGATTTAGGGTTAATCGCTACCTTCTCATCCTCTATCAAAGGATATGTGAGTGTTTTAATATCGCTAGAGGAGAGGCTTCATTAAGATTAACATACTCATCCTTATGTAGCCAGGTTTCTGTTCATCTGAAACGATCAAAGCGGTGTTCAGTAATTTGATTATGGACTAAAATACACTCTGGATGACAATTATCTAATGTTAAAAAAACAAGAATCTTTGCTAGGTCCTCTGTTTTTCCTTTATTTTCAGTGGACTGAGAGAATGTGGAATATAAAGTTCTAAGAGTTTCCTCATGTGATATCAAAGGCACATCATTAAAGTTATCATCAATGCCCAAGTCCTCTCTATGGGCCTCACATAAAACAAATACGAAATGTAAAATGATAAATGATGGTTTCATCAGTGGTTCTTCCAACTGGAAAGAGGTGATAACCCAGGTATTTTATCTAATTCCTTAAATTTCATGGTCAATGTAGCTATATTAGATACGACATATGAGAGGATATGGGAAAGAATCATGAGATTTAGACATGCACATCATGGGAATCAAACCCACATCTACGGTTATCACGACGCTATGCATACCCCTAAAATAAATCCTTGATTCAGTGGTAGTGTGGCTGAAGTAAGACAAGAGACAGTTCTTAGTGGGTATAACCAGCCTCCAGAGAACATGATAGATGATTGACAGTGGGTGAATCAAGGGAGTCATTGTCTTGTCTGCTTGTGTCCATCTATTGGCTGCAATCAGGACTGTTCCTCTTGTGTTTCTCCAGAGGCAGAGCAACGCAGCAGTCCCAGTCGGACAGGAGTGGGCTCTGATCATGAGGACAGTCAAACTGCTACCATTGGTAATGTCATCAGTTACCTGTGTAGAACAACTATGTGTTTGTGTACCCTACTAAAAGAAGGAGCTGTACTTGGATAAAATTAATTTATGTCTGCATATAAACAATTTTCTCTTTTACCTGTTATTCACACTGCTGTTATCTCATCTAATTACATACAACATACGAAAGTTGTCACTATCAAAACAATTAGAGGTTAATTTTCCCGTTGTCCCATATATAAAAATGGAAACATTTAATTTATTATTAATTTTAATTTTTAAGTTGGTCTTAAAAGTTTCATTTAAATTTCTGTTATCTATGAAATCTCCAGTTAATTCAAACCTTTACCCACCCTGAATTGTTTTGAGACAGTATCTTCTCAAAATGTATCCTGGACCTTGCCAAGACTCAAGTCACTGTGACTTGACAAGTGTGTGCTCCTGTCTGATTGTCCTCTACACCCTCTTTCTGTGCTATTTAATTACAAAGATATTTATAAAAACATTTACAATTTTCAAATCCTTTGTTATCACCAAAGTTTTTCAAGAATAATGGAGCTGACTGACAGATTCGAAATTAAATAAGTCACAGTGACATCACTTGTGGTAAAATTTTTTGAAATATCAATGGCAGAGCTGAGGCCACGAATGAACACATCGTAGTTTGTATACATATTGACCAATTTTAGCTGCAAACAGTAATTCAAGTCATTGGTAACTCTGACAAGAGCAGTCTCACTCATGTGTGAGAGCAGAAATCAGACCAAAACATTCATCTTTTGCTTGTTCATAAAGACGTTAGTTGTGCCGAGACAAACGTATTTGAATTTTGTTGATTAAAAAAAGGACAGCTCAGCAATGGTTCTGATGTTACTTATTACAAAAAGGGTCTTGAGAAATCTTCTGTATAATGGGGAAGACAGTGATCTACTTTACAACTACAAGAGCAAATAATAATAACCAGGACAAGAAGCAGTTAAAAGCACCTAAAATATCTAGGCCAGCTGTCTAAAATACAGCTTTAAAAAAACAATTAGGAATGCAGTCTGAAGGGCAGGTGGAATACTCAGAAAGGGGAACACTGTGTTGTAGGTTTCTAAATGTTAGATCTAAAAGTGGATTAGGCTTGAGTGTAAGAATCTTAACCTCTTACTTTACTGTTAAAATGACACACTAATAGGAAGAAGATAAACTATTTAGGAAGACAAAAGAGAGTGTATATTTATCATTTTCCTTCTTCTCTCTTGCTTCCTGCTTTGTCTTTTCAAGTTCCATAATTCTTCATTCAAACTTTTTTTCAAATTCTAATTTTTTTATATGTTGCCTAACTAAAATAACAGAGCACAAACTATTAAAACCACTTACCAGCTCCTTAAATGTGCAGTCATACAGATCACTGGTAGCAAAAAGAAGAGAAAAAGTTTAGGGTGCGAGCAGATCAGCGAAGGACATTTGGCATCAGGAGAAAGGAGTGGAACCTGGACAAAAACTTCATTGTGATGAAAAAACCTCATTGTCATGAGAAAATCAACAAAATTCATACAGAAACCTAAGGACATTACAAGTTAAAGTGGATGTCTTTTGTTGTGACTTGTTTGCTTCATGAGTCAAATTAAAAGAATTAAATGGGATAAAAGTCCTAGTAAATGAGGAAGAACATGGGAAACATGTCATAATTAAACATTACCTTAGAAAAATAATCTTAGGAAATAATTTCTAAGTATAATAGCTAAGGAAACAGTTTCCTAATAGAAATTAAAAATACTTCTGTTCTGGTATATAATACAAGTTTTCAAAATTATGAAAACATTTTTCTCCAACTTGCTTGTTTTGTATAGTGTACCATAATTAGTTACTTTATAAGACTCTTCACCTTATCATAATGTTATTTCAGCAAAATAAACCGACACATGGCAAAGGAACAGAAATGTACAAACAGGTACAAAATACAATAATTGGCCATCAAATTAACAATCAGGGCGGCACAGTGACACAGTGGGTAGCGCTATCGGCGCACAGCAAGGTGATTCCTGGTTCGAGTCCCGCTCTGTGCGGAGTTTACATGTTCTCCCTGTGTCTGTGTGGGTTCTCTCAGGGCTCTCCGGCTTCATCCCACTTGCAAAAACACGCACTTCAGGCGAATTGGCCAGTTTAAAATTGCCTGTAGGTGTGAGTGTGTGCGTGCGTGGTTGTCTGCCTATGTGTGGCTCCATGAGGCACTCCATTGTCCCCTGCCTCATGTCCCCAGTCAGCTGGGATAGGCACCAGCACCCCGCAACCGGCGACAGTGGTGCAGTGGTATAGAAAATGGATGGATGAGCGATCCTCTTTTCTTTGAACCAGAGTAATACATAATCCCAACTACTCTGCCAGTGGTGTGCTACACCACACATATTAGTGAAGTAAATAAAACTCTTAATATATACAGGATTGGTCTACTGCTATAGACTGATATAGATGTAGAATTAGTGTAACTGCTGTTGTATTTCTTCAGATGGTCCGGAGTTCCAGGAGAGTTTTGTGACGTCAGGGGTTTTCAGTGTCACTGAGCTGGTCCAGGTCTCAAGAAGTAAGTCCATGTCACCATCAGGCCTTAATTGCATGCACAATTGCAATTCACCAGATCACCAGATGAATGAAGTTGGTGTTTCGTGTTATAAATATGGGTTGCATAGTTGCAGAGTTGAATATGAAATAATTAAAACACATGAAAAAAAATTCCACAAGATTAGGCCATGATTTTGCTGCTTTTAGCAAGCTCGGGTTGGGGCTCGTATATGCCCACGGGGCTCATCCCGAAAGGACGACGTGGTCCCAACCTCCGGTGGACTCACCACCTGGGAACGGGTGCAGTGTGGATTGGGTGGCAGTCATCAGACTAGATGTAGTCGGGCTCACCTCCACTCACAGCTTGGTCTCTGGAACCCAAACCCTTCAGTGGGGCTGGACTCTCCACTCTTCTGGTGTTGCCTAAGTTGAGATGCGGCAGGCTAATGAGGGCTTGTTTATAGCCCCACAGCTCAGCGTCATATGTTAGAGTTCCCCCCGGTGAACAAGAGGGTCGCGTCCTTGTGCCTTCGGGTTGGGAACAAGTGTCTCGCTCTTGTTTCGGCCTACGGGCCAAACAGCAGTGTGGAATACCTGGCCTTCTTGTCCTTGGGAAGAATACGGAATAGTGCTCCGACTGGGGACTCCATTGTTCTCCTTGGGGACTTCAACGCTCTTGTGGGCAATGACAATGAGACTTGGAAAGGGGTGATTGGGATGAACGGCCTCCCCGATCTGAACACAAGTAATGTTCTGTTATTGGACTTCTGTGCTAGTCAGTTTGTTCATAACGAACACCTTGTTCAGCCACAGGGATGTCAGTAAGTGCACATGGCACCAGGACACCCTAGGCCGGAGGTCGATGATCGACTATGTTGTCGTATCATCAGACCTCACACCACGTGTGTTGGACACTCGGGTGAAGAGAAGGGCAGAGCTGTCAACCGATCACCACCTGGTGGTGAGCTGGATCTGCTGGCCAAGCAGGGGCCTGGACAGACTCAGCAGGCCCAAGCATGTTTTGAGAGTCTGTTGGGAACGTCTGGCAGAACCCTCTGTCAGTGAGGTCTTCAAGTCTCACCTCCGCTTCTCTCAGATCCCACGGGAGGCTGGGGACGTTGAGTCAGAGTGGACCATATTCTCCATCTCCATCTTGTCAAAATGGCTGCTCAGCGCTGTGGTAGCAGTCTCTGGTGCCTGTCGCGGCGGTAAACCCTGAACCCGGTTTTGGACACTGGAAGTAAGGGATGCCGTCAAGCTGAAGACGGGAGTCCTACCAAATCTTGCTGAATTGTATAGGACTCCAGAGGCAGCTGCCGGGTACAGGCAGGCCAGGTGTACTGCATTGTAGAGGTAAAAACTTGGGTTTGGAAGAAGTTCAGGAAGTCATGGAGGAAGACTATCGGTCAGCCTCGAAGAAATTCTGGCAAACTATTCGGCGCCTCAGGAGGGGAAAGCAGTCCACAGCCAACAATGTTTACAGTAGAGGAGGAGAGCTGCTGACCTCGACTGAGGATATTGTCGGGCAGTAGAAAGAATAGTTTGGGGATCTCCCCAATCCCGGTACCATGTCTTACACAGAGGAAACAGAGTCTGAGGTCTCAGAGGTGGACTCATCCAGCACTCAAGCTGAAGTCATCCAGCACCCAAGCCAAACGTTTTGGTGGTGAAGCACTGGGGGTGGATGAGATTCACCCTGAGTACCTCAAGTCTCTGGATGTACAGGGACTGTTGTGGTTGACACATCTCTCTAACATTGCATGGCAGTCGTGGACAGTACCTCTGGATTGGCAGACTGGGGTGGTGGTCCCTCTTTTCTAAAAGGGGGATCAGAGGGTGTTTTCCAACTTTAGGGGGATACACCCCTCAGCCTCCTGGGGAAAGTCTATTCCAGGGTACTAGAGAGGAGGATTAGACCTATAATCGAATCTCAATCAAGAAGAACAATACAGTTTTTGTCCCAGACGCGGAACACTGAACCAGCTAAACACTCTCCATCGGGTGCTTGAGGTTTCATGGTCCAACACACAGTCCACATGTGCTTTGTGTATCTGGAGAAGGCATCTGATCGTTTCCCTCGTTGTATATTGTAGGGAGTGCTTCAGGAGTATGGGGTTTGGCGCCCTTTGCTAAGGGCTGTCCGGTCCCTGTATGACCGGAGCCGGAGCTTGGTTCGCATTGTTGGCAGTAAGTCAGACCTGTTCCAGGTGCATGTTGGACTTCGGCAGGGCTGCCCTCTATCACCTGTTCTGTTCATAATCTTTATGGACAGAATTTCTAGGCGCAGCCAGGATCTGGAGGGACCAAAAGATTTCATCTCTGCTTTTTGCAGACCACGTTTTCCTGTTGGCCTCATCAAACCTGGACCTTCAGTGTGCACTGGGACGGTTTGCAGTTGAGTGTGACGTGAGTGGGATGAGTATCAGCACTTCTAAATCCGAGGCCATGGTTCTCAACCGGAACAGGGCGGTGTGCCCCCTTCAGGTTCGTGTATTTGCCCCAAGTGGAGGAGTTTAAGTATCTTCAGGTCTTGTTCACGAGTGAGGGAAGGATGGAACGTGAGATTGACAGAGGGATCAGTGCAGCTTCGGCAGTGATGCAATCGCTGTATAGGTCTGTCTTGGTTAAGAAGGAGCTGAGTCGTAAGAAAAAGCTCTCAATTTACTGGTCAAGCTACGTTTCTACTCTCACCTATGGTCATGAGGTTTGGGTCATGACAGAACGGACAAGATCCCGGATACAAGCAGCTGAAATGAGCTTCCTCTGTAGAGTGGCTGGGCGCACCCTTAGAGATAGGGTTAGGAGCTCAGTCACCAAGGAGGAGCTCGGCGTAGAGCCGCTGCTCCTCCACCTCAAGTGGAGCCAGCTGCGATGGCTCTGGCATCTGTTCCGGATGCCTCTGGACGCCTCCCTGGGAAGGTGTTCCGGGCATGTCCTACTGGGAGGAGACCTCGGGGAAGACCCAGGACATGCTGGAGGGACTTTGTCTCTCGACTGGCTTGGGAACGCCTTGGGATCTCCCTGGAGGAGCTGGAAGAGGTGTCTGGGGAGAAAGAAGTAAAGGTATCCATCCTGAGACTGTTGCCTCTGCGACCCGGCCCCAGATAAGCGAATGAAGATGGATGGATGGCACTTTTTAGCATATAAGGAGCTACAGTCAAAACTACTGTCATATGAAAATGAATAAACAGTAATCACTCGTCACTCACAGTTTAAAATAAAATTCCGCGATATGGCAAAAAACTATTTATTTGATGATTTATGGTTATTTTAAAGGTTTATGAACCCCCCCATACTGATATTAAAACACCTTCTGTCTGTATTACCTTTTCCCACACTCTTATAGATTGTTTAAAGCGCTTTTAAGTGTTTCTTTAATACACAACAAGTGCGCTGCATTCCATGAGTCTCGGAACGCAGCGCACTTCCGGATGTCCTTGCCTATCCACTAATGCTTTCGGGCTTGCAACATTCAGTAAATGCATTGTTTCACATCTCCTGTTTTGTAAATGTAGTACAAAACTACACTTACAAAACAGGACTAAATGTAGTTTTCAGTTTTCCAAAATGCTGCAATATGAGTGAGAGTAATCTGTTCAATTTATATCCACTGGGGTAATTAGCTGTTTCTCTGATCCCATTTCCCAAACCACCCCTATTTCCTTTCTCCCCCCTGCTCTGAGTTTACCATAACCCTTATTGCCACACTTACGTAATGTACTTGCAGAAAGATAAGTGCACTTCAATAACAAAAAAAAGTATTATTATGGTGAGATATCATCCAACACATATTCTTCATATTCTTAGCAGTGGTCCCAGCTCAATTTGTTAAGGTGGGACCACCATTACTGTCAACCTTGGTTTGAAATGAATGACAATTAAATAATTAAATTTTAATGTAATGTACATCAGGTGACATATCGGAAGTGACACGAGTACATTTCGTCTGACTTCTCTTGGAAGTTGACTTCTGTAGCCAGGGTGCACACTTTACCACCTAATTTTGTATGTGTATAAATACATTGAGCTTTCTCCGATTAAAAAAAATTATTTACAGACGCCATATGATTGTGCTGCCGTAAGATTCATTCAAAATGTATCGACTAGTTCAGACCTAAGACTCGACAAGACAAAACCATTTTAGCAGTTTTCTGTCAGCTTCACTCAGGGTGACTAATGGCGTTGCCTGCATTTTATTAGCAGTCACTGATCTTACAATGTAAGGAAAGTCGTGTGCTTAGCCATTCAAATCCTTCTGGTCAACATGTAGTGTTGTGGGTTACTGAAAGAGAGAATAAAGTCTTTAAGTGGACTGAGTAGGAGATATGAATGTTAGATTCAAAAGGTCAGAAGTTAACAGAGGTAGACACAAAAACACTGAGAACTGCTACTGAACCACGGTGAAATCATTACATTGTGTTCTCTCTGTGTTTTCAGCTCCAGTAGTCACAGGAGTAGGTCCTAGTTTCTCTATGGGGGAGCTTCAAGGTCATCTGGCCTATGACCTTAACCAGCCAGTCAGCCTCAGACGATCTCTGGCCAGCACATCATCCAGCGGGTAACAACACACACACACAAATCCACACACTGCAAATGCCTAAATTTATATGTTGACCAACTTATATTAGCCCTAATCATCAAAACATCCAAAAGTTGATTCTCAAACAGCCTTTGAGGTAACTTTGTTTAGCCAGCGAAGTTGTTTGTGTGTCTTCTAAAATACATACTCCAGCCTCTATCATAAAAATCAATCATGATTTCACAATTTTGAAAAGGAAGACAATGACACAATGTGTGATTGTTCTGATGGTGGTCAGAGGGGCCATAAGCACAAACTGGCTGCCACACTTCCGTCAGTCTGCCCCAGGGCAGCTGTGGTTACATGCGTAGCTTACCATCACCAAGTACAAATGAGGAGTGAATGAATAATGGATTCACTGTAAAGCATCTTTGAGTGTCCAGAAAAGTGCTGTATAAATCGAATCCATTATTATTATTATGACTTCAAAAGCTCAACAAAAAGTCTTCGCAATTGCTAATCTCTTGTACTCTTCTTCTTATGAGTGCTACAGCTAAGGAGATGATAAGAAGATTTCATGGTATCTATGGCAGTCTAACTAAAAAAAATGTCCTGAAGTGAGACTTCGGCTTGGAACCTCAAACATGTAAAATTACTTCCTTCAAACTGACACAGTAACGTGACCTATTAAAGATTTAGTTTCCTTTTTCATATGGGTTGTCATTCATCCAGGTCAGTGTAATTCTTGAGGTTTTGATGTGAAACAATTGTTTCTGTTTGGATCTGAAGAATCCAAGAGGCTTATCTTCCGAGATAGCTAACACAATGACAGGTTTTAGGGTCACATGTTAACAGGTGAATCAAAAGCCCTGTTTTTGGTCATTAAACTCAAAAAGTGGCTTGCCTAATGAGTCATGACCCAAGTCATTTAGATTATGGTCAATTTTACTTGACTAAAGATGTGAATGGTGGTGAATCTCTCTGGGGACAGATGTTGAGACTGTATGGTATGTAGATGAAAGGTGGATGACTAGAACCACAACTCGACATAGATGGTTTCCTTCACTCCCTTCTCAAACCATCTACTCATACTTGTCCTTTGTTCTTTGAATGTTGATGGACTGCTGAGTCCTGGCCTGAAGAGCTGGATCTTCTGTGTTGTCCATTATCCTTAAGAAGTAGGTGGACTACCTAGTTCTGGTCTGAACCGCTGGCTTTGTTTTGTTCTCCCTTGTCCTTTTGATGTGAACTGCTCAGTCAGTGTCTGAATGTTTGACACTTGTCTTATCCCTTGTCCTTTAGAAATTAATGGACTGCTTGGTCCTGTACAACAGAGGCGGCTTTTATGTGTTGTGCTATGGTTTTGTGGAGTAGTTACTTGATTCCACTTATATACAGGTCTTTACACTACTCTCTGCATATAATTGCATAAACAATATTGCTATTGGGAGTTTTATCCTTCAGGTGAACCAGTTTTTGTTTAAGGAAGTCACTAAATTTGAAGCACACTTGGTCGTTGTGCTGAGAGAAACACTCCTGCCACATATGGAATGATAACGAAGCAGTCCTTTTGTTCCTGTTAATTGGGTGTGGTGTTGTTGTTTTGATGGTTCTTGTTTGACTTGACAAAGCCCAGTTTGGGTAGTCACATGTCTTCTGGGCTTTCTTAACACATATTTGCTCCTTTTCTTTTCCTTCTGTCTTTATAGGGCAATTCTCGGCCTGGTGGTGTTGGTTCCGATGACTCCCAGCTTGTGTTTCAGTGGTTGGTGAGAGTCAAAGAGCAGGTATTGGCTGTATGTGTAGTTTTTGTTAAACACTGATGTTTGGTCTTCCATCCATCTCAATGTGTGCTGTAATTTTCCAAAAAGCCAGTGTATATTACAGAGAGCTGCATTGCAGTATTTCTTTGAATAATGAGATAACATTGAATGATACCATGGTGGCATCCATGTACAGTATGTTATTGACACAACCAATGGAATTGTGCACGTGATGTGGTGTGTTTCCAATAAGAAGTTCTAATATGGTGGCCGAGTTAATGCTGCCGGTAATAAGCCAGAGAGAAGTTCCTTGCTTTTTTTGTAGTCCATAATTTTCAAGGATAAGGCTGGCAACTGACTTTGGCAGTCAATGGCCTTCTTATTTTGTATTTATCCGCCTGGATTGTTCACTGTGTATCGTTTTAGACTGCTCCCTTGTGGACGTTTTGAGTCACCTCTAGCAGTCTATGTTTGAAGCAGTTCATATAGGGAGAGAATAGCTGAGTTGCTCTTAAGTCCAGGTGTATTTTACAGGATGTGTCCTGGTTGTCAGTCTTATTGAAAGGATTTTTGATGGAATAGGCTTAAAGATGGTCTTCAAGGTCAAAGGATGCATTGTGTCTCTCATGGGCTGCGCTGACCAGCTTGGGCTTCTTTGTGTCTCACTAATATTTGTAGGTTGCAATTCAGTTATGAGGTGAAAAACGATCCCTCTTTGGTTCACCAGGCACAAGACAGTGCATGCTGTCTTCCTAGTATGGTTGTTGGCATAGTCAACCAGTTACTATAACTCACAAGCACAGCTTCCAAAATTATAACTGTGAACGTATTCCATATCCTCAGTCAAGAAGGGGAGAAAGTTGGTGTCCTCTTTCTGCATGTATCTGTCACTTGCGAGCTATAGATTTCATCTACTTCTATGATCAATGCCCAGCGCAATTGATTTGTTATCCTGGCAAAGTCACAATAATATTGACGAGATTCACAGGTGAGACTCACAAACTGAGATGAGGCTTACAAACTGTAATGTTAATTAATCTCACCAGGAAGCTATTCTATTGAAATGCCAGTGATGTTGTGCTTTATAAATGAAAGTTCATTGATTGGTTGATTGATTGATTTATTGATTGACTGATTGATTGATTGATTGATTGATTGATAAGTTGATTGATTTACCCCACTTAAGGTATACACCCACATATACGTGTCACTAATGATTTGATATTAGATTATTTGTAATCAACCAGAAGTTTTACCATCTTCCCTAGGATAGAAAATCATTTGCCTAGAGCTGGGTTCAGATTAGGCTCAAGATACGCAAATTTATCATGTGTAGGTGTCAGAGGTCACAATAGAACACCCCTGAAAGAATACACAGACATTACACACTTTACTCACTTCCCTCAAGTAGTCTGCCACTTGTGTGAACTTACTCTCAGAAAACTGAATAAAATTACATAAACAAATCTTCAGTAATGAGAATAAACTTCGACTCCGAGGCGGCAAGCGTGATTTATAATTGAGGTGATTCACTGAATATGGCCAAACCATTGATGATGCTGAAGAGCTGATTCAAAATCAATGAGACTAAACCTGTCTCTCAGGACAGCTGTGTTTGTGCTCTTGCCTGGTCTAAATGACAGATCCACTGCAGCATGGCCCTCTCATTTCTTTTAAGACCACTGAGGTCACTACCTTTCACTGGCCAACATTTGTGAGCATAGAGCATCTCACTCCTTACACCCAGAAGAACCCAAGCGGGGAGAACATGCAAACTCCACATAGAGCGGGATGCAAACCTGGAATGCCTTGCTCTGCTGTGACAGCGCTACCCACTACGCCGCCCAGATGCAGATGACAAAAATATTTTATTTGTTTTTTGGGAAAATTTGTGGCAATTTATTAAGGTACTGACAGCAGCAATTCAGAAATTGTTGAATTGAAAGGATTGGGTGGGTGACTTTACAATGTATACCCACGGTGCATGGCTACATAATGCTGTTTACTAAGAAATGAGAGAGGCTGTGACTTTCCAAGGAAAACATAGGATGATACTATTTTCAAAATGTCTGGTGTCTTATGTATTATCAAACAAACACATCAAAGAAAGTGGAGACAGTAAAACTAACTTGCATATACTTTAGACTAAATGACATTTCCTCTTCTGCTTCAATTTACAAAATGTATTTAAGGACTTTTAGTAAGAATATTTATTTGTGAATAGGCTTTAGATGAAGCTTACAATGAAGAATAACTTAGTGTTTGGCTCTGGTGCTTTCAGCTTAGACTGCTCAGGGACTTCCCATGATGCCAAGTGGTCCTCTATCCTCTCCCTTTTTCTATACATTCATATCTTATGTACTGTACTTCTTTCCCAGGAGTCTTTGTGCTTTGTACATGTCCTGTGTTCCTCTCTCTCTCTCTCTCTCTGTCTCGCTCTCCTTCTCTCTCTCTCTCACTCCAACCGATCAGAGCTTAGGACCACCTACCTTCAATCTTGGATCTGCTCCACACTTCTGCCCATTAAAGTCATTTTCTTTGTCACAGCCACGATTTATTCAGTTTCCTACCCGCTTCATCCGCTTGCGTGGGTCACGGGGATTTGGAGCCTATCCCAGCTTGCTTAGGGCGTGAGGTGGGGCAAACTCCGGGCGTGACGCCAGTGCACTGCAGAGCTACTCAGGAGACATACAAACACGCACACACACTCACTCCTTTGGGTAATTTGGAACGGCCAATTAACCTGAAGAGCATGTTTTTGGATGTGGGAGAAAGCCGGGGAACCTGGAGAGACCAAAGTGCTTATTCATGGGAGATTGTTGGTTGCTGTCAAAAACAAGTGCCTTGATATATTGAATTTTGGGATTTGGAACTATATAAATACATTGAATTGAGTTGAATTGATGTACTTTTATTATTGAAATAGGTAATTGGATTATCAATCGACATCGGCATGATGCTGGAAATTTGTAACAAAACATACTGTATGTCTTTTGTATGTATGTATGAACAAAGACGAGAAGAGGTGACTGCTGTCGACCAGGAAGTAGCAAAGATTAGTCAGGATGAAGTGAGGAGGGCATTGAAGAGGATGAAGAGTGGAAAGGCAGTCGGTCCTGATGATATACCTGTAGAGGTTTGGAAGTGTCTAGGAGAGGTGGCAGTAGAGTTTCTGACTGGGTTGTTCAACAGGATCTTAGATAGTAGGAAGATGCCTGAGAAATGTGACGAGAAGTGTGCTGGTGCCCATTTTTAAGAACAAGGGAGATGTGCAGAGTTGTGGCAACTACAGAGGAATAAAGCTGATGAGCCATACAATGAAGTTATGGGAGAGAGTAGTGGAAGCTAGACTAAGGGCAGAAGTGAACATTTGTGAGCAGCAGTATGGTTTCATGCCAAAAAAGAGTACTACAGATGCAGTATTTGCTTTGAGGATGTTGATAGAGAAGTACAGAGAAGGCCAGAGGGAGCTGCATTGTGTTTTTGTAGATCTGGAGAAAGCTGATGACAGGGTGTCCAGAGAGGAACTGTGGTATTGTATGAGGAAGTCTGGAGTGTTAAAAAAGTATGTTAGAGCGGTGCAGGACATGTATGAGGACTGTAAGACAGTGGTGAGGTGTGCTGTAGGTGTGACAGAGGAGTTCAAGGTGGAGGTGGGACTGCATCAGGGATCAGCTCTGAGCCCCTTCTTGTTCGCTATGGTGATGGACAGGCTGACAGACGAGGTCAGACAGGAATCTCCATGGACTATGATGTTTGCAGATGACATTGTGATCTGTAGTGAGAACAGGGAACAGGTGGAGGAGAAGCTAGAGAGGTGGAGGTTTGTCCTGGAAAGGAGAGGAATGAAGGTTAGCCGCAGTAAGACAAAGTACATGTGTGTGAATGAGAGCGACCCAAGTGGAAGAGTGAGGTTACAGGGAGAAGAGATCAAGAAGGTGGAGGATTTGAAGTACTTGTGGTCAACAGTCTAGAGCAATGGAGAATGTGGAAAAGAGGTGAAGAAGCGTGTCCAGGCAGGATGTAACGGGTGGAGGAAAGTGTCAGGTGTGATGTGTGATAGAACAGTTTCAGCTAAAATGAAAGGAAAGGTGTAGAAAACTGTGGTGAGACCAGTGATGTTGTTTGGTCTAGAGACAGTGTCACTGAGGAAAAGACAGGAGACAGAGCTGGAGGTAGCAGAGATGAAGATGCTGAGGTTCTCTCTGGGAGTGACCAGGAAGGATAGGATCAGGAATGAGTACATCAGAGGGACAGCACATGTTAGAGGTTTTGGAGATAAAGTCAGAGAGGCCAGACTGAGATGGTTTGGACATGTCCAGAGGAGAGATAGTGAATATATTGGTAGAAGGATGCTGAGTTTTGAACTGCCAGGCAGGAGGCCTAGAGGAAGACCAAAGAGGAGGTTTATGGATGTAGTGAAAGAGGACATGAAAGTCTGAGAGAAGAGGATGCAGAAGACAGGGTTAGATGGAGGCAATTGATTCACTGTAGCGACCCCTGAAGGGAAAAGCCGGAAGAAAAAGAAGAAGAACTGTATTTATTTTGTAACAATCTTACATGACTCTTTACCCACTAAACGTTTGCTTGAGCTGTTACTGAAGCACTAAACATCAACTTCAACTAAAGTGTAACAAAGGATCATACTATTGATTGTTACAGATTACTGTATGTGACAGAAATATGTTCCCTTGATGGCAAACAGCATACATGTATACCATGATTCTAAATATGTGAGCATCTGAAAACGTGTCTGTATGTGTCTCTGCAGGAGTAAGCGTCATAAGTCAGGCTCTATGGAGGAAGATGCTGACAGCCCTGGGGGAGAATATTACCACTCACCTTCCTCCCCTGCTAGCTCCAGGAACTGGACTGATGATATAGAAGGAGGTATAAAAATCATTTTTTAAACCAGACTCTAATCTATTCTAATCATTAGACTCTAATCAGAGTCTTATGAATATCAGTTTCTAGGCATGAGCTTTGGGTCATGACCGAAAGGACAAGATCCCAGATACAAGCGGCTGAAGTGAGTTTCCTCCGTAGAGTGGCTGGGTGCACCCTTAGACACAGGGTGCAGAGCCCAGTCACCAGGGAGGAGCTCACAGTAGAGCTGCGCCTCCTCCACCTCGAGCGGAGCCAGCTGAGGTTGCTCGGGCATCTGTTCCGGGTGACTCCTGGACGCCTCCCTGGGGAGGCATGTCCTACTGGGAGGAGACCTCGAGGAAGACCTAGGACACGCTTGAGGGACTATGTCTCTCGGCTGGCCTGGGAACGCCTCGGGATCCCCCCAGAGGAGCTGGAGGTGTCTGGGGAGAGGGAAGTATGGGCATCCCTCCTGAGACTGTTGCCCCCGCGACCCGGCCCTGGATAAGCAGTAGATGATGGATGGATGGATGGATGGATGGATGGATGGATGGATGGATGGATGGATGGATGGATGGATGGATGGATGGATTGTGAGTATCAGCAGTTAGAATCGGATGATATAATTTTATGTTAAAACTTTACCTCCATATGGGAATGGAATCTGTTCCAACTGCAGAGAAATAGTCCTGGTGTTTCTCTGTCTAAAGCTGTCTGTGGAGATGTCTAGAGATTCACACATTTTCTACAGACTGTAGAGTATGTTTCACTGCCTTGCCGCCAGCAGCAAAACGAATGTCCTCTGCACACAACACACTTGCAGCATTCATTGAAGCTCCACAACCTCCTCCATCATCAATACTGGACAAGAGCGAAATGAAAACAGCAGCTAGGCTAACTACCATACCATGATGAACACATATGGTCAGGCAGCATAGCAAAGACTCTCCCAAAACTCACCCACTTCAGAGTGATGTATCAAGTAAACTGCAAACGGTTCAGCAGTAAAGAATGAACATAATTAACATGCGTATTCTCTGTTGCTGAGTCTTGACTTTTCTAAAATGTCCTTTCAACATTTTTTTCTCAGTACCTTATTTCCTCCTCTTCGCACACTTGAAACTGACATGCTGGTAAACCTCGGCTTACGTCACTAATCGGTTCCAGAAGATGCAAAATTAAGTCGAAAAACAGCATAAGTTGAATTAACTAAACCGAAGATAACCATTCCCAGTTCTGTACTGTACTTTTTTTATGAATTCAGTTTCAATAATACTTGGGTAGTACGTATCTATTCAAAGCTTAGAAACAATTACATGTTATTTTTTCCTAATCTACAGGAAAAGAGTTGCCGTCTCATACATCGCTGTCTCAATTTCAGCTGCTTCTTCAGCATTGTGGGTCACATCATTGTGGGTTAATAATATCATGTAAATATTTACTGTATCAACATGATATGATTAACTTATCTTATTAACGGATTAATAGTGATTTTACGATTCCAATATTTGTGGCTGACAGACGTAAATAGAGTAAAATGCAAATGTAAACTGGATTTTTGTTTGAAAACCGATGTATAATCTAAAATTACCTAACAACATAAGCCGAGGTTTACCTGTGATAATATTCTTCTAAACCATAACTAAAAAATTGCTGTAGATTTTTTGGAAAACTAAACAAGCAATGGAATAGCTATTAATGGAATAGCTAGTAAAGACACATTTTAACTGTAAATTATTTATGCATTTTAACATATTTTATACTAACATTTTTCTAACAGTAACAAGAACTTGTTATGACAACTTGAAATAACCATATCAAAATTATAACTAGTATTATACGTTGATACACACAGGACCAATTAACCATTTTCCAGGGTTAACTTATCAGAGGCTAAATTCCCACAATCACAGCAACATTTATCTGAAACATCACTGTTTGTGTCTGTGCAAAATCTTTATAAAACTTTATACTTCATTCATTTTGAAAAATAATTTGAGTGCCATAATATAGTTTCTCATTCATCTGCAGTAAACTACACATTAATTTTTTCTCGATATTTGCTTTATGGATACAAAGTATTGGAACATTACTTCTCACAGTAATGTCATCTTTTATCATATTGACAATAAAGTCATTGTTAAAAAACGTCATTTGTAAGTATTATTTATTTCAAGGTATTCATAATAAACTTCACTTCTAACAAACCAGTTTAGATAAAGCCTATGAATTTACATATTTACATATTCTGCACTCCTTTCTGCACTTTACTGTAGTAACCATCTTAGCTTTTGCTCCTAATCGAGGAAATACGCTGTTGCTACTCTGTTGCTGTGTCTGTTTGAAATTTGTCTGACGCTGTAAACACCACTTCTTTTACTTGCATTGGTTACCGCTTGTTTAACTGATAATCATTTGACCATTTAGCTTGATTGTGAAGAGTCACTGGCTGATATTCTGAGTATGATGAACTTGCTTGTAGTAGAGATATTGTGTTTGGGTGGGGGTCCATCCATTCCATCTGCTCGTTTGTCAAACTACCACTTCCCCACAGTTCCCCCACCACACCCCAGAGTCTTAGTACCAGTAGTGCTCAACATCATGTGGACAGCTGGGGATTCAAGATGACACATCATACACGATGGTCGCAAAACTTGAGTTGGAAAAAAAATGCACATAAACTCAGCCACAAAATTCTGTTGATGACAGACTTTGTCTTGCCATGTGTAAAATCATGTCTGAGTGGTGCTGGAAAGCTGTTTTCCTTCAACCAAATAGAATCTGGCAAATCAAAATGTGGGCCACTGATGAAGTTCACTTTTTCCCATTTTGGACACAAAAAGGAAAATGCCTTGCATTGCATCAATCCATCCATTTTCTTATACTTGTAGATGAAAAGATTGTAATTGTCTCGTCTTCAGCCACTTAACTGTCTTGCCAGTGCCGAGTCTGCCTCAGCTGGCTATGGGTGAGAGGCAGGGTGCACTTCTTATGAGATGCCAGCTCATTGCAGGCTCGCATGAAAAACAAACAAACACATAGTCACACCTATGGACAATTTGGTGTAGACCAATTCACTTAGGCTGCATGTTTTTGGATGTGGGAGGAAACCATAGAACCAGGAGAGAACCCACAAAGACACGGGGAGAACATACACAATCTCAGCACAGCAAGGAATTGAACCTGGAACCTTCTTGCTGTGAGGAAAAGTGCAACGGTCTGCATTGCCGTGCCACTGTATTTTAATTAAAGGGGTCCTTTTATGAAAATCATACTTTTTCAGGTCTCTACATATACGTAGTGGTCCTCCCTAACCCGACCAACTCCTAGAATCTGGTAAACAAACACTTCTTGCATCAATAGATATTTGGAGTTTTAGGAATTCATGGCCTGGACTGAATCAAAACGATCGGATTTTGCTAGAATACTGTTTGTGATGTCATTTTCATTTTGTGACATAATTTATGTCACAGACTGTGATTGATGATATTGATCGGTTGACATGCCCAAGGGCATGGCAATCCCAGAAGGGGGAGTTTGTTCAGGCTACGGTAGCAGTGTGTGGTAATGTCCTACCTCAGAGCCACACACTGGCAAGCTGTTGGACTCAGTTGGCATTTGGCTAACTAGTTAGAGGTCCATTTCAGTCTCATGTGTGTGCGTGAGGTGTGCGCTCGTGTGGTTCGTGATCAGGCTATGGTAGCGGTGTGTGGTAGCGGTGTGTGGTAACGATCTGGATCAGAGCTACACGCTGAAAGTTCCTCATAAGCTGTTGAAT
This sequence comes from Antennarius striatus, assembly GCF_040054535.1. NCBI lineage: Eukaryota > Metazoa > Chordata > Actinopteri > Lophiiformes > Antennariidae > Antennarius > Antennarius striatus. The sequence goes on along the minus strand of NC_090782.1, from coordinate 3,161,965 downwards.
TCTGCTAGCATTTGGCTAACTGTTTAGCAGTTTGTGTGTGTGTGTGTGTATGTGTGTGTGTGTGTCCGCCCGAGGCTCTCTCCAGAATTACACATAACCAGTTACACACTAATTACTAATTCAGAACAATTGTCTGTTTTTTGGTGAATGAACGCAGCTTTAGCTCTGTGATCCAAGTGATCGAAGAGCTGCGTGTATACACACACACACACACACACACACACACACACACACACACACACACACACACACACGCTCACAAGAATACAAGAGAAAAACTTGGTCTTACCGGTAAAATCCCATGTGTCATTTGTTTGCGTTAGCTTAGCTCCCTTGTTATCCATGAGCTCTCGATGTCCAAAGCAATTTTCAGAAAACTCAGTGTAATTATCTCACCGGCCGATCTGATCATGTTTACACAATGAGCCACGAGTCTTTGTTCAGCAAAGACAGAGGTAGCTCATCCACGCTTAGCGCCAAAAAATCAACCGTTATATCATGAAAAACAACATGAAACAAGAGAAGAGTCAGAGCGAAATACGTAGCTGTGACGTTACTGAAAGTTAAAAAAGTTGCAGAAAATGGCAATTGATCGATCCGTAATTCTGGCGCGTTTTAGTGGCCAAGTAAACAAACGCATGTGAACGCAACTGGGTGGGCAGTGTTGATTGGTCAGCTCAGAGGGGGGAAGGAGATGGGGAAGGCTCAGAGGGGGAGGGGCGAGGAGAGAGGGAGCTGAGAGCTACGCCCCATTACAACAGACCTTCACAAAGCAGAGGAGGATTTATCAATGTTCAATGAAAGATATTGAAGACCACAGATCACTTTCAGGCAAACATTTCAAATACAGTGTAGTTGGACATCTGGAAGCTGAATGACATCAATTAAAAAAAGCATAATATGGGACCTTTATGACTGTTTTTTTTTTTCAAATCCTGCAACCATTTTTTAAAACTGTCTTGAATACAAAAATTTAATTACTGAAAGATATGTGAACCTTTTCTACCTGTCCCAAACTATCATTTCGAACTGCTGTGCAGTTGCTATTTGACTGAACACAAAATAAAACAGATGCTCTTTTTACTGCATGTCTGAATTTGTGTTTTAGGTTTATCTCCTCCAGTGAAGAAGGCAGAACTGGACAGTCCCTCTCACCAGGAAGACTCACCAAGACTGGATTCCTTCACTCAACACCACCGGCCAGTCATAGCTGTTCACAGTGGTCAGTAAAACACAAACGCTACCAGTGTTTTTGTGGTCAGTAAAACACAAACACTGCCAGTCTACAAATACTGTATTTATTGTATATGTAATATTACACACAATTACACCTTTTCCTTTTCTGTTCAGGTCTTTCTCGCAATCCTCACTCCTCCTCAGCTCTTCATTTCCCATCATCTTCCTACTTCCCCCCTGGAGCAATCCGCTATCCTCCTCATCTGACCCAGGACCCCCTGAAAGATCTGGTCTCACTGGCTTGTGACCCAGCCAACCAAACCCCCAGCTCAGTTAGTAAAATTATTGTGTAATGCATTTATGACAGTAACAGAGTTTCACATTCAATCCTGATTTCTAAAAGCATATACTTAAGATACTGTCCTACCTCAAGATATGAGTTTAAACTGTTTTGTTACTAAAGAACTAAAATAATTTTAATCCCTTCCAGCCCTTTAAAAAAAGTCCTAAACCCCCTAAATTATGAAAAAAAAAATCAACCAACAGGCATGCATACTTTACATGTGTATAATTAATTATGTATGTTATGTAAACAATGATAAAGTATAAAAAAAACAAAAAAGTCACAAGAACACATGAGCTACGTCTTTACTCCATGAACGAGAACAGCTGATGTTGAATCCATCCGCCAACACATGGGAAAGAACAACATCCAGTCTCAGCTGGATGTTGCACACTTCCGCTACCTAATGGTGGTGTCCTAAAGTATGGTTCATATCTTGGATCTTGTTTGTCGAACAAAGATGTGGACAGCGTGATTAAATGTATCTCATATGCAATTTCAAATAAGACCAAGATGGCGGCGCGTGGACATCGCGAGGCCCGGCGACTCTTCCAGTTCTGCAATTTTATAACATTTTTCCTGCTCATCTCGGGTCTGTTCGTACGGAACAGCTTCACCTTAACATCCTACACCCGACAGGAACTTTTGGAACTTTCAGACATAGGATTACACCACTCCGACGATTTTATCACCAATGTACGGCTCATTCCTGAGATCTTCAGAACAATGGAGGCTACGCGCTCTACCCGGCCGGGCGGAAGTGCTCGTAGTGGGCGTCGAGATCGTTAGAAAGGCGAGGGAAGCGCGGAGGGATAAGAGCAAAACTGAAACTAACACAGTACCGCCTCTCGCGACCCAGCATTTTCCTTGCCAATGTGCGATCTTTGGTGAATACAATGGACGAGTTACGACTCCGCTTCACCCACATCAAAAGACTTATGGACTGTAATGTCATGATCTTCACAGAATCATGGCTAAACAGCAGAGTACCGGACAGTGCTATCGAGCTAGCCGGTCGTCACTAACTCCGGGCAGACAGAACAGCAGATGACTCTGGTAAGACCAGAGGCAGAGGATTGTGCATCTACATTAACAAATCTTGGTGTACTGTTGAGAGACACTGCTCAGCTAACCTTGAGTTTCTCATGGTTAAATGCAGACCTTTCTATTTGCCATGGGAGTTCACCTCAATAATTGTAACCGCAGCCTACATCCCTCCGGATGTCGATGCTACGGTTGATATGAAAGAACTGTACACAGCCATCAGCAAACAACTGTCTGCTCAGCCGGAGGCTGCTTTTATAGTTGCAGGTGATTTTAATCACTCAAACTTATAGACAGTGCTCCCTAAATTCCACCAGCATGTTTACACCAACATTGCAGGAGCCTACACCGCAACCCGCTTCCCCTATCTGGGACAACCAGACCATTTTTCTTTGTTCCTCATCCCCAAATACTCTGCACTCATCCAGCGTGGGAAGCCAACATTGACAAACGTCAAGGTGTGGCCAGCAGGGACAGACTCTGTACTTCAGGACAGTTCCAACACACAGACTGGAGTATGTTTGCTTCACTGACTTCCTGTGGCTCTCACACAAATATTGACACTTACACCTCTTCTGTGCTGGACTATGTCAACACCACCATTGGCAGTGTGATAACATGGAAACAGATCACCACGTACCCTAATCAGAAGCCATGGATGAACAAGGAGGTGCGGCTCCTTCTGAAAGCTCGCAATGCCGCCTTCAAATCAGGAGACGCACAAGCCTACAGCACATCCAGGGCAAACCTAAGGAGGGGCATCATGAAGGCCAAGCACTGCTACAAGCTTAAGGTGAAGGAACACTTCTCCGACTCAGAACCCAGACGCATGTGGCAAGGCATCCAGACCATAACTGTCTACAAACCCAGCAACTCAATCCCGGCAATTACAGATGTCCCCTTCCTAAATGAGCTGAATCACTTTTACGCTTGTTTCGACTGAGACAACAGGGAGACCCTGACCACGACTAGACCCCCTGCAGACAACCAGCCTTTCTCTCACCTCCACAGATGTACGTGCTGCACTGAGCCATAACAACGCATGGAAGGCTGCTGGCCCAGATGGCATCCCAGGGCGTGTGCTCAGAACATGTGCGGAGGAGCTCACAGGGGTTTTTACGGACATTTTCAACCTGTCCCTTGCCCAAGCAGCTGTACCAGCATGCTTCAAATCCACCTCCATTGTTCCAGTGCCAAAACACTCCAGCCCAGCGTGCCTGAATAACCACCGCCCTGTGGCACTCACACCCATCATCATGAAGTGTTTCGAGCGACTGGTCCTGGCACATCTGAAGAGCTGCCTCCCACCCACTCTGGACCTGTACCAGTTTGCCTACCGCAGCAATAGGTGTACAGAGGATGAAGTCTCCATTGCGCTGCATTCTGTGCTCACACATCTGGACAGTAACAATACATTTGCACAGATGCTGTTTATTAGCTTTAGCTCTGCATCTAACACTGTCATCCCATCCAAGTTAATCATCAAACTTGTTGATCTGGGCATCAATACTCCCCTCTGTTACTGGATAATGGACTTTCTGACAGACCCCAACATGTTAGGTCAGGTCACAACTGCTCAACCACCATCACACTCAACACAGGGGTGCCACAGGGCTATGTGCTGAGCCCATTCCTACTCCCTCTTCCCCCACAACTGCAGACCTGTGCATGGATCCAACTCAATCATCAAATTTGCGGACAAGACAATGGTGATTGGCCTCATCAGTAACAACGATGAGACAGCCAACAGGGAGGAGGTACAACACCTGGATGCCTGGTGTGAAGAAAATAATCTGCTCCTTAACACCAGCAAGACGAAGGAGCTCATCATTGACTACAGCAGGGTGAGAGGAAGCATGCACAACCCCATTCACATCAATGGGATGGCTGTGGAACGTGTCACCAGCTTCAAATTCCTGGGGACCCACAACTCCAAGGAGATCTCCTGGTTCACTAACACCTCTAGCCTGGTCAAAAAGGCTCACCAGTGCGTCTTCTTCCTGAGGACATTGAAGAGACACCACCTGTCTGCAGCCATACTGGTGAACTTCTACCGCTGTGCGATTGAGAGCATCATGACCAGTTGTGTCACTGTCTGGTATGGGAATTGCTCTGTCACAGACCGCAAGATGCTTCAGCGGGTGGTGATAACCACCCAATGCATCACAGGGACTCTACTACCAGCCATTGAGGAAGTCCAGAAGAAACGCTGTGTATGTCGAGCTCGGAGCATCCTCAAAGACTCCTCCCACCCTGCCCACAGACTGTTTGTCCTTCGGCCCTCCGGCAGGCACTTCAGGAACCTCCGGACCAGAACCAGAATGCTGAGGAACAGCTTTTCCCCCAGAGCTGTTTCCCTACTGAACTCTGCCCGCTGACCCCTCCACACATCTCCACACATCTCTCTCCCATCTGTAAAATATGTCCACATTACTTAAACCTGTATGGTATATTCACACCACAACAAATTGTTATCCATCTGTATAATATGTATAGTGTATTTTTTTTCTCATCTGTAAAATATGTCCATAGTACTTCTGTATAGCATGTTCATATCACTCATTTTTTCCATATATCCATATATTATGTCCACTTATACTCACTGCATTACAGCCTCTATATTGATATTTTTCCATGCTGCATTTTAGTGTGTATATTCCGTATTATGTATATTCTTGTATAGTTTGTTCATAGCACCACATAGGTATGTACTGTATATACTGTATATCACACCCGAAAATCTGTATATCCTGTAATTGTACTTTAAACTAATTGCACTTCTGGTTAGATGCCAAACTGCATTTCGTTACATTGTACTTGTACATGTGTAATGACAGTAAAGTTGAATCTAATCTAATCTAATCTAATCTAATATAACTCCTATATCGAGCAGCTCGTGTCTCGAGGTACTACTCTACTTAAGACTATGCAAGTCCATACCATCCTGACACAGTGCCACCTAGGTGTCTGGAGAAACTGTGTGCCATCTACAGAGAAACAAAGAAATGTCAAACAATAAAAAGTTTTTAAACACCACCACCTTCAAATTTACCATATCTGTTTTTCAAAAATATGTTCAACTCATTTTGTAAGTGATGATACATATATTAGTTGTTGATAAAATGCATGTCCCTGCCACAAAAAAAGTCACAAGAACACACGAGCTACGTTTGCATTGTTTGTTTCTTTAAACAATGCAGTTAGATAGATAGATAGATAGATAGATAGATAGATAGATAGATAGATAGATAGATAGATAGATAGATAGATAGATAGATAGATAGATAGATAGATAGATAGATAGATAGATAGATAGATAGATAGATAGATAGATAGATAGATAGATAGAGGGACCCAAGTGGAAGAGTGAGGTTACAGGGAGAACAGATCAAGAAGGTGGAGGATTTTAAGTACTTAGGCTCAACAGTCCAGAGCAATGGAGAGTGTGGAAAAGAGGTGAAGAAGCGTGTACAGGCAGGATGGAATGGATGGAGGAAGGTGTCAGGTGTGATGTGTGATAGAAGAGTTTCAGCTAAAATGAAAGGAAAGGTGTACAAAACTGTGGTGAGACCAGCGATGTTGTTTGGTCTACAGACAGTGTCACTGAAGAAAAGACAGGAGAAAGAGCTGGAGGTAGCAGAGATGAAGATGCTGAGGTTCTCTCTGGGAGTGACCAGGATGGATAGGATCAGGAATGAGTACATCAGAGGGACAGCACATGTTAGAGGTTTTGGAGATAAAGTCAGAGAGGCCAGACTGAGATGGTTTGGACATGTCCAGAGGAGAGATTGTGAATATATTGGTAGAAGGATGCTGAGTTTTGAACTGCCAGGCAGGAGGCCTAGAGAAAGACCAAAGAGGAGGTTTATGGATGTAGTGAAAGAGGACATGAAGGTAGTTGGTGTGAGAAGAGAATGCAGGAAACAGGGTTAGATGGAGGCAATTGATTCGCTGTGGTGACCCCTGAAGGGAAAAGCCAAAAGGAAAAGAAGAAGAGTATGACAAATAATATCACTAATATTTTTTCAGTTTCAACTCTAATTAATGCCTATTCTGGTGTTTTTGCTAGTCTCTTTTTCAGCCTGACAATCTCTCTCTGTATTAAATATACTGTAGAGGGATAATAATGAGTCGGTAGATACTGCCATGTCATGTTTTAGACAATGTGATGTGCAGGTGTTACTCTCTTTGAGTTCCCGTCAAACATTATCATAGCTGACATTTGTAAAATGATTGGAGATTGCACTTCAGGGCTTCTTGCTCTGAAATACATGCAAATACATACACATGCTGTAAAGATCCAAGTGTTGCAGTACTGCAGCACACTAAATGTATTTATATATGTGTGTGTGTGTGTGTGTGTGTGTGTGTGTGTGTGTGTGTGTGTGTGTGTGTGTGTACACACATTATATTTCCAGCTGAATGGCAGCAACCAGATTAAGGCATCCAGTCACTACATCTCCTCTCAGATGTTGGCTCCCCCTGTACCTTCCTTGGCTCCGCCCCCACCCTCCCTCCCCAGGCCAACACTGTCTGCGGAGTTAAAGGTCACAACCACGTCGTCTGACGCGGGAACAAATTCCTCCACATCACCCAGTAAGTAGAATAATAAACACACATGCACTCCAGACAAGTGTGTCAATGTGTGGAAGTTTCCTGTGCCAAGTCTGAGTCCTGTGCCCAAAGAACTTGAGAGTTCCAAAACATTACACATTCTCTAAAAACAAGAACAGATTGTCGAGTCTCTGACAGTCTAGAACAGAACGGACACCATGTACTGTAAAATCCTCCATTGGAGATCCCCAACCTTCTTTGTTAACGGTGGGTTGTAGAAAGACTCCCATGAAGGGCTCACATCCGTCGCCAGACTAAGGTGAATCCTCCATTGTCTGTTAACCCGATCTTTTATGATAGTTTAAAATCCTTAACAAAGACACAAACTATACGGAGAAGGGATCGGAATCATTTGGATTTAAAAGACCTGTACGATAAAAATCGATCAAAGTCAGTTGCTGTGGGGTGAGTCGGTTCCTGCAGCTTCTCAACAGGCTTTCAACGAGCCTCACTGAGGTCAGACTACAGCAGAGGACAGAGCAGCAGCGTCATCCAGGAAGGGTCCTCAAATCTCCATCACACGTCCATCAGTGGAGATTTTAGCCGTGAAAACTGATGCTGATGCTCCTGCAATATTTCTTATATTAAAAATATCTGGTGCCAATTTTTAAGAAAAAGGGAGATTTGCAGAGTTGTGGCAACTACAGAGAAATAAAGCTGATGAGCCATACAATGAAGTTACGGGAAAGAGTAGTTGAAGCTAGACCAGTGGTTCTTAACCTTGTTGAAGGTACCGAACCCTGCCGGTTTCATATTCTCACTCACCGAACCCTTCTTTAGTGGCGACCCCTGAAGGGAAAAGCCGAAAGGAAACGAAGAAGAATCCTGCATTTAACTAATTTCATGCTTGAAGCTATTGTTTGTTGGACACAATATGGTAATTGTTTGCCTGCCTCACAGAACCATTAGCGTACATCATTGGCACTCATCCAGATTATCACCAAATAAAAGAGTTAAATGCAACCTTTGCTTCCTTGTGTGGTCAGTGTGGCTTCCAGGTAGAATTTTAAATCCCAACAAACAGGTTTATAGAGGAGACAGGTGGAGGATGACTGTATTATCTGTACTATATATACCACTAATGTTTACACACAATCCCTCAGCATACTCTGCCCCTGGGACTCCTCCTGCCAATCGCCCATCCTTCATTGGAGTTACTCCTCGAGACCCTGGTGCACTCTACCAAGCCCAGGTGTGTATGGTTCATTTGAATCTGTACAGAGATTATTAGTGTGATTGAGGATCTTTCATGAAAGTGTGTGTTTGTGTGTGTTTATTCTGATTTAATTTCATTCAATTTCAAATCTTTTGATAGAAGCCATATAAAATGGGAATCAGAATTATCTGGCTCAAAGCTCATGGAATAGTTTTTTGTCATAGTTATCTGACATATTATCAGTCGATACTTTTCAGGAAAACAAATTTGTACTTAGTGGTAAAATCTGTGGTAAAACAAAATAAGACAAAGAAATTTGACAGTAAAGGAGAGAGGGAGAGGGAGAGGAATGTTGACAGAGACAATGAAACTCTTGAAACTCTGGAATCTGAATAATACTTTTTATATTAGTTGGCTGCTGATGGGGTAGTATTTGACAGGATGCAGATATTTGGATGCAGTAGTGGTAGAGAAGTCTTTGGCTGCAGAGATGTACAATAAAGATGAAGTGCTGGAACTGCTTTGGCAACTTTTAAAATCTTTGTAACGAGGAAATGGGAGCATTTTGATTTACTGCTGTGGCACTGCAGTGCCTTCCCACCAACTAACTCTGCTGAGTCACTTCTGTGTGTATGCATCAGACAATTTCTACAAGACCATTTTGTCACAAATATATATACACATTACAGTGATATATAACGACATATCACTGCCGAAATATATCTCCTCCCTTTTTGAATGCAGTTTGTGACATGGTTGGCCTTTATTTTGTTCTTTAAATGGGGTCAGATATGTCACTAGAGTTATCCCTTGTTATCTGTGTAGGTTCTCAGTCATCCAGGTCATGGTTATCCTAAAGCTGTTGAGTCGATCCACTGGACGTTAAGAAAGTTCTCGAAGACGTTTCGTCTCTCATCCAAGAGACTTCTGAAGTCTCAGGTGAGATGAAGTCTCTTCGATGAGAGACGAACCATCTTCAAGAACTTTCTTAACGTCCAGTGGATCGACTCAACAGCTTTAGGATATCCCTTGTCACTCATGGGTAATGCGTTCCGGGATCACCCGCAAAAATTGAAATTTCGAGATACAGCGATGAACTATTTGTTTTATTATTTACGGTAATTTAAATTCTTAGGAGCCCTCCCCATACTGATATTAAACCACCTTCTATCTGTATTACCTTTTCCCACAGTCTTATAGATAGTTTAAAGAGCTTTTGTGTTTCTTTAATACTAGGAAGTGTGCTGCGTTCCGTGGAATTAAGATTGGGCCGTTTATAGTCATTGCTGTAGTTTTCTTTTGGGTGATCTGCAAAGTACAGTGGTACCTCTACTTACGAAATTAATTGGTCTGGAAGAAATTTCGTAAGTAGAAAATTTCGTAAGTAGAGACGCGTTTTCCATGCAAATGCCCTAATTCTAATTCCGTTCCAAGCCCCTCAAAGTTGTTTCAAGATCCAGTCAATTTGAATGTGGAAAAGCAATGCTGAATTCATGCAACCTTGCCTTATATGACCTCAGATCAGGTGTTTGTATCAGTGGTGTCCTACAATGCTGTAATTGAAGCATATTGATCCTTACCATTTTCAATGTATCATAAAACATTGCTGCCAATATGTTATTTTATATTTTGCTGAATTTGAACATGTCATCATTGTATCTGCTCAAAATGCTAAACGTGTAACAAGGTATTTAACAACTGATTTTATATTTAGAAGTTTGTTTCAATAGTATGTTATTTACATTATCATATTTGATCCAATATCATGAGAGAAATACAGTTTGAGGTTTGACATATTGTTTGACTCATTTCAAATATTGATTGTATATTTGTCTCTGTTGTAGACCTGGTATCTTGGCAACTGACTGGACTCTGGAGGACAGAAATTTGTGTGTGAGTGTGTGTGTGTGTGTGTGTGTGTGTGTGTGTGTGTGTGTGTGTGTGTGTGTGTGCGCGCGCCTGTCTGTCGTTCTTTCACACACACACACACACACACACACACACAAAAGACAAGAGACATCCTGGAAGAATGGTGCTCACATTTTGCAGTCTCAAAAACGAACTCTAGAACAACTGAACGGCTGACACATCTGGGATTTTTCAAGTCGGAGTGATGGAGTTCTTCCGTGTGGTGGGTCCAGATGAACTGCAGACTAGATCCAGGTCACGACACACAACATCTGAACAAGCCTGGAACCTACTTGTGTACACAGGATGAGGCCTGCTTCCTTTCTGGCATGGATGTCAGCCTTTTCCCCCGTACCAAAACTAAATCTAAGACGACCCCTCCACCCCCAATTCCTGGAATGCTCCTTTCCAATGCAGGTGCTGCTTATAATATATGCAAATAGGCCTCCTTTTTTCTTAAATGATTACAAAGAGAGATCCTGTTGTAAAAATGTAGTGTTTCTTTGCACTTTTTATGTCATTGATATATTTGGAGAAAAGTTTTTTTCCTGTCTTTCCTCAAATAGACACTCCCTTTTTTAGTGACAATCATCAGCCAGAATCTGTTCATTTGCTTTCTTAGTTCATGGTTTTAAGACTTGTTAAAAAAAACAAAACAAAGTGGAATATAATGGCTATTTTCCTGCCTCCTGTCATGCAACTGTGTTTATACTACAGATAGATACCAGTAGAATTGACCCCAGTGTTACTGGTAAGAGGAGGACCTGTCTTCATTAGCAGGACATCTTACTCTATGACTGTCATGCTGCTTCTTACCCACATGATGCTGATCCTTTTTTCCTGACAGTATTTATCCAAAGGCACAATTTTTGAAGGAGATAAACACTTGACAGGTTCAGCAGAACTGAGAAAAGGCACAGACACACTAACTACAAAGTCCTGTGGCAGTAAAGTCACTGCTCACATCCAATCCTTCAGAAAGTAGCCTGGTGTGGCGAGTGCATGTCTTTGTAATGCTTTGTGTCGTATGGTCTTCACGTGAGTTGGGGCTGAATAGATGGAGTCACAGCACCCATTCCACTATACTGTGGGTCAATTGATATGATTTATTAACAATCTATCAGGCTGTTTATTTTTAGGTTGGCAATGTGCCTAATGACTGTCTTCTCCAGCACTAGAAGGAAGAGTGTTATCTTGGAGACACAGGAGTTGTAGAACAGATTTCAGGTCAATATCTTCATGGATTAACCAATGCGCATGTTTTTTTTAAATTCTTTTTTCTGTTCTTGACATCAACACTCATCATTAAGCGTAAGTGCATTATGATAGTGCTCTTTTCAGGGAAAGCAATATTCTCTTGAGGCTGGGTTTTTCACTGCTCTTTTTATTCAAACTTAAAATTAGCTTAACTAATAGAAAGCGCTTTGTGGTTCATTTACTGTATGTTGGTAAGAAACAATTTACAAACAGAATGTTAGCATTTACTAGAATCTGAATGTTAATGATTATCTGCAGTAATGCTAACGGCTCAAATGTACACATTCACAGAAGAAATCGAGACAAAGGCTCCAATATAAAATATTGCAGTTGATACTGAACCAGTAGTCTAAATAAGTACTCACATTTCCTTTGCTTATAAATCAGTCTTCAAATGCAGTCTGTTGCCTGTGGAATGGTGTTTTGTGCCAAGGTGAGATCTAATTTTCTGCGATATTCTCATAAATGTGAGTGTTTCCTCTTGATGCCATAGGTGTCTTCCTGCTGCCTGCAAAGATAAGATGTTAGAGGTCTAAGCCAAAGTTTAACTCCATTGATTTGGCCGGTGTTCTGAGCAGTGGGTCTGAAGTAGGGGAGTACAGCACTGTGGTACGATGAATGGAAAAGGTAGAAGTATATTACAGTTGGAAATATTCATTACTGTAATTTTATTGCCATGCATGGAGAAAGCATCTGAAGGATCTTAGATGACATTTGAAGATTCAACACACTGTAGTATAGTTAACACCAGCTTGTTACTGAAGGTTGTCATGCAGAATGTGTGGTATAGTCACAAACAGCTGCTGTCCTGACTCAATAAAGCTTTAATGACCACGTTCCTACCAACGTTCACCATTGGGTGTGCAGTGTGTGCTCACAGTCAGATGTCACCAAGGTCTCCAGACAGATGTGATGTTACTCTCTTCAATTCAGTGTAATCATTCTGGAATATGTGTGGCGGATGTTTTCTATGGACGATGTAAATCCCTTTGTGAAGCCTTTTTCCAGCCCACTAGTGTTTTTCTATTGAAGTCTACCTGGTGTCCTGTCCCAGGGAGTGGGGTTCAGGGTTAGAGTCAGTGCCTGTATGGGTTCAGATTTTGTACTGTGGGGATATGAACTGGGTTTAGGAGGGTGAGATGAAGTTGATGTATCTGCATGATGCTGCTCTGTTTGCTGTGCTGACCTAATGAATGCATGGCTGAAACTGATGATACCTCTTCCATTGTATATCCTGATCCCGCCGCCCACCCACCCTGTCTGCTGTCCTACATCAGAGGACAGTGGATAGAAGGGGTCTGTTTCTTTACTTTGGTAAGAGACCTTCAACTTTTGCACGATATTTCATGGAACATTATGTGCCTTGACTTTAGTTACTATAATACATTATGGAAAGTGATTTCACTTTTCATGGTACAAATGGAAGCTTAACAAACACAAAAAAGTTGCATGTGTAATAGCTTGATGCCAACCAGTGTAGCAGGTCCATTAATTCAGGTTTCAGCTCAATGAGTAGTAGTTTTTACTTTCAGCTGGGAGTTTGGGCATACTACCATTCATCTAAAAACTAGTACAGACTGTAGCTCTGTTTTTCCCCACAGCATTATGTGACAGACATGACTTAACACACTGCACACATGTGCTATGTTTCCGAAATACATTATAGCCTTTACAAGCTCCAGGTTCTACCTTGTCCCATTACTCTGAAGCATGTAGTTGTTACAAGATAAACACAACGTACTTTGTTGATCCCTCAGAAAGCAAAGTAATATATGGGACAACTGGAAATTCAGACCCATTTCCTTGTACGGAGGTTACAATCTGTCCTGCAGGCACAAGCACCATCATCACAGAACTAAAAGTCTATTTTTCAGTTAATGAAGTGACAATAGAATTATCTATATAAGATTGTACCAGGAACGTTAATACTCTGCATTTCCCAAAACACTGGACTGTTTGCACTTATGGAGGAGATCGGTTTATAAGCATGTGGACATGGCGTCACTGACATTGACAGTGTTAGATGATAGGTTCCATTGTGTGTGTTGTCCTGGGATATGGATTCTACTATGTAGAGTTGTAAATGGTTGCCTTGGTCCTGAAGATGCCGTTCTGCATTTCACATCACATGTTCTCAAAGGAAAGACTTGCTTCAGTGCTCACCATGCAAACAAAAATATTTCCGGAGAGTCTGCTCTGTCTGCAGACTGTTTTAGTTCAAAATACTAAACAAATGCAAACAAATTTGAGTGTATCTTTTTGCTACAAAATTATCCAAATATTTCGTGTGATTATTTAGTCAGACATTTAATGTAAGGTCCACTGTCCCATCTGGCAGAATCTGATTTTGGCTGCAGGGGTAACCCCAATACTGTCAGTTTGCCTGTATGATGGTCTGACAATGTGGATAATCATGCAACATGTAGCTGCACATGGCCATTGATGAGTTCAACTTTTATACACATGCGTATACTTCAAAGTTTTCTTACTCTACTGGACTCAAAGCTTTTTCCCCCCTAGAGTTATTATGTTGCCTGTAGAATTGTAGTTGTAAAAACAACAATGTGTATAAAATCTGTAGATATGAGAAGGTCAGCTGCCTTTGAATTGTGGCCAGGCCACGGAATAAGGGACCCATGAAATGGGCCAGTAGTAATGTTTAGCCATGTGACTGATGATGATGATGATGATAGGACTTAGGGTAAACTTGAATGTATTCAAAAAATGCATACAGTCCCCCTCTGTGCTGTTTATATACTGTATATCTGCAGTGCACCCTAAATTACTTGCGGTTAATGCGTTCCAGGAACCACTCGCGATTTACAGTAATTTAAACGTTTATGAACCCTCCCCATACTGATATTAAACCACCTACCTGTATTAACTTTTCCCACACTCTTATCGACTGTTTAAAGCACTTGTGTGTCTCACGGAAGTCCGAGACTCACGGAATGCAGCACACTTCCAGATGCCGTCAGCCAATAGAATGCACGTATGGTATTACGTGACTGTCTACCAAAAATCTGCGATGAGGTGAAGTAGTGAGTGTTGATGCGCGAGGGTGCACTGTGTGTATATATACAGTGTATATCACAATCACATACAGTGAAAATGATGTCCTATTGTCAAGCAGTGAGCAGCAATAGTTTGACTTGTTCTGAAGTGTGGATAAATACCACAAAAGTAAGCACTGAATTCTAAACAATGCAAAAATATTTCTGCAATGCAGCATTGCACATTTGAAAAATACTCACTAAAAATACAGGGCCACTGTGGTTAATATGGATGTGAACTACTCAGCATGGTCAATCATCATTTATGTCAACTAAGGAAAGACTAAAAATGTATGCAGTAAATTGTAAAATATTCAAATACAAATAGATTCTATGGTGGACATAAATTGATCACAGTTCATGAAGAAGGGCTAGCTGCTTTTCTCAGTGGATCTGACAACAGTCATATATTATATGATGAACACGTGGCAGAGAGATACCAGACAAAGAGGACAACGATGAAAGCTGGATGAAAGCCCCGTTAGGTATAAATCCTGGCACACAGTCCTCAGACCTGTGCTAATGCAAGAGTAGCTTCGCTACCCTGGGCTACTGCAGCACCGGCTCAAAGCTGGGATTCACGTAGTCAGTGAAAAGCACTTTTTAAAATTCTGGTACAAAGCTAGTGTGCTCTATGAATGTCCACATGATGGTGTCATTGCTATCTGATCTATCTACATGGAAATAGATCCATCTGTGAAAGGACAACCTTTGCAGATAAAAATATGGCTCCTAAATTAGAATAACAGCAAAACCATCCCTTGTTCTGAATTAAAGCCTACATGGGAATACATTTCATTTTCTGATGGCATGTGATCAACATACTTTGTGTAATTTCCACCCTCATATTCACTTATCAGGTATTTGGCCACTGTGACCCGCCAACCAATCATTTTGCTGTTTTTTGCTTATTCTTTCAGGTTTTTAAGAAAGTCTTTCATATGTCGTTAATGCTGTTGGCCTACCTTTGCTTAAATTTGTACACAACATTTCACTTATATTAACTTTCTAACTCTTGCTGAGGAATGTGAAATGGCCACCAAACTTTTTAGAAGCCTGAAAACACTAAATGGTCTTTATTCACCAATGAGGGATGTTGTTTGGACAATATGATTTAGCGTTCAAAATGTAAGGCAACAATATATTAAATACACCATACATACTGCTGACTGTTGAAAAACTGTTGGGATAAAGACTAAATGCTTTTTTTAAAGATGTTTTTATGTCATAAGTAGTCGTTGGCTGAAAATGAATGAATTCATCTCTGTCTATGATCACATAAAACGCAAATCCAGTATAGAAGCAAGATCCACAGAAGGCTTTGATTCTCCCATCAAAGAGGATTTGTAGGCATCTACTTAAAGGTCAGACACATAGAAGAGATCCACATTTGATATCTTTTACATCTGATGTCATCGAATGCATCACTGATATTAATATCTTTGTGCATTTACAAATCTGTTTCATATTTGAGAAATATTTGTGTGTGATGACAACTCTTTATTTCTTGAATATTTTTTATCGATTAATGACTTATTTTACACACAGATTGTTAATGAAACAAGCAGAAGTGAGACTAACTAATCTTTATTCATGACTAGGTTCATGGGTGCCACAGCAAAGCTTTGAGGCATCAAATTTGTTAATGATCACACATTTTAGGCATGTGATGTACCTCATACATCGTCATGACACTATTCACTGACTTTCTTTTTACTATTTAACTGAACTGGACAATGAGATGACTCCCCTTTATTTCCTATGTTAAACAGCATTCTGTCCATTCTGTTTGGACATTGATTAAAAGAAATGCATCCTACAGTCAGCTCCTCAAACACATCTCTGATCGTCTGTGTAACTTATACCATGTTGGCTGTCAAAGCATTAGACAAGTAAAGGATTCTATGTGCATAATTGTGAATGCTGCTTTGAATATCTCAGCTGTATTGTACAGCACATAGCACTAATGAAAGTGAACACTCACATTAAAAAGGTGTGACAATTCTCCCCCCTAGATATCTAAAAGGTAGTGCTGATGTAAGAGTACAATCATGTTCCTTAATTTATATTAATTTATGATCCTGATTTGATGTATCTAAAAGAAATGAGTTGACCTGATGTTTGCTGAAGCTAGGCATACAGTGTAATTGCATTTTTAACTTGCTTTGTAATGTATTTTCAATGTTTTCAATGTCATCAACCCCCAAATGCCAAACTGAGGGGGTCAATCAAATCAGAATCAGAATTACTTCTTCATTGTAATTGGTGGATTGGTTGGTTGACTAACTGTAGTGCTCCTGCTGGAATTCCTGTTTTAGGGGTGAGTAGCGTTGGTTGATGCAATCTCTAGTTGAATGATGTGTGAGAAACAAACCAACTCTAAAGTCTTGAGTAATAAAAATTTTGGGGATGTTTCTACCGAGGGCTTTTTTCTATAAATGTTTTACCGAACATCCCACAGCAGCTGTTATATGGTGTAAATGGGGTTTCTTTTTACATTTGAGATCAATGTTTGTTTCTTTATTTTCCTTTAAGAAAACTCAGCAGTCAGACGAGCATTCGTAGTTAGAGCTCAGCTTTGATTTTTCCTGCTACAGTAATGTAATATTAATTCCTTTGTCTTCACATACTGCTTTTGCACACTGTTTAGTCCATACGTTGAAGACAGATTGTAATGTAGCAAGTTTTTTCTTTGAGGATAATTACAGTATATTTTAAGGATTTTTTTTCTATTATAACTTTTCAGAAATTATAGTGAATGACTGCTTCGCTTGCTTTCACATATATATCTCTTACATCAGACTGAACAACTTTTGTCAGTTATTGCATGATTAAAATCCACACAGACATCCTGCACATCAAGACATTATGTAGTTAGCTATAGGATATTGTTAAGGATACTGCTAAGTTTGGTAAGCAATGCTACATAAGGCCCTCCTGTGAGTTCAAACTATATACAAGTGCACATGCGGACACACACCAAGTGGGTTCATAGAGAAAAGGGCTTCTGCTCTGAGGTCTCATTTATAAAACAGTGACTATGCTAACTGAAGATGTCTGTGCACATATCAGCCTCATGTTTTGCCATCTACGCACCCACTTCTTACCACAAGAATTCAATACAAAACAAGGAATGAGCCTGCTGATTAATGGTTCACTGTGTTGAATTGTAACAACAATATTCCTTCACACATAAAATTGATGGTGGATGAGGTGGAGTTTAGAAAGCATCTTCTGACATTCATAGTGGAACCCAGTCAGGTGCTCTTTATGGCTCGGTGTCCCTGGGAAGGGTTTCGGTCTCATCTGGGTCTTGGCCACACTTGAGAATGTTTTAGCCCAGACGTGAGGGTGAGAAAGAGACAGTCTTGTTCACTGGCAAACTTCTCTTCCCTTTGGTTTGCTCCCTGTTGGTTGAGACGACCTTCATGACTGGCTGGGGGGCTGCATTCAGGTCTGGTTGATGGTCTCAGCTGTCTATGGTGACTACCCCCTTTGGCTTGCTGCGTTCCTAGCTGGAAATCTCTCCTGAAACTTGTCCTGTGGTGGCTTCATGGGGCCTCATACATGTCCACACATGGTCACATTGGCTTAATTCGCACAGGGACTTCGAGTGGTTGGCCATGGGTCTCCTAAACTGAACTCTAATTGATCTCATCTATTACAATCGATATTTAGTGAGTTTTGAATGGAATATTCTAAAGAGGGTGTGTCCAGCTATGAAATAAACATCCTATCATGAAATTAAACAATTTGAGGTTGTGCGGTTTTCCACTGGACTAGAGCTGTCAGTGCTTGTTGGTTTGTTCCGGGGTGAGAGGCTTTGTTGGGGGCCTCTTCCTGTAAAAGCACTTCGAAATGTCTGCTGACATTATTAAGCGTTTTACAAATAATAGATGGTGTTCTTTGGTCCTTCCATTGGGTAGAGTATGTTGGGTCCACTGGTGGGATGGTTGGTGTGGTTAATGTAGTCAGTTTTCGAAGATGCCATTACTTTGCTTGCTGACTTGACTGCTGGCCCTGGTTGCGGGAACTGTTTTCCTGGATTGGAGTATGTATGGATTTGTTTTTGGGTGTGTGTGTGTGTCTGTGCAGGTGGATATGGAAGGCATGACCAGCGTAGGATTTAAATTTTTAACTGTAGACCTTTATGGCCTGCCCCTAGGCATGGTGCCCAGCCCTCTCTGGCAGTGAAAGCCTCCAAAACACATTTGACATTTTTTCTGTTCTCCCCTTTAAGAAGGGTGGTGCAGGTCACACACACAGAAAATATCTGCTGTAAGATCAAACTGCATCCATTTTTGAGAAATGGATTATAACGATGTTAATGATGTTGGAGTAAACCATAAGTATATGTGGCCAATGTTAAAACATGAGAGAGGGCATTAAGATAGTGTATATCCATTATGTGGCAGTGGACATGAGTTTCTATTGGGTTCATTGTGTTTCATTGTGAAGTTCAGTTCTTGTGATGAACTTTACACGCATCATATTTCATAATTAGAACAAGGATATGGAGTATGATATCTGGGAGAGAGCTATTACTTCCACACATAACATTATGTTATGTGCAAGTCGTGACATTGCCATTGCATTGTGTTTGCCTGACAGTTCAGATTTCTTTGATGATTCTTTAGTGGGGACAGAGTGTTGACAGTAGAATGGTGATGGCCTGATATTGACGGCAGCATAGTGACAATAGGATGGCGATGCAAAGGTGGTTACAGTAGGCCGGTGACAGTCCAGTGGTGATGGTAGATTGGTGATGGTAGGGATGAGTTGGTAGGGTGGTGATGGTAGGGTTTTGGTGGTAAGGTGGTGACAAGAATTCCTCATGAATACATACAGTATAAAGCCATGATCAGGATTCAGGCCCCGTCCACACTTAGCCGGATCTTTTTGAAAACGCAGTTTTTTTCCTCCGGTTAGGCCTTCCGTGCACACAACAACTCGTATATCTAGGACAAGAACAAAAAATTTTAAAACGCCGACCAAAGTGATGTTTTCTGTCCGTTGTCATGAGGGCTCTGTAACCAAGCTTTTTCTGTCCGGTTGCGTCTCCCTGCTGTGACGTTGTATGTGTGACCCGTCTCTATATATACAAACAGAATGGATGGAGTTCAAACCGGCTATTTTCTGACTTATAACAGCTCCATGTCGAAGATGTGTTGATAAACATGCTTGACAGTTGAGTATTTGTTCGTCTGTCTGCTTATAAACATGTTGATCCACTCATTTACGCAGTTACGTGTGAGCGGATATTTTTTCAAAAACACTTGTCGTGTGAACGCAAGTTTTTTTTATGCAGGGAAAAAAAGATGAGTTTTCAAAAAGATCCAGCTACGTGTGAACATGGCCTGAATCAGGTTCCGAAATATGCCTGCTTTGCTCAAAACAAAACAAAACAAAACAAAACACAACAAAGCAAAATAAAACAAAAAAAACAACAACCTTGAGTCACATATGAAAACAATGTGAGCAAAAAGAATTGTGTTTGGCCCACTTTTGCTGAGCTGTGAACACAAACTTAGCCAACACAGTGCCGCTCTCTCCTCTGTAGCCTGGCATTGGCCAATATGATCTGGGAACAGTATCTCTGATGTATATGTTTGATAACATGGATTATTACACCACCTCACCACCATACATGTTTTTTACCGTTGCAAAACATGTTTTTATGCATGGGTTAGAGTTTAAGCAGAAACTTTCACACAGATTTATTTTGAGATGATCCTGTCTCTTTTAGGCCCTGTGCCTACACAACTGTTATAAATGAGACTTGCAGACAGAATGTTGTTTTTAGCTCTAACAAGAGCTTTAAGTCATTAAATTTCATTGACCAGCCTTTACTTGCATGAAGCAAAAATTTAAGACTACATTTAGACAGGGATGGGAAATAATGTCAAAACTGGCATGGCTTCTCATTTAATGATTAGACACTCTGTTCCTGTTTGAATGACTCCTAGTATCAGTTACAGGTGTCTGAATATTTTTTTCTGACCTAATGGTATTTGTCTGCTGTGGGGATGAAACATTAATATGACATTATAACCATATAGCCATTGCTATCAGGAAATGCTGATTTATGACTAGAAATGAATATGTTCCCTATGCAAAAATATACTGTTAATAAATTATACCAGAATCAGTCAGCAAATCCAGTTTTTCCTGTCATTCATATTTGCTGTTGGACATCATGATGTGAACACATGAAGATGCATTGTTGTGTGTTCAGGTAGAGGTAAAACAAATACATTCTCAGAGCTCGGGTTTGAGTAGCAAATGATCTGTCAGATACACTGCAGTTATTATGCAAAGTCTTATGATCTTATGAATTTGAAAAGTTAGCAAAGACCCAGAAACTGTGTTTTCTCATGTTTAAAGGCCACCAAAGGGCAGAAGTTGTCTTTCAGGTGTCAGCTTTAAGGTTCTTTAGAAATGTGGCTTCTAAACTCACCTCACGTAGATTTGGAACACATTTCGATCAAACACATTTCGAAAAGACTAACAACAAGCATCCAAGGAAGCTAATTACAGCATTCACAAAATGCTCAAAACTAAATCAAAGATTATGAGAGTGAAACTAATGATGCCCCGTCAAAGGGACCAAAACATACACAGTGCTGCAGAGGTGGTCTTAAGGTCCTAGTCTTTTGGCTTTTGGACAGGGAGACAATATTTTATTTTGAAATTGGACATACATATAAAGATATTGAAGCATTGCTAGGCAGAGTCATTGGCGCAAGTGAATGATGCTACTCTGACCTGGCTGAATCCATTAGCAATGAATTACATTAATTTGGGCAGCTTCGCAGCTAACAGTGACTCTAGATGATATGGATATTGACTACTGAGGCCAAAGGATGTTCAGACCCTGCAGTACACCATCTCCATCCTGTTGGCATCTGACTCAAGGTGGACTTGTGTGCCCATCAGCGACTGAGCCATAGACCAATTCGCCTGGTCCATCAAGAGTCATTTAGCTCGCAGAAACTGTTCTACAAGACCTGGCAAGCAACTACACTGACACCCTCACTATATATGCAACAAACTGATTAATTACGTTAATTAACAAGTTGATTTAGAGGTGAGATGGTAATTTTTTAGTTTTCAATGTAGTTGTAGTTAATAGTTGTCCAATAATAGCGCACATATACAGTACATTCTAATTAGAAAGCCAAAACTCACTTTTGGTTTGCTTGCAATTCAGATTTTAGGTTTATCTAAACCACATGAAACATAATATATCCTGCATAAATCTTAAGATGTGAGTTTTCAGCTGAAAAGAGTTGTTTTTGATCAGTTTCTGACTGAAAAAGCTGAAATTAAGTCAACAGTTTTTTGCAGAGTAAAACCAGTCCAAACATGCTCCAAAATGCTATTCTCCCTCAAAACCACCTGAAAATAATGTATAACGTAGGTTTCCTGCATATATTTTAACATGTGAGTTTTCAGATGAGAAAGTTGTTTTGGAGTAGTTTCAGACTGAAAAAGTTACAATTGAAGTCAAACAGTTCTTTTCACAATGAAACCAGTCCAAACATGCTCCAAAATGCCACTTTCACTCAAAACCACATGAAAATGACGTGTAACGCAGGTTTCCTCCATTTATCTTAACATGTGAGTTTTCAGATGAGAAAGTCGTTTTGGAGCAGTTTCTGACTGAAAAAACTGAAATGAAGTGAAACAGTTCTTTTCAGATGAAACATGCTCAAAACTTCGATCATCACTCTAAACCAGCTGTCCCCAACCGTTTTTGCGCCATGGACCGGTTTCATCTAAGACAATATTTACATCGTCCGACCTTCATTTTCCTGATGATCGTTAACTATGCCAGGACAGCTGTTCTTTTCCTTACGTCTTTTCACTTCAGGGGTCGCCACAGCGAATCAGTTGCCTCCATCTAACCCTGTCTGCTGCATCCTCTTCTCTCACACCAACTATGCTCATGTCCTCTTTCACTACATCCATAAACCTCCACTTTGTTCTTCCTCTAGGCCCTCCTGCATGGCAGTTCAAAACTCAGCATCCTTCTACCAATATATTCACTATCTCTCCTCTGGACATGTCCAAACCATCTCAATCTGGCCTCTCTGACTTTATCTCCAAAACCTCTAACATGTGCTGTCCCTCTGATGTACTCATTCCTGATCCTATCCTTCCTGGTCACTCCCAAAGAGAACCTCAGCATCTTCATCTCTGCTACCTCCCGCTCTGTCTCCTGTCTTTTCCTCAGTGACACTGTCTCTAGACCAAACAACATCGCTGGTCTCACCACAGTTTTGTACATCTTTCCTTTCATTTTAAGTGAAACTCTTCTATTATACATCACACCTGACACTTTTCTCCACCCGTTCCATCCTGCCTGTATACACTTTTTCACCTCTTTTCCACACTCTCCATTGCTCTGGACTGTTGACCCTAAGTACTCCACCTTCTTGATCTCCTCTCCCTGTAACCTCACTCTTCCACTTGGGTCCCTCTCATTCACACACATGTACTTTGTCTTACTGCGACTAAACCTTCATTCCTCTCCTTTCCAGGACAAACCTCGGCCTCTCTAGCTTCTCCTCCACCTGTTCACTGCTCTCACTGCAGATCACAATGTCAACTGCAAACATCATAGTCCATGGAGATTCCTGTCTAACCTCGTCTGTCAGCCTGTCCATCACCATAGCGAACAAGAAGGGGCTCAGAGCTGATCCCTGATGCAGTCCCACCTCCACCTTGAACTCCTCTGTCACACCTACAGCACACCTCACCACTGTCTTACAGTCCTCATACATGTCCTGCACCGCTCTAACATACTTCTCTGTCACTCCAGACTTTCTCTTACAATACAACAGTTCCTCTCTGGGCAGCCTGTCATCAGCTTTCTCCAGATCTACAAAAACACAATGCAGCTCCCTCTGGCCTTCTCTGTACTTCTCTATCAACATCCTCAAAGCAAATACTGCATTTGTAGTACTCTTTTTTGGCATGAAACCATACTGCTGCTCACAAATGCTCACTTCTACCCTTAGCCTAGCTTCAACTACTCTTTCCCATAACTTCATTGTATGGCTCATCAGCTTTATTCCTCTGTAGTTGCCACAACTCTGCGCATCTCCTTTGTTCTTAAAAATGGGCACCAGCACACTTCCCCTCCATTTCTCAGGCATCTTCTCACTATCTGAGGTCCTGTTGAACAACCCAGTCAGAAACTCTACTGCCACCTCTCCTAGACACTTCCATACCTCCACAGGGATATCATCAGGACAGACTGCCTTTCCACTCTTCATCCTCTTCAATGCCTTCCTCACTTCATCCTGACTAATCTTTGCTACTTCCTGGTCCACAACAGTCACCTCTTCTAGTCTTTGTTCTTTCTCATTTTCCTCATTCATCAGCTCTTTAAGTACTCTTTCCATCTTCCCATCACACTACTGGCACCTGTCAATACACTTCCATCCCTATCCTTAATAACCCTGACCTGCTGCATGTCCTTCCTATCTCTGTCTCTCTGTCTTGCCAACCTGTATAGATCAGTCTCTCCTTCATTACTGTCCAACCTGGCATACAAGTCATCATAAGCCCCTTGTTTGACCTTTGCTACCTCTGCTTTGACCTTACGCCTCATATCCCTGTACACCTGTCTCCTCTCCTCAGTCCTCTCAGTGTCCCGCTTCTTCTTATCTAACCTCTTTCTCTGTATACACTCCTGTACCTCCTCATTCCACCACCATCGCAGGAGTCCCTTGGGTGGACTGAGTGTCTCGGTCTTAGTACTTGGATGGAGACGGGGTGCATGCCCGGAGGAGGGCGAGCAGATGGTCCTGTCTGAACAAACTACTTGACCGGAAAAACTGCTCCCAGGCGCTGGAGTCGGGGAGGACCCTTTGAGGGTGGGTCACAGTGGCCCTTTGGTCCGTGGAGAGGTTCCAAGCGAGAGGCTGGGCCTCGAGGAGAAGAAATTTCAAAAAAGGATTTTTGGGGATTTAAAAATTTTTTTCCCCTTAACCCCTCCTCCGCGGGCGTGGGGCAGGGGAGGGTGGTCCTGACTGCCGCCGAGTTTGAGGAGTAGTCCTCGAAAGTCAGGAGGTGAAAACCCTAGGTCAATCGGAGGACCTCCACCATGGGCATGTCGCTCCGCTGACTTTACACAGGGGCAGGTGCATAAGGCTGGTAAACCGCCGTGATTTACTTTCCACATTCTCTGGAACTGCTAAGGTCAGAGAGGGGGCTCTCAGGGCCTCTCCCATGCCCAGGGTGGAGCCTCGAATGGTGGGGAGCGAAAAAACCCACCTTTGATGGAGGACCTCTAGGAGGGGCGGGTCGCTCCACTGGCTGCCCAGGGAGAGGTGCTAAAGGTTGGTGAGCCGCCAAGCAGTTTCCCCCTGAGTGAACTGGAAGTTCAGTCGTCAGGGAGAACCAGGAGAGGGCCAAGATGGTGAAGATTGGGTCGTCGATTTTTTCCTGACTGTGAGTTTTTATAAAACAAATTGGTAGACTAGAGAAAGGTAAATCAGATTGTCAGATTAAAAAAAAGGATGAAATGGAGTGAAACAAGATGAAAAGTTGTAACTTTTTGACTTCTTTCATTCTTGCCTGTTTCATTTTAGCTGGGAACGCCTCGGGATCCCCCTGGAGGAGCTGGAAGAGGGAAGTATGGGCATCGCTGTTGAGACTGTTGCCCCTGCAACCCGGCCCCGGATAAGCGGTTGACGATGGATGGATGGATGGATGCATTAGATGGCACTAGAGATATGCCCGGGTAAATGCAGTGGGTTGTGGCAGGAAATGCATCTGGCATAAAACTTTGCCAAACAAATTAGGTCCACTGAAAAGCATACAGGAAGCACAACTGGAGGTAGAGGAAATAACGATGTTGAGGTTGGATAAGATCAGAGGAACAGCCAAGGTATGGTGTTTTGGAGACAAAGTTAGAGAGAGCAGACTTAAATCGTGAGTTTATTGGTAAAAGGATGATGAGTATGTAGCTACCAGGCAAGAGCGTGGTAGCTACATATGATGACCGAAGAGAAGGTGGATGTACAGTATGTAGAGGAAGACATGAGGGTAGTTGGTGTTAGAAAGAAGAATGCAGAAGATAGGCATGGAAAAGGATGACATTCTGTGGAGCCCCCTAGCGGAACACGCCCAATGCCTCTTATCGGACAATTGTTTGAAAAATTCTTTTTTGGTTTTATTGTTACTTTTTGGAATAAAAAAAGACAGATTTTCTCTCAACAGTGGTGGGATGTATGGAAAAGCCAGATAAAAAATCTGTGCCTTTAGTACACTCCACAGGAGAAAGGAGACATGTTGAGACGCAAAAAAGTTTGCTTTAACGTAGCTGCTGGACGTGATCCACCAGGGGTGCTGTAGTACGTGTCACAATGTAGTGCTGATGGATGTTCCATCTCACTATTTCTTTGGTCTTGAGAGGAGGAATGAGCAATGGAGGATGATTAAATCTGAATTAGGAACGTGAAGACATAAGACACATGTTAGACAAAGAGCTGAACTGAGAAATCTTGTTTGCCAAGCTTAAGGACTCAAGTTCAACATGAGGATGAAGGTTCCGAAGTAGTTTTCGTTTTAGCAAGAAGGATGATGATGTGGCAGGTAGTGAACAAAGAATCCAGTTCTCTGGCTCACCAGTGACTACTGAGAAGAGAGCAGTTGGAAAGACAGGAGGGCTGCCAAGTAAGACTGGCTGATGGGGTGAAAACTGCACCAGGTGTGGAAAGGATAGTTACCTGCTCCACACATCCAGCTTGAACACATGTCCAGCTTGGACACCCAAGCTAACTTCAAGCAAGTTAAGAGAAAAACAGCCCATTGGTCTGTCAAGAGGCGGGATGAAAGAAGGACCTGCAAGGATGGATATCACAGTAACAAACTACATGGAAAGGACAACCAGGGACATTGCTGCTGCGGCTGGAGTAAAGTGACAACTTACCACGGCATGTGCATCCACCAAGGGAAGGCAAAGTGTGTTGGCAACAGTCAGCTATAATCAGCAGATTGCAGCTGACTGCAATCTGCTGCAATAATACCCTAGCACTGCATCAGCAGATCAGACAAGGAGATACCGCAATGTTGCAGTAGATCCCGTGTGTTTTCTTTGCTTTTGAAACTTCGTTCTTCTGTGGGTTCTTGTTATTGAGGTAAAGAAGGAGGCTTAGCCGATTGTCATAAGTTAAAAAAGTTTATTCCTTTCAACAAGTCTATTACAGATATCCAGGCTTTTCTCAGTGTCTCTGAATGCCTGCAGTAAACGAGTCTTGTAACAAAAAAGCATTATCTTTCACTGTGTTTCACAGTGTTTTTTATACAATTCAGATAAGGAATTTGAATGAGAAATGTATCTTTCACCTTCAACCTTCTGATACAGGCCGCAGTTAGCAATATCATCTGAGATAGACATCCAGATGGAATGCAGAGCCTGAATTGGGGGTGGCTAAAGCAGCCGCCGTAGTCAATGCATTAACAATTCTAACAAAGCAATCTAACGTTTCTGTAACCCACTCAAGTTTGGCAGTGGTGTTCCTGTTACTGTGCTGTGTTAACAGGTTACGAAGTGGTGTCGTGTGCTCTACAAAACAAGGGATGTAGTGTCTACTGTAACCGCACAAACCCAAAAATGCTAGCATGTCTTTTACCTTTTCAGGCCTCGGGTGGTGGAGGATAACAGAGTGATGAGCAGTATTGCCAAGCTGTGTGCTAACACAACACGTCCCAGGAAAGCAACTGACTTCCTGTAACACTGCAATTTCTGTTTGGATACTCTAAAACAGCATGAGAACAATTTCCTCAATAAACACTCAGTGGCTGCTAAACAAATTTCCAGTGTCTCACATGCCAATAAGAGATCGTACACATATTGTACTAACATGCAACCTTCTGGTAACTGCATGTCAGACAACATTGTTTTCAAAGCTTGATTGAAAATTCCAGGGCTGTTGTTAAATCCTGGCCGGAGTCTAGTGTATTGTAGCTTGACTCCATGATACCAAAATGCAAAGAATTTTCTGGAATCTGGATGAAGAAGTAAGAAAAAGTAAGCATTTGCCAAGTCCACAACTGTATACCATTTGAATTGAGGTGTGAGTGACGTCAATACCCTATGTGGATCAGGTACAGGTAGAACTGGAGTTAGCGTTACATCATTTATGGCTCTCAAATCATGGGCCATTCGATAACTTACTGTCTGCTTTTTAAACTGGCCTCAATGGTGTTGACCATTTACAATGCCCTATATCAAATAGACCTGTAGACCATATCCCTTCAGGGATAGAATGGAATGTTACCCTTGTTTTCAAAATAAAATGCCTCCCTATCTTTAGTAAAACTATTATCCTTGTTCATGAGTTCTGGCCGCCGCGGGAGGGCCTTTCCCTCGCCAGACAGAACGTCACGTCCAGTGCATGACGTAAAGTGGGAGACTTAGCCAATTGTCATTATTTAAAATGTTTATTCCTGAAAAAATATCTAATACAGATATCCGGGCTTTTCTCAGTGTCTCTGAATGCCTGCCGTAAACAGGTCTTGTAACAGCTGATGAAAAGCATTATCTTTCACTGCCTGGTGTTTTTCATATAATTCAGATAAGGAATTTGCATGAGATGATATGATCTCTTCTGGTCCAATTAGATCGTGACGAGTGTTCAGCCACTCTTCTGGAATGTGGTTTCCGGTTCCGGTTGGAAAGTGGTTTTCAGTTCTGGTTGGAATGTGGTTTCTGGTTCCAGTTCATCCTGTGAAAAAAGAACTTAGACTGCCACCTATATCCTATAAATGTAATTGTTATTGTTCCTGTGTGTGTGTGTGTGTGTGTGTAAGATTAGATGAGTTTGCCTACATCCTTTAAATGGAAACTGTGTGTGTGTGTGTGTGTGTGTGTGTGTGTGTGTGTGTGTGTGTGTGTGTGTGTGTGTGTGTGTGTGTGTGTGTGTGTGGTGTAAAATTACTGACACAGAGTGATGGAAAAGTTTATTGTATAATTAAAACTAAATACTTATGCAGCCAGAAAAATAATGAAAAGTACGGATATAATGTTTAAATCTCTTCACTTTGTATTCTTTCTCTTTCATGTCTGTCCTTTCACTTCCATCTTTACTACCTGTCGATGCCAAACCAGTGAGATAACGACTTTTTCTCTTTTTAAATTTTTCTGGATGTCTCCTCAACACTTTTGTTAGCTTTGTACCCATGGCAACTGAGGGTCCCAGGCGCAATGGTGAGCGCATTGTTTACACCAGCTGATTGCACTGTGCCCAGCTGAACAGCTGCCCAGAGCGAGGCCTGACATCCCAGAGAGCTGAGGAGGAGGTGTTGGAACTGCAGAGCTGCAAAGCTGAAGGCAAAGAAGATGAGGTTTCATCCAGCGGTGCCGGCCATCATTACAGGTAACGTGAGGTCTCTGGGGAGTAAGGCGAATTAGTTTGCAGTGCTCATTAAAACACATCACGTGAGTGTAGCGTGATGGCCACAGAGGATCACAATATTTTATAACTTTATACTAGGGTATTATTATTATTGCTAATATTTTTAATATTATTATTATTGTTATTATTCCCTTTCTCCTTATGTCTCTGATTTTTTTGTCAATATATACTGTACTGTATGTTCCCTGTTTCTGTTTGTTATGTGTGTCTGAATGCTGCTACAACGTTAAAATGTCCCAGTTTAAGATAAATAAAGCATATCTTATCACAGCCAGGTTGAGCACAACAGAGGTAGTGAACCCAACATTGTGGCTGGGATGAGAGAGGACGAGCAGACCCCACAGCAGCAGAACACCTCACAGCAGGAGAAAAGCACAGCAAATGTGGAGCAGCAAAGCCCCCCACAGCAGGAGAGCAACGTCGCACACGCAAAGCCCATAAAAGTTCCTCCAGAGAAGTATGCACAGAAATGCTCTTCAAGTGGCCAAAGTCAAACGACAGGAAAGTATGGAGAAACTTCAACAAGAGAACCAGAACCTACAGAACTCTCAAAGGGGCAACACAACCTCCAAACTGAACATCCTCAGCCATCTCATCCATGAGGATGGGAGAAACCAGTTTAGAGACAAGCCTGGAACAGGCTGATTCCTAATCACTGCGGAAGTCGAGAAAGGGAAATCTTCCAGCTGGTAAAGGAGCGACGCCTCTTGAGGAAGTCATGAAGGACAGCTAAGGCAGAGGTAAAATAGGGCTTGAAGGGCCTTGGAACAAGATCAAGGAAAGACTTACACACCTCAGGAAAGCAGAAAGGATAAAGAAGCGGAGAAACCGCATGGAGAAGGCAAGGACATGCTACTTCCAGGACCCCTTCAAATTCATCTGCAGACTCCTATAATAAGACCGGAACGCTACAGGTCACCAAGCAGGAGCTGTAGCAACACACTGCAGACCAGGTGAGCGACAACCTGAGAGCAAAGCCCCTGGGATCACCAGGCCATGTACCTTGCCAAACAGATCTCCACAGAGTTTAACATGAGCCCACTCAGGTTGAAAGAAGTCAAACATGTAGTAGAATGCGCAAGATCGGCATCAGCACCAGGGCCAAATGGCATGCCTTGTAAGGTATTCAAGAAATGCCCCGGACTCCTGAAGGCACTATGGAGGCTCATGGTTGCGGCTTGGAAAACGGAGTCCATCTTTCTGCCACAGTGTCAAGCAGTCACCAACTTCTTTCCAAAGGAGAAAGACTCCCAAAACTTCAGTCAGTTCACGGGCATTGCTCAGCTGAATATGGAGGAGAAAATCTTCTTCTCTATCTTGGCCAGACGGATGACGAGCTACTTCCTGGCAAATGAGTACGTCTTCTCCATTTGCCAAAAGCAGGAGTCCCAGGATTCCTTGGCTGTGATGAATACTCAGCGGCGATCTGGGAAAAATCCAGACAGCCAAACAAAGCAAAGAAGACTTGCATGTAGTTTGGCTTGACGTGGCAAATGCCTTCGGTTCAGTTCCCCACCAGCTCACCACGTATGCCCTCAGCTTTTTCAATGTACCATCACGCCTCCAGAACCTAGTGTCATGGTTGCGTTTTTGATTTGGCCATGTTGCTCTGCCTGCTGCCTTCTCCCCCTCCCCCTTCTCTGCTCTGCTCTACCTGTCCTCTACAGTGCTGGAGCATGGCAGGAGGCAAGTCAGTGCACGTAGGCAGTGCCTGGTTTCCACAACTGAGCCTCATCGACCTAATTACGTGGGGCCTTTGTAGCCACCCTCTCCCTTTTGTTCAGTGCACTCTGTCTCACCACGTTCCTGACCTTGCCTCCTGCCATGCGTTCCAGCCTCAAATCTTTGTTCCTGTGATTCCCTTGGTTTTGGTCTACACGAGTATTTCCCTGAGTAAGGTGATTTTCTGTTGTTACTTTGTTAGCCTAGTTTATTTCCTCAGTCTAGCTTTAACCTCAAAGGTGATTTTTGTTGGATACTTTGTGCTTAATAAACCTTTTTGCTGTTGAACTCCGCATCTGCATCTCAACCAACTGGCACCGGATCGAGAAGGGGATAGCAGTAGGATGTGCCATCCTCTTTACTGCGGCTTTTGAGATCCTACTAATAGGCGGAAGACAGATGGTCAGAGGGATCAGAGCACAGACAGGCCAAAGACTATCAGGCATGAGGTGCTATATGGATGATGTCGCCACCCTCCTCCAAACAGCAGCCTGCACAGCCAGACCCCTAAATGGCCGGAAGAGCTACTAGCCTGGGTGCACATAAATATCAAGCCACCAGAGTCTGGTAGCCTATCAGTCCGTAGAGGGACCAGGAACGATAACATCGTCTTCACAGTGGCTGGTGAAAGAATTCCCCTACTGGCAGAAGCACCCGTGAGAAGCCTTAGAAGGATGTACACGGCAGACCTCTGTGACAAGAACATGTCCTCAGCTGTCATAACTCAACTGCAAGTGGGCCTGCACAAGATCGATCAGTGCCCCCTACCAGGGAAGTTCAAGGTGTGGTGTTTCCAGTTTACTCTGTACCACTGCTTAATGTGGCCGCTGAAACTGAGCAACATCACCATGAACACGGACCTGAAGCGGGAGGCAAAAGCCAACAACTTCATCCGGAAGTGGCTCAGCCTTTCTCGATCCCTCTCCTCCACGGCAATGTCTGGGAGAAACACCCTGCAGCTCCCACTGCAGTACATCAGTCTGATGTACAAAAAGGGGGTTAGGCTCCATTTTGCTAAGAGACTCTACAGACTGGGCAATTCAAGCTGCCAACCCTCAGATTTGTACTGGACAGAAGTGGAATGCATCCAAAGCAGTTGACCAGGCAGTGGAGCGGCTGAAGCACCAAGAGAACGTTGGCTTCACACAGTCAGGTAGATCTGGCCAAGGATGGGCAACAGCACTAAAGAGCTGGTCCAAAGCGACCGAGAAGGAGAGGAAGGATGTTGTGATCTCCGAGGTTGCCAAGATGGAGAAGTAAACCTACAAGATCACAGCGGTGAGCCAGCAACAGCAAAACAGAAAGGCTACTTGGGAGGCCGTGATCAACAGAACCATGCCTTGGGCCAAAATATGACACCTTACCCAGCCCCCGGAATCTTCTCACCTGGTTTGGCACAGAAGAACCCTGCCACCTCTGCAACTTCCCAAACTCAAACCTAAAGCACATCCCCTTTGGATGCAAGGTGGCATTGTCACAGGGAAGGTACCGGTGGCGGCATGACAAGGTCCTTCCCAAGCTTGCAGAGATCTTGGAAGCCCGCAAACAGCAAGCAAACTGGGAGAATCCACCCAAATCACCAAAGTGGATCCAGTTTACCAGGCCAGGGATGACAGCACGGTGCTGCAAGGGGTAAGAGCGTCGCTCCTGTCACTAGGCTGCCAGTGGCAGTTAGCAGCCGACCTCAGTGGCCAACTGAAATTCCCTGCAGAGATCACCATGACATCCCTACGTCCAGACATTGTCTTCTGGTCAGCATCAGCTAAAGTCGTCATCATAGCAGAGCTGATAGTCCCATCCAATCCAATCCAATTTTATTTGTTAAGCACTTTACAACAACCACAGTCGACCAAAGTACTGTACAGACGAATAAATAAAATACATTATAGATAAAAGGCAAAATGGCTCAAATATTCTAAGTAAAATAAATTAAATAAAAACATAAAATATGGGTGAAAGCAAAAGCCATACAATCAGAGCAATAAAATAAGATAAAATAAAATCCAATGTCTAGCTAGGTGTTAAAAGCAAGGAGAAGAGGTAGGTTATTACAAGCGATTTAAAAACACAGAAGATGCCTGTCTGATTTGCTGAGGCAGATCATTCCATAATTTAGGAGCCACAACAGCAAAGGCACGGTCCCCTCTGAGCTTCCGTTTGGTTTTGGTCACACTCAGGAGCAGATGATCAGCTGACCTGAGAGCGTGCAGGTACGTAAGGGTGTAGAAGCTCAGAGAGGTAGGGCGGAGCAAGAGCATTTAGGGATTTAAAAGTAAATAAAATAATTTTAAAATGCCGACTTGGCGGCATTTTCACGATTTACAAAGTTAACAGAAACACTTTAAACATTGTCACATGTTCTTTTTAACACTTTTCCGTGCGACATTAACTGTTAAGGAGTTGAAATTGTTAACTTTTACCAACTACTGACCTGTGAAACACAGATGAAATGCAGCAGTAATGAAGACACGGACCGCTCACTTTGTCGTTCAGGTTACATTTGAGGTGTGGGAGGAGGGTCCCACCTTAAACAACTCGGGGTACACCTACTCCTGTGGCAAAGCTTCCACATTCCGCTGACTACATTAACTACATTTCTTTAAATATGAACGTTAAATAGATGAAGATAAATTAATTCAACATAAATCGACACAACTGTGGTCGCACAATTTTGGGTGTACCACATACACACACACTGTAACCAACACGAAAACGTACATCTGAGTGGAAAAAGTAATTTCCCCATCTGGGGATCAGTAAAATATACTCTCTTTCTTTCTTCTTTCTTTCTTTCAGTGTTGAAGGGTTGACTGATGAAGAGACTCAGCTGTGCAGAAGAGAGGAGGAAAAGAAGTAAAGAGCTTGGTAATGAGGGCCACCTGGTAAAGATGAGGGCCAGCTGGTAAAGATAGATATCTAAAATATCTATCTTTATCCATCTGTCTATCTATGTGTCTGCCTGTCTGTGTCTTTGCAAATTTAAAGCCACCCAAAGTCAGGTTCACCACCAGACTTTTATAAAGCTTTCTCAGAGGACATGGTGAGGATCTGCTGAATGTTCTGTTTGACAGCCTGCAGAAGGGTCAGCTGTTCTGAGCTGTAGCACAGCCCCAAATAAGATGTGGTGGAATGTTTAATATAAAATAATATGATAAATTAAACACACAGCAAACGCAAATGTGTTAGAGAAGCTGACAGAGTCGTAGGGACTATGCAACCTTCATGTTAGGCAGAGTGCTCTTCGTGGACTCAGATGAGTATTGGCAGTAGACTTGTCACCATACTTGCGTAACATGTTTTGCAAAGATGACATATTAAAGTCAGTTTGACATATGGTCAGTTGCCAGTAAATCCAGTAACCACCCACCATGTACACACACACAGCAGAGCTTGGCTATAAGAAATCGACAGAGACTTCAGTTGAGTTGAGTTGAGTGCCAGCTAGACTCCTGGGATGTTGTTACCAGGGATCTTGTTAGATAAGTATTTGTTGACAATGTTTGCATCATCAATGATACTGTTGGATTCTCCTCAACATATGTATTATTTGAATTAACAAATAAATATTTTGTACTTGTGTATTTTGTCCTGTCTTAAGAAAACCTCTCTCCACCACAGAAACCTTCATTGCATGAGGAACCGTCACCCATTGTCCCTCCCCTCTACCAACTACTAGCTCCTCTCCAAGGTTCTTACCAACTGAGTGAAGTTAGCGATGGAGCATGTCATATTTATGGACCAGGTCTACTTCGTACCTGGAAGACTGGTTACAGCATCTATTTCATTTGGGATGTTTAAGACCTATATGGTTCATTGAATGGAGAGCTAAATCCTATTTCACAGACCAAGAAATGGCACTTGATCAGGTCACACATGTGTTGTGAAATGGTGTCATCCAGATTGTGTTCACTGAGCACCTGCTCATCTGTTCACAGCCCTAACCTGGCCAGAAGCATCAGTAGTAAGATTCAAAATTTATTTATGACTCACTGTCAGTTGCAGAAGCAGTCCATGCATCGTTTATGTTATTAGAGGCTTTAGGTTATATTTCGTAAAGCCTAATTAGCCTAGCGCTGGCTTTATCTTGTCAAAAGGTGAAGTTCATGTCCTGCACTATGCATCGCAGTCAAAAATCCCAAACAAACACAAAAAGCAACAACAACAGCAAAAAAACAAACAAACAAGCAAAATTAATGGCTCATAAATACATTATTTCATTCATTAGCCAAAGCTGTTTAAATCAATTCACTGGACTTTAAGAAAGTTCTAGTGGTGGTTGGCCTTGTCCCAGTTTAGTAAACCTGTAAAGTGTGGTCAGTGCTATTCATATTCCAATGACCAGAGTTGAAACCTATCTGGTTTGGTTCGCCAAATGAGCAACTTGTGGGGTTGGATGGCGCCTTGCTCAGTGGCGCCTCGACAGTGATCTGGAGATGAGCTGACACCTGCCACTGTCAGCTCACACTCCAGGTGTTTTTGGGCGGGAGTTGAACCGCAGATCTTGGAACATTGGACGTGGCAGCCATTTACAACTCTAACTTATCAATTAATCCAAAACCTAAGTCTAGCTACAGTACTTTTGAGAGCCTTAGCATGAATGTGCTACAGTCCTCAAATAAACTAGCTGATTCTATTGAATTTGTAATTGTATATCGTCCTCCTGGACCATATTAGTCTTTTTTGATAGAATTTTCTGAATTTCTATCTAATTTGGCTGCTACCAAAGATAAGGTTATAGTAATAGGAGATTTCAGTGTTCATTTTGACAGTGTGGTTGATAGTTTCTGCGCTGGGTTCAAGTCTATGCTAGATTCTATAGGTTTCTTGTAGTTGATCATGATATTCTTTAAGGAGATTGGAAGAGAAGGTTGGGATTAAAAACTCAGCACTAGACTGGTTTAGGTCATATCTATCCAACCGATTTCAGTTTGTCTATGTAAATAATAAATCTTCAGATCAAGGGACTGTCATCTGTCTCCACATGTCATTTGTCTCCACATGTTTTTATTATGATTTTTTTCCACTGTTGCAGGCTTCAGTTGGCTGCTCTTCTGGCTGGCTGGCTCCCCAGCTTTGGAAAATATCCTTTCACAGGGAGCAGAGGATGATGGGATGCTGGGATGCATGCATGTTTCCGCAATGCAGAATATAAGTTTTTTGTGCCACCCAGTACTTCAAGATCTTCTGCTCTTTGTTCTTCCAAATATCTGTGACGAAGACAATGAAGACAATGAATGATTGAATCAAAAAAAGTGGTGTTTCTGCATTAATCAACATGAATAGCTCTGGATTTCCACTGCAGCACTGGTAGTTGCACTGCTGGTGTGCTGCTAAGACTCTAATTTTACAGTAATATATGTGAATGCATGTGAGTGTATATACTTCATTAATCCCCGTAGGGAAGTTATTAGCATACTCTAGATCCCACTGTTAGTTTTATTTGCATGCTATATAATGTATACAGGCCCGTAACACACACACACACACACACACACACACACACACACACACACACACACACACACACACACACACACACACACACACACACACACACACACACACACACACACACACACACACACACACACACACACAAACAAACACAAGGGGTCCTGGGGGGAAGGGGGGTAGGGTGGTGGGCAGCTCACTTTACACCCCCCCTCCTGCCAAATGTGCTCAAGAGGCCATTTGAGCACGTTCGGCAGAAATTACCTGGCTATAAGAATTGCCTTTGACCCTGACACTCTTCTTTCCTCAGAAAGCTCAGCAGTTGTCTGACAGACTGGCCTAAAACTGTCAGACACTGGTTGATTGCTGCATAGTCATCAGCAGCGAAGGCACTATGTCAATACAAAGATACCTGTGGAGCATGGCACACAGTAAGTGCTGTTCCATCAGTCACCATCCCACAAACGTTTTCAGTGATTTCCCAATGTGTTATCAAATGTACAATTGCGTATGAAATATTAGCTGCTGTGTGGGTCAAAGAGAAATAAGGCACACCTAGAGACAAGTGGCAAGTGACACCGAGATACATACACATCCATGTTGAGTGATGTCCACATATCAGCAGCCAAACTAACAGTTGAAGACTGTTGGAAAAACTGTATGTCTAGAAATAAATGTGGCGGCACGGTGGCGCAGTGGGTAGCGCTGTCGCTTCACAACACGGTGGGTCCGGGTTTGAGTCCCGCTCTGTGTGGAGTTTGCATGTTCTCCCCGTGTCTACGTGGGTTCTGTCTGGGTTCTCTGGCTTCTTCCACCTCCAAAAGCATGTGCTTCAGGTTGATTGGCTGTTCCAAATTGCCCGTAGGAGTGAGTGTGTGTGTGAGTGGTTGTCTGTGCTTGTGTGTGGCTCCGCGGTGCACTTGCGTCGCACCTGGAGTGTCCCCCGCCTCGCGCGCTATGCCAGCGGATGACCCGCAGATTAAGAGGAAGAAAATGGATGGATGGATGGAAACATTTAAGACTGAGGACAGCAATGTGCCAGGACTAAAAGAAAGAGCAGCAGCAGCCCATCCACCTGTTATATATAATCAATCAATCAATCATATAATTCAAAGTTAGAATAAGCTTTGTGAATTTGTATGCTTCATACAAATCTCTTGCCCAACTAAACAGGACATGAAACACCTTCTCCTGTCCCTATGATGACAGAGTCCAGCAGGGCTACATGAAACCATTTATTTTGAACCAAAACCAACAATCACATCCTTTTTTTTGGTAATAATTGTTTCATTCATTGTCAACTGCTTCATCCGCTCTGGTGAGTCGTGGGGGGCTGGAGCCTATCGCAGCTGGCTGAGGGCGTGAGGCAGTGGAAATAAATAATGAAAGAAATAATGGGCCAGCTATACAAAGCAAAAATGTAGAGCTTTTCCGTAAAGCTCTTTCATTAATTTGCTAACAACTGTTAGCTATGTCTCAATTGTTTGTGATCCAATTTGTCATTCTCATCATGTTGTGTAATGGCCCCATACTGAAAACTCAACACAATGAAAGCAGCAGCACTTGCTGGCAACAGAAAATTTGATGTTGGACTTCCATGTCCCACTAGTTCACTAACACGATCTCACATCTATTTGTTTAGACATCACATTGTATCGGTCTTTATTGAGTGCTGCTAAAAAGTATTGGGATTCATGTCTTTTTTCACATTTAAAAAAATAATGTAATATTGAGTGTGTGCGTGACTGTTCACACCCCAAGTCGGCTGGGATATGCTCCAGCACTCCGTGACCCATGACAGCAGATGAAGTGGGTTTAGAAAGTGAATGAATGAATAAAGCAATTTGTTTAGAATTTTGGTATCATTAAATTATTGCATAACTATACAAATGAAGTAAATTTGTTAAAAAGATGAGAATTGTGGTGGTAGAGAATGTAGTATCTTCTTTTATTGTGGACTGGCAAATGGCAAATGGACTGTACTAATATAAACCCTCCCTAGTCTGTCTGACCAGCATTCACCCACTCACACACACACATTTATACAGAAACATTCACCCACTCACACACACATTTATACAGAAATAAGTCAAACAATCACTTTGACTGTGGGGGTCATCACTTTGACCAAGGGAACTTTTACAGGTGACCCCAGCACCTGATTCTTATTAGGTGCAGGGATGCTGTTTCCTGTTCAGGTTAGTTGAGTGATGATAGTTCATTGTTTCTATTTTTGTTTTTGATCTGAGTGTGGGCATTTCAGTTAAGAGTATCAGAATACACAGTCTGATACTACAAATATCTGTTTCCCACTAGCCCTCTCTTTTGGTTTGTTCTTTGTCATTATTATTAATCTGTTAACTGATTCTAAACTGTTAAATGAATCATGCTTTGGTCAACCTGGGTGATTTTATGTTGCTCCCTTTTCCCCTAGATGGGCTGTAAAATAATTGGAGGCTCATCTGGGATTTGAACACGGGACCTCTCACACGAGCCTCCGCCAATTATAGCTGAGCAACTGAGCACACCGGGCCAAAGGAAGCATAATCAGAGGGACTCAAGATGAATTGGAGAACTATACAGCCAGAGCTGCAGCCGTAACACTAAATGACAGAACAAAGAGCCGTAGATCAAAGTACAAGAAGAGTAAACAAAGGAAAGTAAACTGTATGTATATACTGTATAATAAACAGCATATTATAATACAGTATTATTGTATACGTATGTATAATAAACAGTATTATACATTTACATGGGTGGGACTCTACTGCTATTACTGGTGGGTTTTTTGGTCTTTCATGTGGGTCCGCAGTGCACTGGAATCGTGCTCAGAGTATCCCCCGCTTCTTGCCCGCAAGTTAGGCTCCAGCAATCCTCACGACCCTCCATAAACGAAACAAGAGATAGACAACAAATGAATGAATGTACCATCCTTTTTTCTGCCCCATGGGTTGCAGGCCACAAGCCGAAGTGTACACGAACACACTCACACCTTCAGACAATTGATGTGATCAATTCACACAAGTTGTTTTTGGGTGGTGGGAGGAAGCCGGAGCACATGAAGAGAACCCATGCAGATATGGGCAACTATACAAACTCCTCAGAGAAAGGAATCATATTGAAACCTTCTTGTTATAGCACTATAACCTTGTTATAGCACTCTGTCACCATGCTACCCGTATTACATAAACTGAACAAATATTTACTCTCCCTGATGATATACAGTTCTTGTTACAGGCTTTCATACTAACTAACTAACTGACTGACTAACTAACTAACTGAATAGCCTATCCCATCTGACTTTGGGTGAAAAACAAGCTGTAGCCTCAATGCATCGCCAGCGCATTCTGGAGTCACTCATGGACAATCCAGGTATGTCAAGGATTGAGTGAGTTTATCTCTAATGATCAGCTTTGATGGGTTCTGTTTGAAGAATTAGAGCTTTTGGAACTTTTGGGATTGGGAGATTCATTTTCCCCCATTCTTTCCACAAATGCATACAGCTTGTCTTCTGGCTTCCTTCACTGGCTCCTTGCGCTCCTCCTCAGGATGCATTTCCCTGCGCTTCATTATGTACTGAGGGATTTTACCATAATCCTTTTTCTTTCTATAACTGACCACAATTTCAGGCGACTTTGCAACAGCGAATACCTGATTTCGATATTCCTTCACAACGTTCCTCTCTCTGTGAATTATCAAAGGTGCGATGTCCGTAGCTTTTGGAACAGGTGGTTTTCTCATAGTAGCAGTACGAGACTCTCTTGAATACGGTATTACCTCAAGTATCTTGCACTCTCTTGAGTGCTTCTTCAGATAGTTGGCCGGTAAGGGCTTCTGTACCTGTATTGGTCCCATTGTCTTCATATCATATTTCTTGGGCTGCTCAGTAGGTGGTTGTTGGACAGATCGGAGATTAATGCGTGGGATATATTTGGAGGTGGATAATCCACTTAGAGAGTCGTCTTCCGAAGATCCTTCTCTGGTGAAGATAGGTAGGTCCTCTGTGACCATGTATGGATGATTTGCCTGGACCAGTTTTACTGGTTGGACTGGAGAATGTGTCTGGGCATATTGGACTGGTTCTTTTACCTCGACTGGATGGACTGGCTGGTATTGCTCGTCTATGTATCTTTGCATTTCCGTGAACCGAAGGTCTGTAATTTGCAAATGCAAATTTATATTAGAAATGTTGACCTTTCAACTAAAAAGATCAAATGATATGGATAACACTTTGATGCTGTTCATTCCATAGACAAGCAATCTTCACATTATTTTTTGTCTTTGACTGATACAGCAGTGACAATTTTCAGGTAGACTCAGTTGACCTCCACCAGAAAGTAAAGAAACCCCTTCCCTTTTATCACGCCTTGGATCAGCTTAGCTGTTGCTCTTAAGATTCATCCATGTTAAAACCCCTGAATGATATCAATGTTTGGTTGTGATAACTAGTGACAATTGTAGCTGTCTGCCAGTTACTGTTTGGATATGAACTCCCAGCTACTTATGCAGCTACAAACTAAATTATAATTGCGCTCGTCCCTTTGTTAGTTAGTCACTCAGTTACTCATTATATCCCGCTTCAAAGTGGTGATGTATTGTAATTATCAGTGTTCGTGTGTTCATCTATCTGTCCATTCATTAGTCCACCAGACATCTTCGCAACCGTTGCAGATAGAAAGATGAAAGAAAAAGCACATTACTCGGGCGCAAAAGGAATGAAAATGAGATGATGATGTTGAGAAAAGTAGGTCACGGTCAAATTTAAACTTTTTTACACTCAGCAACCAGATAAGATAGAAAGATGAGGGAGAAGGCCAGTGTTAGTAAGACCATAGATCAAAGAGTAGGTCAGAGCACTACCTTTGATCTTTGACCTATGCAGTAGGTCAGGGTAAAAATTTGAATTCAGGGGAAAGGAAACTTCAGGATTGTGTGTGCATTGTCGCGGGATGTTGCAGTCTGTGACTGGCTTTGATCGACGAGGGGGAAGGGCAGTGTGAGCCAGACCGTAGATCTCTACTGCTATTACTGGTGTTTTTTTTGGTCTTTCACGTGGGTCCGCAGTGCACTGGAATCGTGCTCAGAGTATCCCCCGCTTCTTGCCCACAAGTTAGGCTCCAGCAATCCTCACGACCCGCCATAAACGAAACAAGAGATAGACAATGAATGAATGAATGTACCATCATCCTTTTTTCTGCCCCATGGGTTGCAGAGCACTCATTAGTCTATGACCTAGTGTCATAGATCAAAGCTAGTGCTTTGATCTATGACAGTAGGTCAGAGCACTAGCTTCGATCTTTGAGAGCTTGATCAAAGCAGTAGCTTTGATTAGTGAGATCTGGCTTTGAACTACGGTCTTACTCGAGTTAGCGCGGATTCTTACTTGCAGAAGGTAGCAACAATTCTTGTTTTGCATCTCAAAATTATAACATCACTTTTTTTTCACCCAACTATCAACCATCACCTTTTGTATTACAAAAATAAGGACTTCAGGGGGCTAAACCTTAGGTAGTTCTTAGAGAATATTTTTACATCCCACTTCAAAGCAGTGATGTATTGTATTTGTTTGTGTTTGTGAGTTCGTCCGTCCGTCCTCCAAATATCTTCGCAACCATTGCAGATAGAAAGATGAAACAAAAAGCACATTACTCAGGCAGCAGAGGGGATGAAAATGAGATGAGGACCTTGCCCTTGAGAAAACTAGGTCAAGGTCAAATTTCCACATTTTGTAAACTCAGGAACCAGATAAGACAGAAAGATGAAGGAGAAGGCCAGTATGAGTAAACCATAGATCAAAGCTTGTGCTTTGATCTACCTCTGCTTTGATCTACCCTGACCTATGAAAGTAGGTCAGGGTAAAATTTGGAACTCAGAGACTGCAACATCCTATGTCTTACCCTGACCTACCCTGAAAGCAGGTCAGGGTACAATTTTAAATTCAGGGGTGTTGCAGTCTCTGATTACCTTGGTTCTAGTTTAGTTAACTCTTGGAAGCACTTGCGGGGCCAGGCATAACTCCATTGGTTGTTTTTCTTCAGCAGCTTCAAAAAAAAAAAGCTTGTAATGTAGTCATATTCCAGGTGTTCCTCATAAAATATATCTGTGACATGACGCCATTTTCATTTTTAAAACATAATAAACGCCCGGCAGGCGTTTGCAACATACAGCAAGGCCTCCACACACACAACCGGGATCGTCAGCAAGCCAAACTTCTGCTTCACTGCGCACATCCTCCACGCGTCTGTGGCCTGCTCGCATGACTTGTAAGTAATTTCTCTTTGAATTCAATTTTTAATGATATATTCCAGAAAGGGTTCACTTTACCGGTTAAATGTGTTTATTTTATCCATAGTAAAATGGCTAACAGGAGGCCAGCTCCGCCCTCTGTGGACCGTGTCTGGCAAAGAATCCAGGATGAAAAAAATGCTGAGCCAGATGCAGTCATTGACTCTGATTCTAACGTTCCACTAAACAAGGGCTGTCAGACACACACGGGTCCCCTGATGAGTCGTTTGAAGAGGCCGTGGATGTTGTGCCAGACCAACGGAGCCACTTGGGTTCATACTGGGCAGAGTTACCCACCAGACAGGCTGCACATCGCCTAGCAGCTTTGCACTACATATGGGACCTGTTCCTTATCAAGTGCTGGTTCAAATTCATCCCCAGTGATTGCGTGACAGTGGATGAACAACTCGTACCTTTCAGAGGGAGGACCCAGCTTCTGCAGTACATGCTGAGCAAGCCCGCCGAGTACAGAATAAAGATCTTCTGAGTTTGTGATGCACATAGCCCATATGCAATGATGGGATCGTGTACCTAGGGAGACAACAAGGGGAAAATGTCCAGAAGAATCTGGGGGAAAGCATTGTCCGTCAGTTGTTCAGTAGATTGAGACACACAGGTTGGAACATCACCACTGAATATTCCTCGCCAGTATCCCTCTTGTAGAGCATCTGGAAGAGGGTCTGACTATTGTGGGAACTTTGCGACAGAACAAGCTGGACATTCCTCCAGTCATGAAGGCTTCTAAGTCCAGAGAGGTCCACATCACCGAATTTGGGTTCAATGGCAACATGACCATGATCAGCTACGTAAGAAAGAAGGGGAAGGCTGTTCTGCTGCTTAGCACAATGCACCACAGCAGGACGGTGGATGAATCCAGCCCAAAGAAAAAGCCAGAAGCGATCCTCTTCTACAATCAGACCAAAGGAGGAGTGGATATGATGGACCAGATGGTTGGCAACTACACCTGCAAACGTCGGACCCAGATATGGCCCATGGTGCTCTGGTATAACACGATTGACATCGCTGCTCTGAATGCCTATACACTTTACAGGGCTCAGGACCCTGACGTTTACACAGGCATCACCCATGGAAGACGACAAATTTCCTCTCGGAGCTGTCAACGGAGCTTGTGACACCTCACATGAGAAGTCCACTGGAAGGTACTCTGAACCTACCAGCCTACATCTGAGATGGAAGAATTTCAATTACTGTCTCCACAGAAGAATACTGTCTTTCACGTTTCTATCTCATTCATTAAAACTGAACACTTCATTCATGTTTTTATCTTACCTACTAGTCTCCAAGAAGCTTCCTCCCTTGCCTTTCCCACCCTATGCATCTGATAAAGTATCGTTTCTTTCATAGAGAGTCCTTTGTTTTGCATATATCTCTGTCCTGTATAAAAATGATCACTCACTGAATTATGATTCGGTGAGACATACAACCCAGCCACAGGTTGACCTGCATCTCTCACCCACTTTCTGCTGCAGCAAACTAAAATAAAATCTTCAAAGACAGTTATTTGTGATTGCCTTCCTTACAGAAATTTCCACGACACATCACAGTCGCAATGGAAAAGGTCGGAGTGACAAAGACTGCTGCAACCCGTCTGGAGGGAACAGACACACATCGCCAGCGGAAGAGGTGCAGGTTGTGTCCCAGAAAGAAATCGCAAAACAGCTGATTGTTGCGTCAAATGCAGTACCCCTGTGTGCAATGGTCACAGCCAGAAGCAAGTAGTTTGTGACAGATGCTGACATTGAGAGATCTGTCTTTTTTTTTGCAGCAAATTCTTCCAGCAAATGAAAGAATAAATAATTAATTAAAATGGTTTTGTGTCGCAAACTTGTTTCACTGCGAATACCTTGAATATGAATGTAATGACACTTTTCATTTCGAGGCTGTGGAAGAAAATAAGTCTTTGGGGTCATGTTTGACCTCCCCTGTGGAAGAGTGGATGTATTGGTAACTTGTACATCCAAGGGTTAATGTGTTTGTTTGTTTTGTTAGTACACACAACCATAAAAAAGATTGCAGATCAAAACACAAACTGTATGCGTAGCAAAGGCTCAAAGGGTCAAATGGATCAAAGAAAAGGAGAAATGCAGTAAATGAGGGAGGATGCACAAAATGGAGGTGACTATTAGTCCAGATCCTAAATTGTTATTGATTGGAATAATCCCTGGCGAGATGTGCAA
This sequence comes from Antennarius striatus, assembly GCF_040054535.1. NCBI lineage: Eukaryota > Metazoa > Chordata > Actinopteri > Lophiiformes > Antennariidae > Antennarius > Antennarius striatus. Next base: position 3,117,326 of record NC_090782.1, on the reverse strand, counting down.
CGCGCATCAGGGTTACATGTTGCAGATTCTTTCATTAATTGCTAAGAAGATGATAAGTATGAACCGGAAGGATGCGATACCGCCAACAATAACTCAGTGGAACCAGAGACTAAAACAACTGCACGATGGAACAAATGACTACAAGACTCCAACTGAAGATGGACATATTTAATCGGAGGTGCTAAAAAATATTTATGTGTTAAATGGATGATGAAACATGTGATAAAAAAACCCTGTTAACTATCTTACCTTGTCGTGGGGAAGAAAAGAGAAAAAAAAGTGGTCCACAGTCTGATGTCCGAGAATATTTAATATTTTGTATTTATTTAATTTATTTTTTTTATTACAATTTTTGTTGTTGTTGTTTTGTTAAAAATAAATAAACAAACAGCAAAAAATAAACATGATTGTGTCTCATCATAGAATGTACTTTACAGAATGTACAGAATGTACTTTACCTCCGGTGGCCACCGTTAAGAAGTTTCATTAAAATCTGGAAATCTGTGTTTGGCACTTTTTTTTTTTCATTCATTCATTTTCCATACTTACTTTTTATTCGCTGTCGCAGGTTGTGGGTTGTTGGAGCTTATCCTTGTTGACAGGGGCCGTGAGGCAGGAAATACTCCAGGCACAATGCCTGTGCAACGCAGAGCCACATTTACACAAGCAAACACACACGCATACACTAACACCTATGGGCTATTTGCCTGAGGTACACGGTACATATTTTTGGAGTTGGGAGGAAGCTGGAGAACTCGGAGAGAGCCAATGCAGACACGGTATGGGCGGCAAACTGGATAAATACAGAGGGTTGTGTCAGGAAGGGCATCCGACGTAAAACTTTTGCCAACTCAATATACGAATCGAATCTGTGACTTCCATACCAGATTGGTCGAGGCTCGGGATAGCAACGACCGCCATCGGTGCTGTTCACCTACAGGGTGCCGGTGGAAATTGGACTACTGTTGATCGAAGAAGAGCGGAGTAAAGTGTGTTCGTAGGAAGAAAAGGAAGAGAAATGCCAAGACTATAGGACTGAGAGTAGGGGCGTTGAACGTTGAATGTTGGAACTATGACAGGAAAAGGTAGAGAGTTGGTTGACATGATGCAGAGGAGGAAGGTAGACATACTGTGTGTCCAGGAGATCAGGTGGAAAGGTAGCAAGGCTAGAAGTTTAGGAGCAGGATTCAAGTTGTTCTATCATAGTGTAGATAGGAAGAGAAATAGATTAGGAGTTATCTTGATGGAGGAGTTTGTTAAGAATGTCCTGGAGGTAAAAAGAGTGTCAGATAGAGTGATTAGTCTGAAGCCAGAAATTGAAGGTGTGATGTTCAACGTTGTTAGTGGGTATGCTCCGCAGGTAGGATGTGAGCTGGAGGAGAAGAAGAAATTCTGGTTGGATTTATGATGAAGGGATGCAGATCATACCTACAAGTGAGAGAGTCGTCATTGGTGCAGACTTGTATTTATTCTTGTTTTGTGTTTAGTAAATCGACAGCGTAACTGTTCGGAGTTTGGGGTTGTCCACTTTGTTTATTTCTATTTAGTCTTAAGAAAGTATTAGTTCCATTATGAGTCTCCTTGTGTTAGATTTCTTCTTTTTTTTGAGCAGCACCCATCGGTATGTCTTAGTTTGGGTTTTTACACCTTGTTTTGTTTACTTGTCAATTAAACTGCATTGTATTAATAAATAACCTCACTGTAGAACATCTTCAATCTGGTTTTATGTTACGTTCTCTTCACCATCCCGAGCCAAGGGTCGTAACAGACACGTTAGTGCATGAAAAAGAGATGATGCGGTGATAGGCAGGTTTGGTATCCAGGAGAGGAATGCAGAAGGACAGATGGTAGTTGACTTTGCAAAAAGGATGGAAATGGCTGTAGTGAATACTTTCTTCCAGAAGAGGCAGGAACATAGGGTGACCTATAAGAGTGGCAGTAGGAGCACACAGGTAGACTGCTTCTTGTGTAGACGGTGTAACCTGAAAGAGATCAGTGACTGCAAATTAGTAGTAGGCGAGAGTGTAGCCGAACAGCATAGGATGGTGGTGTGTAGGATGTCTCTGGTGGTGAGGAAGATGAAGAGGGCAAAGCAGAGCAGAGGACAAAATGATGGAAGCTGAAAAGGGAAGAGTGTTGCATGACTTTTAGGAAGGAGTTAAGACAGGCTCTGGGTGGTCAGGAGGTGCATCCAGATGACTGGACAACTACAGCTAATGTGATCAGGGAGACAGGTAGGAAAGTACTTGGTGTGTCATCTGAAAGGAAAGTAGATAAGGAGACTTGGTGGTGGAATGAGGAGGTACAGGAGTGTATACAGAGAAAGAGGTTAGCTAAGAAAAAGTGGGACACTGAGGAGACTAGACAGAAGTACAGGGAGATGGATGGAATCTATTGACAGGTACCAGTAGTGTGATGGTAAGATGGAAAGAGTACTTTGAAGAGTTGATGAACGAGGAAAATGTGTGAGAACAAAGACTAGAAGAGGTGGCTGTTGTGGACCAGGAAGTAGCAAAGATTATTAGGATGAAGTGAGGAGGGCACTGAAGAGAATGAAGAGTAGAATTCATTCACTCATTCCTGATGATACACCTGTGGAGGTATGGAAGTGTCTAGGAAAGGTGGCAGTAAACTTTTTCACTGGGTTGTTGAACAGGATCTTAGATAGTGAGAAGATGCCTGAGGAATGGAGGAGAAGTGACCTGGCGCCCATTTTTTAGAACAAGGGAGATGTGCAGAGTTGTGGCAACTACAGAGGAATAAAGCTGATGAGCCATACAGTTAAGTCATGGGAAAGATTAGTTGAAGCCAAACTAAGGGCAGAAGTGAGCATTTGTGAGCAGCAGTATGGTTTCATGCCATAAAAGAGTACTACAGATGCAGTAGTTGCTTTGAAGATGTTGATAGAGAAGTACAGAGAAGGCCAGAGGGAGCTGCATTGTGATTTTGTAGATCTGAAGAAAGCTTATGACAGGGTGCCCAGAGAGGAACTGTGCTTTGTATGAGGAAGTCTGGAGTGTCAGGGAAGTATGTTAGAGCAGTACAGGACATGTATGAGGACTCTAAGGTGGATCACGGACTTCCTGACAGACAGACGGCAGTTCGTGAGGCTGGGGAAGCATGTCTCCGACATCTGGACTATCAGCACTGGCTCCCCTCAAGGCTGCGTTCTTTCCCCTCTGCTCTTCTCCCTGTACACTAACTGCTGCACATCTGGTCACCAGTCTGTCAAACTCCTGAAGTTTGCTGACGACACCACCCTCATCGGCCTCATCTCTGATGGGGATGAGTCGGCCTACAGAAGTGAGTTGGACCAGCTAGTATCATGGTGCAGCAGGAACAACCTGGAGCTCAACGCTCTCAAAACAGTGGAGATGGTAGTGGACTTCAGGAAAGACCCTTCTGCCCTCCCCCCCGTCATCATCTGTGACACTCCAGTGACCCCTGTGGAGTCGTTCCGCTTCCTGGGCACCACCATCACCCAGGAGCTCAAATGGGAGCAGAACATCAGCTCCCTCACCAAGAAGGCTCAGCAGAGGATGTACTTCTTGCGGCAGCTGAAGAAGTTTCACCTCCCTGTGAAGATGCTGGTGAACTTCTACACTGCCACCATTCAGTCCATCCTCACATCCTCCATGTCAGTGTGGTTTGCTGCAGCCACGGCCAGGGACAAGGCCAAGCTGCAGCGTGTCATCCGTTCTGTGGAGGAGGTGATCGGTTGCAGCCTCCCACATCTCCAGGAACTGTCTGACACAAGGACCCGCAGTCATGCAGCCAGGATTGCCGCTGACCCCTCTCATCCCGGCCACAACCTCTTCCAGACCCTCCCCTCCGGCAAGAGGCTACAGTCCATCCGGACCAGGACCTCACGCCATAAAAACAGCTTCTTCCCCACTGCAGTCAGCCTCATGAACAATGCCCCCCCCGCAAGGTAACCATCCGCCCCTCAACCCCACTCTGCAAAGACAGTTTACTGTTTGGACTTATTTTCTTCACCCGCAATCACCATCCTTATACAGCATCTAAACACACCGTAATGTGAATTGTAAATAGTTTTTGTATTCTTATCCTATTCCTCACTCACTACTATGCTCTTCCGCCTTTCTATGCATCGACACCGCGTCAAGTTCCTTGACAGTAATTTTTACTGTACTTGGCAATAAAACCTTTTCTGATTCTGATTCTGAAGACAGTGGTGAGGTGTGCTGTAGGTGTGACAGAGGAGTTCAAGGTGGAGGTGGTACTGCATCAGGGATCGGCTGAGCCCCTTCTTGTTCGCGATGGTGATGGACAGGCTGACAGACAAGGTTAGACAGGAATCTCCATGGACTATTATGTTTGCAGATGACATTGTGATCTGCAGTGAGAGCAGGGAACAGGTGGAGGAGAAGCTAGAGTGGTGGAAGTTTGTCCTGGAAAGGAGAGGAATGAAGGTTAGCCGCAGTAAGACAGAGTACATGTGTGTGAATGAGAGGGACCCAAGTGGAAGAGTGAGGTTACAGAGAGAAGAGATCAAGAAGGTGGAGGATTTTAAGTACTTAGGGTCAACAGTCCAGAGCAATGGAGAGTGTGGAAAAGAGGTGAAGAAGCGTGTACAGGTAAGATGGAACGGGTGGAGAAAAGTGTCAGGTGTGATGTGTGGTAGATGTTTCAGCTACAATGAAAGGAAAGGTGTACAAAACTGTGGTGAGACCAGCGATGTTGTTTGGTCTAGAGACAGTGTCACTGAGGAAAAGACAGGACACAGAGCTGGAGGTAGCAGAGATGAAGATGCTGAGGTTCTCTCTGGGAGTGACCAGGATGGATTGGTTCAGAAATGACTACATAAGAGGGACAGCACATGTTAGAGGTTTTGGAGATAAAGTCAGAGAGGCCAGACTGAGATGGTTTGGACATGTCCAGAGGAGAGATAGTGAATATGTTGGTAGAAGGATGCTGAGTTTTGAATTGCCAGGCAGGAGGCCTAGAGGAAGACCAAAGAGGAGGTTTATGGATGTAGTGAAGGAGGACATGCAGGTAGTTGTTGTGAGAGAAGAGGCTGCAGAAGACAGGGTTAGATGGAGGCAACTGATTTTCCTTTCGTAAAAGCCAAAAGGAAAAGAAAGATTCATCCATCTTGTCTTACACAGAGGAAGCAGAGGCTGAGAAAGCAGTGACTGGGCTCCTCACCCTATTTCTAAGGGTGCGCCCAGCCACTCTACGGAGGGAACTCATTTTAGCCACTTGAACATTCTAAGAATTTAGTTTCATTTTCAGTGGGCAAAGCTGACCACCAATCGTGTATGGATCAAGTACTGTGTCTACGCCAGGCAAAAAAAAAAACAACTCTCCTAAGCTCTGACGTGGGCCAGATGTAGTAAAAAGACTGTGAAAGATTAATGTGTCCGCTCTTCAGCTCATTTCATTGTTCATAGAGACATTTACCCTTCAATATCTGTGATCACCCTGGTCTGAGCTGAATGCAATCAGGTATTTTTTTTTGGCAGGTTTTTGATCTTATTGATTAAGAGTTTTCCATGAAGTATAAACCGGGACCTAATGACAATACTGCTGCTTTCTCACATGCTTTAAACCTGTACACATTAGCATACATGCAAGTAGTACTTTCTGATGTAATCAACAGTGTAATTTAGTCAGAGCAGAATTAGCCCTGTCTCTGTTGTACTGGAGGATGTCAGTAGGGGAAGTCTAAACAGTGACTTGTCTCTTACACCATCATGTAACTTTTCCACAACCTCAAAAAAAAACAAAAACAAAGACAAGCAGAAATCATAGCCATGAGGAAAAAAAGGTACAGTTCAGGACATGAGGATGAGAACTATCTGTCCCTGGACTCTAAGAGCCAGTCATGTAAAAAATCCCATGAGGACATCGGCACCTGAGTTTCATCCTCACAACAGTAGCGCAGTAGCAGAAGATCATGACATATGCAGCACCATCATCAGATAAAGTTGTGAGCCCAGAACAAACACTGAGAAACGGTGAAGTGCAGAATGACTACAAACATATGGGCTAGTAAAATCCTAATGCATATAGGGAACCTCATAATGTCATGGTAACATTACTGAGTTAACAAGATGATTGTCATATAAACATGCTGTAGGAGCCATGAATGAATTTACAGGTATTTTGTATTATGAGATGATATGATGATGGTTTGAATATTGTATTTGTTGTTTGTGATATTGTTTTTTGTGATCTCATTGAAGGAATAAGTGGGTCAAATGGATGTGGGCGTGAACGTCAATATAGGTTAAATAGGGGTATCTTCTCACCTGTGTGGATGAGAGAGAGAGGGTGAGCAAGGTTGCCGTATTTATGTGGAACGCTGCAACACGCAAAACGCAACACATCACGCAACGTTTTTATCACTACGACTTTGTGATCACTTATATGAGTATGTGAACAGTTTTTATGAGTTGACTATTCTTTTTTCGTTAATAAAGGATTAAACGTATTTTTATGTATCGTGGTGATTTTTGCCTGGAAGCGCGTCTGACAAAGGAAGGCCCCGTCGTCAGCCTCTCAGCGACTTATTGGTTTGGAAGTCGCTACATTTTTATTTACAAAAGTTAAAGGCAAGCATTGAAAGGAAACATCATCTGACAGCGCAACGGATCAAAGGATCAGGAGGGAAAAAGGAGGAAGTGGATCAAATCAAACAACCATCATCGGAGATAAACTACAGAGGTAGGAGCTGGTTGTTTAACAGATTTGGAGCCGCTGGCAAAGTGAACTACAGCCAGGTGAGCCACACCTGTAGATGCATGCACAAGGCTGAATATTGATGGAAGGAATGCGGCTTCCACATTGACTGCTGTTTGTTCATTGGGAACAATGGCGTGTTGGTGACTGGATTTTTCGGCGCATCGGTGTTATCATTATCGTTGTTCATTCTGATGCCAAACTTATCTCCATGCAATGAATGTAAGAACCTCGTTATGGGACAGTTCTATAGGTTAAGCTCCCCCCCAGTGTTTACATGTAAATGGTACAGCCCAACAGAAAAGGAGGAAGTGTATTTGTTGCTCTTGGGCACGAGTCCTGAATACAGTTTGTGCACTGACAGGCCTCACGTATCCTGTCCGTTTATTGCACACAAACATGGTGTCAGAAGTGGCAAAGTAAAGTAGCTAAGTAGGTGTAACACACAAGAAGACATCAGCATCACAATGGCGTCTGCAATACCACCGCCGGGAGAATTGAAACTGACCGGCGACCTCGCGAACTGGGACGAATTCAGGTCGGAGTTTGAAGATTACATGCTGGCGACGGGTCTGAATGAAAAAGGAAAAGATGTGATGGGGTGATGGGAAGTGAGTGTCGACACATATATAAACACAACTTGAGTCTTTCAGTGGATCAGGCGAAGGACCCCACGGCCATTCTTGACGCTTTGGAGGCGCATTTCAAGCCGGCCAGGAACGTTATATTCGAGAGATACATCTTCGTAACGCGTCTAAGAGAGAAGGCTGCCTCCTGTGAGTATGGAGACCTTAAAGAGGATTTGATAAGAGACAGACTGGTGCTAGGTGTGTGTGATAAGGCTGTGCGCCGGCGCCTGCTCAGAGAAAAACAGCTCACACTCGCATCAGCTATAGGAATATGCCGAGCTGCAGAAATGACGGATATGGGCTTGAAAGCAATGACACAGGACAGGCCTACTGAGACGGTGCACGCAACGGGCAGCCGTCGGACGCATGCTGCACCCAGGCAGACCCGCCATGACAGGTCTCAGAATCAAGCACCTGGCACGAGTGAGAACGCAAAATGCAGATTCTGTGGCAACATGCACAGGCGCGGACATGAACTTTGCCCTGCATATGGCAAGAACTGCCACCATTGTGGAATAGCAAATCACTTTGCAAAAATGTGCATGAAAAAGGGCCAGGCCAACAGACAGCTGACACTTAATATCCGGAGGACATGAACCCGCCCAACCATGAGGCACATATATACCCCACAGAGAGTATAGGGGCAGTACAGGGATGTGGAAAAAAATGGTTTGCTAATATTAAAATGAATGGGGGGTCTCAGAGGTGCCAGTTAGATTCAGGGGCAACCTGTGATGTTATGAGCATAAAAGATATGAGGAGACTGGCACCCCATGCTAAACTATTGCCAAGCCAAACCAAACTAGTACTGTACTCAGGCCAGTCAATGCAATCCATTGGCATATTCAAAACAGAGTGTGTAGTGGGAGAGAAAACACACAAGCTGAGCTTTGAGATAGTGAGGAGTACACAGAGACCCCTGTTGTCAGGTGAAACCAGTGAGTGTCTAGGTTTGATGCACTTCACCATACCAGAGGAGCTACTTATGGTAGGACACAGCAGCTCAGAGCTTCTAATTAGACAGCACTTTATCCGCACTTATGACAATGTTTTCAATGCGCCAGTTGAATCACTGCCAGGGGAGGTTCATTTTGAGTTAGACAAAGATGTAGCTCCAGTGCAGGCTCAATTAGACAAACATGAGCGAGATGGACAACTAGCCTCAGTGTCCGAGCCAACCGAGTGGGTTAGCAACATGGTTATAGTCAGGCAGCCAGAGAGACTGAGGATTTGCATAGACCCCAAGTCATTAAATCTAGCTTTGAAGAGGTCTCGCTACATAATGCCAACACTGGAGGATGTTCTACACAAACTGCCCAAGGCCCGTGTTTTCATCCTTGTGGATGCACGTGATGCTTTCTTACAGTGTAAGAACACTGGGGGGGGGGAGCTTAACCTATAGAACTGTCTCATAAGCCTCTTACCTCAATCTTCAGCAAGCCCCTCCTCACCGCCCCCAAGCGTCTCCAGAGCATGCTGCTCACGCTCCAGAATTACAACCTCAAGGTAGTATACAAGCCAGGCCCAGACATGCGCATCAGTAACACGTTGAGCAGAGCCACGGTTCCACCACAGAGGACTGACACTAGATACACAAAACACAGCGTCTGCAGCCTGCAGAGGGCGCAGGAGGATACAGAACAGATAAACCAGGCTGACTACCTGAATGTTACCAGTCAGCGTTTAAGTCAGATCAGACAACACACTGAGGGAGATGAAGCTCTTCAGTTGCTGAAGGTGGCAGTGCTCCAGGGATGGCCAGATCGCCGGGAGGATACCCCTCTGGCCATCAGGGAATACTGGTCAATCAGGGATGAGATCAATGCACAAGATGGAGTGCTCTTCAAGAGCCAGCGAGTCATAGTCCCAAAATCGCTGTCCGCAGAAATGTTGAAACGCATTCATGCCAGTCATGTAGGAGGAGATGCCTGCTATAGACAGGCTAGAGACACCCTGTATTGGCCGAAAATGCACGGGGAGGTGAAGGACGTGAGCCAGTGCTCAGCGTGCAATGTATACTCACATGAGCAGCAGCGTGAAACAGTGATGTCACATGCACTCCCTACGCAGCCGTGGCAGATTGTGAGGATGGACTTCTTCAGACAGGCAGGCAAAGACTTTCTGCTATTTGTAGATCATTACTCAGATTTCTGGGAAATTGAATTGCTCCCAGACCTTTCTGCAGAGACCACAGTGCGGCGATGCAAGGCCCAGTTTGCAAGGCATGGGCAGCCTGACCGGGTGATAACAGACTGTGGGCCCCAGTTTGACTGTGAAACATTCAGGCGGTTTTCAAAAGAATGGGACTTTGACCATGTCAAGTCCTCATCCAGACATCCGAAATCTAATGGGAAAGCAGAGTCAGCTGTGAAAATAGTAAAGAACCTGTGTAAGGAGGCGGCCTGTGCAGGCAACGACCCGTGGCTGGCTATTTTGCAGTGGTGGAACACACCTACGGAGGGCATGTCCAGCAGCCCGGCACAGAGACTGATGTCTCGCAGACTGAGGACCCCGCTCCCGGTGACTGACATGCTACTGGAGCCGAGCGTGGTCACTGGAGTCCCAGACAGACGGCGGGTCAAGCACCAGACAGCTAAGTTCTGGTATGACAAGTCAGCCAGAGACCTGCCTGAGCTGTGCATTGGACAGGACATTAGAATGAAGCCTCTGCCCGGGGACAGGACGGGCAGGCGGAGAAGAGGAGTTTGTATGCAGCAGATGGGTCCCAGATCATACCTGGTAGATGCTGAAGGGACATACTACCGGCGGAACCGAGTGGACCTGCGACCAGCAGAGGTAGGAGGACCAGGGTGCCACTCTGAGCAGCACGGTGAGCGACAAAGCAGCCCGCCTATCGAGCAACTCAGTGGTTCACATGGAGAGGCAGTGGATAAGGTTGTGGAGTGTGGCACTCGTGCCCAGAAAACCAGGCCGCCAAGGCGGCGTGCTCATCACCAACCCATGGGTGATTCCCCGCCCACACCGTGGCACAGGACGGCCAGTGGCAGGCTGGTGAAGGTGCCAAACAGACTGAATCTATAGACTGGTATTGATACGGGGTGTTGTTTAAAAAAAAAAAAAAGGAAAACTTTTGGAATTTATTTCACTTGACTTCATTTTACAATACAGTTAAATTATCAGTTGCACTTTGGGCTATGTTAAACTGCTGTTTACAAAAAAAAAGGGGAGATGTTATGGGACAGTTCTATAGGTTCAGCTCCCCCCCAGTGTTTACACGTACAGTAAATGGTACAGCCCAACAGAAAAGGAGGAAGTGTATTTGTTGCTCTCGGGCGCGAGTCCTGAATACAGTTTGTGCACTGACATGCCTCACATATCCTGTCTGTTTATTGCACACAAACAAACCTCCGTTCTGTCGCTCTGACGTTCCTGCTGTGTGGGATGATGATTACTGCATGAACCTCATTTTTCGTCTGCGAATGTGGTTTAAATGCACAAAAAATATATTGAATAAAATAAAATAAATATAAATCGAAAAGGTACAAACTGAAAAAAAAGTCAAAGTGAAACTTATGAAAATTAGTAAAACGAAAGCTGGTGTTAAAATGGAGTGTGGCAAAAGAGAAACTAAGCTCACAGCCAAGGCCTGGGCAAATAAATTTGAAAAATTTCAGCATGAACGCAAAATCACTGTGATTAAAATAAAAGGGCTCATACCTGAAATGAAAGCACTTTTGAAAAGCAGGGAAAATGTTTCACATGTTCAACCTCATCTTGAGAATTTAATTCAACTTTGTGAAACATCACATCACATAATGTGTTGATTCCTCTGCTGCCTGAGGATGAACAAAGCAAACAAAACGAATGGTTTGCCAACATCATGGAATACAGTAACGCATTTGAAGAAGAGCTTAAAAAGTGGCTAAGTGAATCTGAAGAACCACAAAAAAATATCAACTTTGGACATTCGGATCCTGTTGTAATTAGAGAAGGAGTGTTTCCTTATCCAACAGAGGATGAACATCTAACACCAACTCAGGCTGTGTCCATAATCATGACAGAGGACATTCAAAGACAACATACAACCAAGTGACAGTATATCAAATGTGAGAAGCAAAACCTCCTCTACTGGAAGAAAGTCAACTGTTTCTACTGCTTCTTCTACACGTCTTAAGGCTGAGGCTGACTTGGCAGCTTTAATGGCAAGACAGAAACTTCTTAAGAACAAACAGGAGCTGGAGGAACAAGAGGAACGTCTGAGGAGAAAGAAAGAGCAGCTTAATTTGGATGAAGATGTTGCAGCGCACATGGCTAAGTTAAACGTTTTACAATCTCAGAGCATTCGAAGTGGAAAGAGTTCCTTATCGAAGCGTTCTGATGGAATGAACTCTTACCTGGAGAAGGGAAAATCAAGCCATAAAGCTCTCAATGCGAATACAAATTCTTTTATTCCACAAATGTCACTGAACCAAAAGGAAATTAAACATGATTATATGGACCAAGGAGTAAGGCCTAAAGAGAAAACTGCACCTCACTTCATCCATTCTGAGCCTGTGTCACTTAACCAACCAAAACAATATTCAGTGAATTACAGTGCTAATGAGAACACCCAAACTCAAAATGGAGATGTATGGAATGCTGGATTTAGATCACGAAATGAGGATCGAAACAATATGCTGGGAATTATGAGAAAACAAAATGAAATAACTACCCTTCTGATACAGCAGCAATGCCTCTCATCGTTACCAAAGAGAGAGATCCCAATTTTTGATGGTGATCCATTGAAATATCATGCATTTTTTAAAGCTTTTGAGAATGGTGTGGAAAGAAACACTGAAAACTACAGCGACAGACTCTATTTCTTGGAGCAGTACACTAGAGGACATCCTAAGCAACTAGTTAAAGCTGCCAGCACTTGAACCCAGAGAGAGGCTACGTTAAGGCTAAAGCTCTACTAAGGGAGCATTTTGGAAATGAGCAGAAAGTAGCTTCTGCATATATGGAAAGGGCTCTGTCTCGGCCTTCCATCGAAACAGAGGACGTAAAGGCTCTCCAAGACTACAGTCTTTTCCTCAGAAGTTGCTCGAATGCCATGGAAGAGGTGGAATACTTGCATGAGCTAGATCTGCCTGCCAACATGCTCACCATTATAAAGAAGTTACCTTACAAATTCAGAGACAAGTGGAGAACTGTTGCCTGTGAGTTGCAAGAGAGGCGCAATCAGAGACCTACATTCAGTGACATCACCAATTTTATTGAGAGGCAAGTAAAAATCTTAACTGACCCAGTGTTTTGAAATATCCAGGATGTTCCCTCAGCAACATTAAATAAAGGTGTGAACAAACTCAAGCAACAGCCATGCACTGGGACTAAAGGAACAAGCTTTGAATCCATGTTTCACCAGGTACGGGTGCCAGCTGAAGATGCCGATTTCTTGAGGTTTCTCTGGTGGCCTGATGGGAGTTTTAAATCAAGAACTCAGCAACTTCAGGATGTTGGTGCATCTCTTTGGCGCGACTTCATCTCCCAGCTGCCCCAACTTTGCTCTCAGGAAATGTGCAGAAGATAATAAAGAACAGTTCAGCCAAGAGGTGATTGATAAGGTCCTACATTGCTTCTATGTCAATAATTGTCTGGTGTCTGTGCCTTCAGAAGACAAAGCTGTATCTCTCTATCATGACCTTGTCTCCATCATTGCGAAGGGAGGTTTCCAGCTTAGGAAATGGATAAGTAACAGACGTGAGGTTATGACTGTAATACCTGAAAGTCACAGAGCTAAGGACACAAAAGGATTGGACCTGGATCAGGATCAGCTACCGTTGGAGAGAGTGCTTGGTGTGGAATGGTGCATTCAGTCTGACAGTTTTAAGTTCAAGATCATCATTAAGGACAGACCACTCACCGGGAGAGGAATTCTCTCAACTGTCAGCTCCATCTTCGATCCTCTTGGAATCCTGAGCCCTGTTGTGTTGCCTGCCAAGAAAATCTTAAGGGACCTGTGCAGGAAATCACTTGGCTTGGATGACATCATACCTGACTCAGTTGCTCATGGATGGATGACTTGGCTGCAGGAACTGCCGTCTAGAGAATTTTAACATCATAAGATGCCTGAAACCACCAGACTTTGGAGAAACAACTACGGCACAGCTGCACCATTTCTGTGACGCAAGTGAAGATGGCTACGGAGTAGTGACTTACCTGCTGTTACATAGCAGACACTCACAAGTACACAGTGCTTTTGTCATGGGAAAGGCTAGGGTAGCTCCATTTAAGTCTGTTACCATCCCTCGTATAGAACTCATTGCTGCCACCATGGCAAACCGCATTGATGTCTTGTGGAGGAGAGAGTTGCAAATGGAACTTCACAATTCTGTGTTTTGGACAGACAGTGCATCCGTGCTAAAATACATCAAAACAAGACTTCCAGGTTCAAAGTCTTTGTTGCCAACCGAGTTTCAGAAATTCTCAAGGTCTCACAGTCTTCTCAATGGAGGTATGTCGACACCGCAAGCAACCCAGCCGATGTAGCCTCTAGAGGTTTGAAAGTGGATGCATTCCTCAAGAATCTAACATGGGTTTTGGGTCCGCCTTTTCTCTGTCAACCTGAGTGTATGTGGCCTGTTAATCCTGAGGATGTTCATCAGCTTCCACCAGATGACCCTGAGATCAGGAAAGCTGCTGCTGTGAATGCTGTACAGGCCAGAGAAGAGAGTGATGCTGTGACTCGCATGATCACTTACTTTTCATCTTGGACTGGTCTGAAAAGATCCGTGGCTTGGATGTTGAGATTCAAGGACTGGCTCTTGGCTTGTTGCAAGAAGAGGAAACAGTTGAACACTGAACTTTCACAGTCAAATTTGGATGTGATACAACAAAGATGTTCTTTAGAGGAAGATATTGATGCTTTCAAGAGGAAGATAGTTCCAAGTTGTCTGTCAGTGGAGGAACTGGAGAAGGCTGAACTGGAGACCATCAGGTTCTGCCAGAGGAAGAAGTTTCCAGAAGAATTCTCCAGGCTGCAAAATGGCGAAAGTGTTAAGGGCCATGGAAGCAGGTGCAATACATGTTAGATTTATTCTGGAAAAGGTGGGTTAAAGAATACTTACCACAGCTACAGGAGCGTCAGAGATGGACCAGAGTGAAGCGTAATATTGTCCCTGGAGATATAGTGCTCATTATGGACAACACGGCTCCTTGAAATTCCTGGGTCATGGGAAAAGTCCTTCAAACCTTTCCAGACAGACGAGGATTTGTGCGTCAGGTTCAGATTAAAACAAAGAGCAGTTGTCTGGATCGTCCAATAACAAAGCGGGGTTGCTGTATTTTTGTTGACCGCTGCAACACGCAAAACGCAAGCACCCGCAAAACGCAACACATCACGCAACGTTTTTATCGCTACGACTTTGTGATCACTTATATGAGTATGTGAACAGTTTTTATGAGTTGATTATTCTTTTTTAGGTAATAAAGGATCAAACCTATTTTTATGTATCGTGGTGATTTTTGCCTGGAAGCGCGTCTGACAAAGGAAGGCCCCGTCGACAGCCTCTCAGCGACTTATTGGTTTGGAAGTCGCTACACATGCCGATCAGCTCCTCCAGCATATTTATGAATTTTATAGTTTCAGATGCTGATTTATGTATTATTCATTTTAGGACATGTTTTTTACCACAGTTAATCCAATCCAAACTTTATTTGTTGAGCACTTTACCACAACCGCAGTCGACCAAAGTGCTGTACAGGCGAATGAATAAAAAAGAACAAACATTATAGAAAAAAGACAAAATGGCTCAACTATTATAAGTAAAGTTAATCAATTAAAAACATAAAACATAAAATATGGATAAAAACAAAAGCAAATAATCAGAGCAATAAAAAGTAAGATAAAAAAGATAAGACAAAATAAAATCTGGTGTCTATCTAGATGTTAAAAGCCAAGGAGAAGAGGTAGGTCTTCACACGAGATTTAAAAACAGACAGAGAAGAGGCCTGTTAAATGCAATTGTTGCACTTCAGATGGGCTTCACAGCAGCAGTGCAGTTTTGATGTAGTTATTAATTTTCACCACAGGGTGGAGATTGTGCATTTTCTGTCATGAGAAACTGAGCAGCAACAAACAAGAATCAGAGACTGCAACATCCCATGACACCCCTGAATTCAAAATTTTAGCCTGACCTACTTGCATAGGTCAAAGATAAAAGTGCTCTGACCTACTTTCATAGACCAAAGCACTAGCTGGTTTTATCTAAAAACTGTCCTCACAGCGTCAGTATTTAACAGCTACTACATACTGTTTGATAAAGTCTTAGTGTCTAAAAAGATCAGTTCCAACTGTTGATTCAAGTCCTAGCATGTATTATAAAATAGTAATTTGTATGATCTGTCTCTGATGATCTGTACCAACATGTTCTTATGGGCATAATTACTGAAGAGACAAAAACAACTTCATGATCAGAATAATTGCTGTTACTGCTGCTGGTTGTACCCTGTTTCTCTGTATGACAACCAAAATGCAAAAGTTGAGGGCTCTGAGGAGAATATGTGCTGGAACCTTTTCATTTTTAAGCATAAATACCTCTTGACTAAACACTAATTATTTTTAAACTAGAAGCTATCCTGTCTGTCTTAGTGCATCTATTATGGAAAAAACAAAACAAAACAAAAAACAACTAGCTGTGGGTCTTAGGATGTTCGAAGCATGTGGGTGAGATGAAGCAGCATCTTGCATGCTGTTTGAAGCAGGGGTACATATAAAACACGCTGAAGATCTTGTTGCACCAATGACCAGTGAAAACCTAATATAAGTTCGGTGGTGCACTGTGGCCACATTATTCTGACAGAAAGATGTGCCTACATAGAACAGTTCACATTGGGTGTGATAGACACACTGTCTTATCGTTCAAATATGTGTGTCCATTTCAAACAACCCGCACTAGCAAATGAGTCTATTTATATTTTACAAGCTTCATAGCATCTACGTGTCATCACAGATGAGTAAATAATGATAATGGTAATTAAAGTTAGACTCTGCTGTGCCTCAGACCCTAATGACAGACAATGAATACATCCTGAATGTTTGTGCTGCTGTTTCAAATGTGACCCATGTACAAAGGCTTTGGTCCTCCTGAAGTCGCCACAGATTTGATTCTGGCATTGCTATGTCAATGATATGTCAGTGTCTTTAAAATAAATTAAATACGTTTAATTAATTTTAAAGAGAATCACAGATGATAAAGAAAACATCTATAAACAATAAAGGGACTAAATACAACTGTTATTTATTAGATTTTCATCCAGACAGTGTGGTTTTGTCTAGCAGTTGGACACTTCTTAAGTACAGCTGAACCATGAACATTAAACTATCTCTCAGGTTATTTAAGTGAAACATATTGCCAGCATCAGATGAAAACAGATCTTTTGGTCCTGTTGTTACAGGATAAGTTACATTAACAATGACAAAGTATGGATAGAAACACAAAAGTCACAAGAACACACGAGCTACATGAACTACAACGAGATCCGGTCTCACCTGACATTGTATCCATCCGCCAACACGTTAGAAAGAACAAGATGTGGTCTAAGCTGATGTTGTATCCATCTGCCAGCTAGTGGTGGTGTCCTGAAGCATAACTCACATGTTGAGCAAAAATATGGACGGAGCAACAGCTCATATCTCAAATAATTTGTATGCTGAATAGCTCCTATGGTCGTGACCGAAAGAACAAGATCCCGGATACAAGCGGCCGAAATGAGTTTCCTCCGCAGGGTGTCCGGGCTCTCCCTCAGAGATAGGGTGAGAAGTCCGGTCATCCAGGAGGGACTCAGAGTCGAGCCGTTGCTCCTCCGCATCGAGAGGAGCCAGATGAGGTGGCTCGGGCATCTGGTCAGGATGCCTCCTGGACGCCTCCCTGGTCAGGTGTTCCGGGCACGTCCTACCAGGAGAAGGCCCCAGGGACGACCCGGGACAAGCTGGAGAGACTATGTCTCCCGGCTGGCCTGGGAACGCCTTGGGATTCTACCGGAGGAGCTGGATGAAGTGGCTAGGGAGAGGGAAGTCTGGGCTTCCCTGCTTAAGCTGCTGCCCCCGTGACCCGACCCCGGATAAGCGGAGGAAGATGGATGGATGGATGGATGGATGGATGAATAGCTCCTATGTCGATGTACTGCTATAGTTTGTCAGTCTAGTTGAGTCTAATTAAACAGAACAGTCCTGAAGTCTGTGTTCAGTCTCATCTGACTGTCAGTGATAGATGGAAGAAAATACCCAGGGACCACCTGGGCACAAAGAACAACAAAAAACACAGAACAGAAAAACACATCCTAACAAGTTAGTGATGACTGATGAAGCTGTTGCAAAGATGGTGACAAATGTAGGAGAGTGCTCAGGACTGAGTGCAGATTGAAGAGACTTTTCCTGTTGAACTTATAGCCAGGTGACTTCTCCATACACATAACCTAACGACAGGTGAGAAGCGGTGTGACATAATGCATCCCTATTCATGTAAATGATTTCACTGAGCATTTTTCGCCATTACTGACTTTTCCTTAAATGATCAGAGAAGCTAGTGAGGACAATTCAAACGGCTCCTATGTATTCCGTGAGCATCATGGGCTGTGAATGTCTCACATGACGTTGCCACAGCTTTTCATGAGTGAAGTGTCACATTTCTTCTCAGTAAATGCAAGAATGGGGGCAGGAATGTGAAGGACACGGCCTGGTGACAAAGACCACAACAGCCTTCCTTACTTTCATTTCTTGTCTCTAAGACACACCATTTACTTAACAATACATATTTACTTTTCTGTAACTTGTTTTCCTGTTCATGAATTTATGAAATAATTTATTCATTCATTCATCTTCATTACCAACTTCTTCCGTTATTGCGGGTCCCGGGGGCACGCACACACTCACACCTACAGACAATTTGACTGGCCATTTCACATGTAGGGCATGTTTTTGGAGGTGGGAGGAGGCTGGAGACCCTGGAGAGAACCCACGTAGACATGGGGAGAACATATCAACTGCACAGAGGAAAACTTGAACCCAGACATGCCTTGCTGTACTGTGACAGCGCGACCCACTTTGCCGCCCTTTCTGAAATAAAATTTAATGAATTTCCAATGAAAATCCCAAAGCAGCAGAAACCATGCTGAAAGAACATACACAGAATACTCGTAAATAGGCTTATGCTGACAACTTATGCTGCAGGGCAGTGAAGTAAACTTGCATTGTTATTTGGTCCAGATATCAGCACCTACATCCAACTGCAGTCTGTGGTTCTAATCTGTCATTTCCTATAAAAGTCATATCAATTGGGATGTCAGGGGCCGTCCATGGAGGAGGGGGTATGTGTTTGGATTCAGTGGAATCGGATCACACAGTTTCTGGTGGAGCCGGTTTTACCCTGACAGCGGTGAGTAGAGACACTGCTGTCAGTGGGACGGGCCACAGCGAGGACACAGACAGACATGTCCAGAAAGCTTTGGCTGTCCAGCACCTCCATGAGAATCTACTGCCATCCATCATCTTAAATTATTACTACTTATTTTACCTTCGTTATTCATTTGTACAATCAAACATGAAGGGCAGACAACAGCCGTTATCATTCATGGATGTAATTTACTGCTGCCAATGTTACATGAAGTGGATGAGATAATGATTAATAAAGATTAGATAACAAATCTTTTCTTGCTCAGTGGTAGTTGTGACATTAATTTGTAAGTCAGTTTATTTTCTACCAGAAATAACATGCTTACTCATTGATTTAACATGTTGTTTTCAGCAGTCATAGTTTCTGTTTTCTAAGCACACACTCATCATTCATTAATGACACACTGCTAATCAAGGTTAGTCACCGTGTGTTGTTGAATGTGGGAACTGAACTTATTTCTATTGATTTATGAAATGAGGTAAAAGTGATCAATTTTTTATTGTTTATTGCTTTCAGTTGAATATAACAAGTCTCTATTTACAGAAAATATGAATATTCGTTCACTAAAATCTAGTACTTTAACTGAAATGAATTTTTTAATTTATTGATAAACAGTGGTTATAGAATAAATAAGTCCCAAAAGTTTTTTGATTGATACGATTGATGATTAATGGAGGGTGGGGGTAGCAGGTTCTGGGGACTGTGAGCCCTGTGTTTTCTGTTGGTAACACAGACTAGGGTGTAAAAAAGTCATATTCCATTTGTGATTTTTTTTTTTCATTTGCTTATTTGTGATATTTAAATGCAAGCGACTGCTGTTTGGTCTGACGCAGTTGGTGAAAAATGCTATAGACTAAGAGAGAAAGAATCTATGTGGGATTGGATGTTCACATATATCATTCTTTGATTACTTGCACCATTAAAATGATTGACTGAGGTGTTGTTTGTGTGTCCAAGCATGTTTCACTGCATCGGCTGGCATTAACACAGGCAGGGTGTGGTGTTCTTCCAATTGTGCATAGGTGTGTCTCTGAGTCATGGACTATTGTGAGCTGGTATCTGTTGAAGAACTGTTGGTGCCACCTGTACCGCACCAGAGAACTGAGAACAGTTGAAGCTGGACTTCCACGACTGGCCAGGAAACAAACCACATGGCAGGAAACAAACAGTGGCCTTCTCCCTCTTCTTTCTATCCTATTTGGTTCCCGAGTGTACAAAAGTTGAAATTTGACCCTGTCCTATTTTTCTCAAGGGCAAGGTCATCATCTCACTTTCATCCCCTTTGCTGCCTGAGTATTGTGCTTTTTGTTTCACCTTTCTATCTGCAACGGTTGCAATCACAATACATCAGCACTTTGAAGTGTAATAAAAAGAAAACATGTTGTCTCAGTAGAATGTCATCTGCATTGTTCCTGTCAAGTGATGCTTTATTAAAAACAAAAGCATTTGTCACATCAAATTGCCTCTAGATGCACCCCCATGATATGATTAGATACACTGACGGGTGGGGTGTTGTGTGGTCGGTCATAGTAACAACTTTCACCCAGGTTAGTGGAACTCTCTCCTGAATACAAAAATGGTTTTAGAATCTACCCTCATTCAAATACAGTAATTAAATATTGATCCGTAGGATGTTTAAAAAATAAACAGACATCGAACAAGATCATCCACTCTCACATACACATCCAGTGTCAATTCATAGTCACCAATTCACCACAACAGTATAGATTTGGGCTGTCGGAAGAGAGAACTCATTCAAGTGCCACACAGGAAAGGCCCAACCCCCCTAAAGCCAAATTATAAATATATTTAATATTATGAAACATAAAAGATCCATTGAGAGTGGATTTGTTCCTAATATTTCCCAATTATCTTGGATGTTCAATGACTAGGGTGAATTCATGAGGTGTAAAGTCACATGACTGATATCTTGATTCATTTAAAGTAATAATTTGTTCCATGACTTATATATGTATAGTCATGACAGACAAATGATGGCTGGTGGTAAGGATTCAGATTATTTAAGTTTTTAATTTTTTTAAATTTTATATACTGTTATAATCCCCAAAGGGAAATTAAGAATGCACACTCTAGTATGTTAGTCAGTCACACACAAGCATATTAGTGTGTACAGGCCCCTGTAATACACACAACCACACACAAGGGAGCCTGTAAGCATGCAATGGGAGGTAGAGTAGCAGGCAGCCCCTTTGTGCAGCGCCCAAATGAGCAGCTTGTGAGGAGACGGCGCCTTGCTCAAGGGCACCTGAGCAGTGTTCTGGCAAATTATTCGGGCATCAAAGGGGATGAAAATGAGATGATGACCTTGACCTTGAGAAAACTAGGTCAAGTTCAAATTTTAACTTTTGTACACTCAGGAAGTAGATATGAGGGAGAACGCCAGTGTGAGTGAGACCATAGATCAAAGCTACTGCTTTGACCTATGAAAGTAGGTCAGAGCACTAAATTTGTTATTTGACCTATGCAAGTAGGTCAGAGTAAATTTTTGAATTCTGGGGTGTCGTGGGATGTTGCAGTCTCTGACTGCATTTGTTCTGTTTTGAATTTTGTCCTCTTTTTTTTAAAACCTGTATTTTTTTATTTTGATAACTGTTAAAGGGGAAACACACAGGACTGTTGAAAATCCTGCCATTGTTTGTTTTTGAAATGTGAATTCCTTTTTGCGTGAATCTCCTTTGAATTTTACGTCTGCATGATTATCTTGTAATTTGGCTCTCGGACTAAACGTCTGTGTCTCACTCTCTGCCGGTCTCATTGTGACGAGCTCCTCCTCCTCCTCTCATAAGCCTCCTCCTCCTCTTCTGCTCAAAGACAGGACTCTCCCTCTGGACTATCATTCACATCCTGGGACCTCTCCAGTCATGATTCGTGTTTCTCTCCTTGGGTCTGTGCTGCTTCTCATTCTGGTAAGTACAGATACTTTATTGTAGTCTTGCGGCGCTGATCTGCGAAACAAATTATTTTTTAAATTTTCATCACATGCGTGTTGTGTGGAGGGTGATTGTATGCAGTCATAACAAAACCAGAGCACACTGACAGTCACCACTGATGGGTCTGCTCTGTTCTTCATACCGAGCAGTCTTTTTGGTTGTGTGCACTTCCTAAGATAATAACTTAACACTGTTGTGTTTACGAGTACATGACTGCCATGGAAACACAGGCATGGGGAGGGTCCTGCCAGAGGAAGCAGGGCTTCTTCTGTCCTCTACCTTGGCTATATTCTCATCTATAGAACCTGTAAGAGCTTGATTCCCACTGTGTCTGTACCTTTATCTAGCCAAACCCTCATTTATTGGGGCGGCAGTGGTCTGCTATCATTGGAGTGGGTTGTTCCCGCTCCCGGCCAGTCACCTCAGAGTGTGAGCCTACAGTGGGAGGTGTCAGCTCACTTCCTGAGCACTGCCGAGGCACCCTTGAGCAAGGCGCTGTCCCCTTTATAAGTTGCTCATTAGAGGTGCACCACAATGGAGCTGCCCGCCACTCTGCCCCCGCCCACCCCATCCCACTGGATGCCCACAGGCCCCTTATGCATGTGTGTGTGCGCACTATATATATATGCATGTGATTAAACTAATGTTGTGTGTACAGTGTGCTAACAATTTCCCTACGGGGATTAGTAAAGTATACGAAATAAAATTAAAAAAAAATTACATGGAAAAAGTCAAACAAGATAGCTGGATCAGTTAAAACTCGGTTTTGATATACTGAACATGTCTCCAGTTGCTTAATCATCATCAAATATAATTATGAAATCATTAATGAACTTGAAACATATTTACATCATTAATTACTTCTTAAAAATGACATAGTATCAATACTGTTATTACATTTCTGTAATTGAATCCAGTTTTCTAAGTCTTTAAAAGGAAAGTTTGCTTTAGAAATAAGCTCTGAGCTCGATATGTTTGTATTTGCCATACATGCTCAAGATTGTGCTTGTGAATATGTTCATTTGCATATATAGTAATCCCTCACATAGTCGCGCTTCAAGGTGCACAGCTTCACTACCTCACAGATTTTTAGTAGCTGGTCATGTGTAAGTGCATGCTATTGGCTGACGGTTCCTCCTGCAACTTTTTTTTTAAATACAAAAGTGCTTTAAACAGTCTATTAGAGTGTAGAAAAAGGTAATACAGATATAAGGTGGTTTAATATCAGTATAGGCTGGTTTCATAGATGTTTTAATTACTGTAAATAATAAAATAAATAGCTTGTCGCTATATCGTGGAATTTTGTTTGTATCGGGTGGTCCTGGAATGCATTAACCACGGCTAACAAGGAATTACTACATTTCCTCTTCTAAGTTTAATGGTCTCATTAATTGTACTGTTGCACTTTAATTTTTCTGTTGGTGTGCACGAGATTCATTACAGTCTGTTGTTAGTTATAATTGTCCACACAACCATGCCACAAATGGCATGGTTGTGTGGAGGACAGAAGATCCAGATTCATAGAGATCCAACAACACCACCTGGGGGAATCCACACCAGGAAATGTTGAATTAAGATTTAGAACAAGAAAGTTGCACAGATTGTCTTACACCAATGGGGCAAGGCGATTTTCAGTGGAGGCAAGTAAAGTTTATTAACAAAATGCAAAGAAAAAGACTTGAAGCCCGGTTATGCATAAAAATAAGTACTTGGGCATGAAGGAGGGATAAGGACAGGGCTGGAGCCTACCATACGGCAGGGACAACCAAAATCGGAAAAGGGGTCTGCCAGTAAATCACCCAGTGACACTGCACACACTCACATGCACTCCAAAACCACAAAAAAGAGAGGAGGGGATCATGAAAAACCACCTGGCAGTTAAATAGCCCTCAGCACCTGACAACAACGGGAGACAAGAATTAATAAGACACGCCCAAGCACTTAACAACAGCAATGAACTAAATAAAGGGTGCAGTCAGAGAAAACAGGTAAAATACAAGTTGAAATATTTGGCAATCATACAGGTCCAGGAGCAGGTTCTAGGGCAGCCAGTGGAGCCATTGGATCTTCGATGTAGAGTGGACAAAGTGGCGGCCAGTCAACCCCAACGGGAACTTAGTTTGCTTCCAACCGTTCAGCCAAAATGGGATAAAAATTGCAAACGGCAAACAAGAGACGGAAGGACAGAGAGGAAGCCAGAAAAAAGAGAAAGAGAGAACCAAAACAGAGCGAGCGGTCTAAAGAGACCCATTAAAGACTCCCAACAAGAAAGAGCCAGAGCAGCACCGAGAGATGGTCAATGGCGGCCAGACCATTTCAGAAGGCTAGACAACTGGAGGACACGAGCCTCAGGACACACAGTGGGGCCCCAACAGATCATCCCATCTTCCCCAGACCCCCAAAAACCAGCTGCACTGGGCAAGGATGTTGTGTGCCGTGATGGCGTACCAAGCACACGGCGCACGCTTCACCAAGGAGCCTTTGCGCCAAGAAAAACTCAGTCCAATGAACAAAAATATGTGCCGTTACCTTGCCAAACAATTGTTACCACACCAATCTACAGCCATTATGGTAGAACTGGAAGAAGTCACAGGCGCCATCACATGCCAAGTTATAAAGTCAAGTTATAGTCACTGTGGCTGGAAGCTGGATAGTATCTAACAGTGACAGGGAGAAAAAATACCTTCCCTTGTAATGAAATGTTAGCATTTCAACAGATTGTCTGTCTGTGGAAGCGCAGGTGTAACTTGGCTTATATTGTTAACTGGTTCCAGGAGACGTGACATTAGTTGAAATATGATGCAAGTTGAATTGATTCGTCTCCGGTCTAAACTGAAAATAACCATTCTTAATTCTGTACTGTACTTTTTGCATTTTCAATAATACTTGGTTAATATGAACCTATTTGAAGCTCACAAACAATTAAATCTTATTTTTTAATATAGTGCAGAAAAAGCATCGCAGTCTGGTCTAATGTACAGTACATGATATTATGTGCTTTCAGTGTTTTTTTAAATGATTTTACAGTTCCAATATTTGTTGTGGACAGATGTAAAATGGTGTAAAATGATGCAAACTTGATTTTTATTTTTCTGTGTATCTTACTTTTTTTGGGGGGGGGGCACGTATAATAGAGAACAACATGACTCCGAATGATGTAGGCCGAGGTTTACCCGTATAAGAAAACAGAATGAGGAGAAATTGAACTAAACATTTTC
This sequence comes from Antennarius striatus, assembly GCF_040054535.1. NCBI lineage: Eukaryota > Metazoa > Chordata > Actinopteri > Lophiiformes > Antennariidae > Antennarius > Antennarius striatus. The sequence goes on along the minus strand of NC_090782.1, from coordinate 3,092,430 downwards.
TATCAACTGTCAAAACTATCAAGCTAAGAATGATGCAATCTCGATAATAGATTTTAAAGGCAGCTTTGCGTGGTCCAGGGTCACGTGATGACAGTCACACTCAGAGGACTGTTGCTCTCAGGTACGAGGACAAAATGGGCAAACAGAGCTGCTTTGTTTCCCAGAACACTCAAATTACAACAAAAAATAAAGACTTTTTTAAATTAACAAATTCAATGAAGTATGTAAGGTATATTAAACATCAACTTCATGTAAATTATATAAAATAACAAACACCAAAATATTCAGCAGCAAACGATGAAATATTCTTTAGCCACATGAGATCTCAGTTACTCTGACTGATGCTCGGCCTGAATACATTTTGCCTTTCAGAAACAGAATGAACTCTGTCAGGTCACCTGTTATAACAAGAACAAACATAGGTGAGTCAGACAGTTGTTAATCGAGTTCAGTCTGTACTTGTACAGACACTGCAATTCTGAGAAGAAGACCAACCCGTTAATTTACATAAAAAATAGGTGGAGCAGATGTTTGACTGCCTGGGTTCCCTGCAGTTCTATCAAGCTGAAATTTGACCTGTTTTCTTGTGCTGTGAACAGAAAAATATTCAGAAAAGAAAAACAACAACAAATGACCATATAAGCAGACAACATTTTCTATTGAAGTGGTAATAGTAAAGTCCTGTTACTAATGTTAATGGACGTTCTGTATCTTCTTTGTTAATACCATTAGATTTTACCATGAACAAACATTATTCAGCAGCAAGTGGCAAATGCATTGTCGCTAAAATGTGTGGAACAAGGATTCTGAAGACTACATCTTGAAGCTATGAGATGTAGTGTGTCTAGCTATTTTATGTGTGTAGTTAAAAGTACAGACTAAAATACCACTCCTAGATAGAACAAAAGCCTCATCTCTTCATCCAAAGCACGGGCATGTCAGCAAAACAGAGGCATGGGAAAAAAAAAGGAGTGGCCTCACCGCAAAATGAATGTGGAAGAGAGAATGCTTACCTGGAAGAGAAATGCAACTTAGACATAATCTTAACTGAAAGCTTTTAAAAGAGTCACACACCCCACCTTTAAAAGGGCAAAATAAAAACTAGACCAGTAACCCAGACCAAGACACAACAAGAGCTTGTGGAGTGTTTGAAGACAAGTTCCAAGCTTTAAACTAGAACCAAGGCAGTCAAAGACTGCAACATCCCGCGACACCCCTGAATTCAAAATTTTACCCTGACATAGTTCAAAGATCAGAGCTAGTGCTCTGACCTACTGTCATTGATCAAAGCACTGTCTTTGATCTCATTTTCATCCCTTTTTCTACCCGGGTAATGCGCTTTTTGTTGCATTTGTCTATCTGCAACGGTTGCGGAGATATTTTGTGGACTAATGGTTGAACGGACGGATGAACACACAAGCACCGACAATTACATCACCACTTTGAAGCGGGATGTAATAACAGGCTGGTTGTGACTGAGTTTTTAGTCTATACATAGTCTACATTGCTGTCTCTAACTTTCAACCTGATCTGAATTGTCTTCAGTCTCCATGTTGGTCAACGTCTCCATGAACATAAACGCATTGTTGGTTTGTTTTCTGCTCTGAAGTTCAGAGATGTAGATAAAAAAAGGATGAAACGCTGCAGATGATGCTCCAACAAGAAAGGAGAAAAGAAGACATGAGGCCTGATATCAGAGGAAACTATTCACTCAGTGGGATATTTTCTGAGTCATATTAACACAACGTGTGAAATCTTAACCTATGGGGTGTTAATGTTACGCTGCTCGGTCGGGGTTGCTGCCGAAAGGTGGAACACGGTTGTTCGTACCTATGAATGTTCGTAGGTTTAATGTTTGTATCTTGAGGACAATCTGTAATTCTTACTATTTACCAAAGAAATGGTGGTAAGTGATTCTTAGATCACTGAAGTACATAGAATGATGTTTGAAACGGACAGATGCCCAGTCCTGCTTTAAATCAAGAAAACAGTCTGTTTTTAGTCTGAGTGAATGCTCAAAGCACAACCAACATTCACCCATTCACAAAAGTTCACACAGGTGTGAGCCTGTAAAGTGCTACCTAGTCATCAGGATCCATACTGGAATTCTTTGTCGTCCTTATTTGAATATGTGTGCGGACGCTCTGAGACAGTTGTTACCATTTGTTCACATATTATGACATACAGCAGTGTTCCTGAATGCTGTTTTGTTCAGAATAAGGAAATCAATTGACACACTGTATACCTCATTGTCGTATTAAACTCCATCAGAATGAATTTACATATACAGGTATACCTTGTTACGTTGTTCTTGATTATACATTAATTTTCAAAAACATAAGCAAGGAAAAAAACAAATAAAGTTTACTCAATTTGTCCACCTCAAATTTTTGAATCATAAAATCACTATTAAACCATTAAAAGCACATAATATCATGTTACTGAACAATAAATAAGAATAAAAATATATCATATTATTAGCTCTTGGCAGCCCCCATGGCCTGCAATGCAGAAGAAACGGCTGAAAAGTAAACAATGTTTTTTCTGTAAAATATTCAGGGCAGCAGTATCTCAATCCGCTAGGTCTTAGGATGGGGACCGCAGGGTGGCCGGTTCACAGCCCACATGGATCAAAATTTATGGAGTATGACCCGGCAGTGGAGAGACACCAGTTCACCTGTTGAGCACTGCTGTGTGGCCCCTGAGCAAGACACCGTCCCCCTATAAACTGATCATTGGCGCGCGCACATACACACACACACACACACACACACACACACACACACACACACACACACACACACACACACACACACACACACACACACTCACTCACTCACTCACACACACACACACACACACACACACACACACACACACACACACACACACACACACACACACACACACACACACACTCACTCACACACACACACACACACACACACACACACACACACACACACACACACACACACACACACACACACACACACACACAAACACATTTGATGTTTGTAAACTTAAAATAGATTCGTATTAACCAAATATTATTAAAAATGAATTCATAAATAAAGTATGGTACAAAATTGGGAATGGTCATTTTCAGTTTAGTTTGGAAATAAATAAATTAGACTCTGGTTATTTTTTGACTTACGTTGCTTCTCTTGGAACTGATTAACGATGCAAACCAAGGTTTACCTGTACCTCTGTTGAGACGTTGTATGCATGCAGTAATATGTTACCAGATCCTGGTCAATGCTCGATCCTAATGCTGGGTTTATGGACAATAATACGAAGTTAAGGACATGATGTAACATTTGGGACAATTGGACTCCTTTGTGAAACAATCAAACCCCTCTATTTCAGCTCCGGGTGGTTCCTACGGTGAATTCCAACTTGGGGGACGATCGTGTTAGAAAAAGAAGAGAGTGGGTTACCCCTCCAAAGAGTCTTATGGAAAATGAAGACTACACTAATAAAGATTATATCGCCAAGGTGAGTCACTGATTTCTACCTCGGTTTAACTTCTCTGAATCAAACAGCTGACGGATGCAGACAATTTTTCCAGTGGAGTTATAATCTTTCATTAAATAAAACTTTTTTCTCTGCTCCACAATGTTTGTATTTTGGAAGATCTAATCATGCATGGTACAATGTCATGAAACCTCTTGGCTGCATTTCACTCATCCCTGATCTGTCAGCAGTGGGAAGCCCTTAAGGCACCCAGGGAACAAACATCTTGCTCAAGGAAACATTGGCATGTAGACTGTGGGGGTTTGAACCACTGACCTTGCAATAAGTGGACAACACTCTTACCACCTCACAAGAGCCGCCATGTACTAATGAATTCTGTTTTAGTAACTTTTAAATTTTGATAAGAATTATTTGTATTTATAATCAAAATATGTTTCTTTGGTGATTGTATTTTCAGATTGTAAAGCACACAGTACATTTGTAAAAGATATTTTGCTTGAATCGAACTCAACCTGTGTCCCTGTGTTTCAGATTCGATCAGATTATGATACCGATGACAACATTCTATACTCTCTGGAGGGCATCGGTGCAAGCGAGAAGCCCGTCAATGTTTTTGTGGTTGACCATAATACTGGAGTCATTAAGGTGACGCAGATTCTTGACAGGGAGAACATTGCTGTGTACAATGTGAGTGACATTTGACAGATTTTATACTGTTCCACTATTTTGACTAATATGTCTTTGTTATGATTCAACACATCATGTTTTAGCTTTGACATATTTGACAGGTATGATTTTTTTAAAGGAACCTGCTGAAACAGATAATAGACAATTTGACCTGAGGTTTCTCTTTCAGCTGTCAGGTATCGCTAGACACAGAAATGGCTTGTATGCAGAGAAAAATATTGACATACAGATCAAGGTTTTAGATGCCAATGACAACCCTCCAGTCTTTGACGAGATCATTTCTGGAAACGTGAATGAACTCAGTCCTGCAGGTTAGTGTGTCAACTTTTGTGTTCAGTTCTCATAAATGTCTGGCCAGTTACGTGGTGTTATTCAAAATTGCTTCATTGTAATTATTAGAGAACATTTGGTTTTCTAAACCAGGTGACAAAAAGAGACCACAATTTTTAACAGTTGATGATAGTAGAGAAAGTATATGTCAACCATCCTTGCACATTTCTTTATTTAGCTGCATGTATACATTTCACCTTCAATCCTGATCTGCCATTGGCTCGACAGCTTTGAGCACAAACACAGGATAGAATGTTTTACCAATCATCACTCGTTCAGGCACATTGTGTCCTTCATAAAAGCACAGAAACTAAGTTTTAATTTTTTTTAAAATTTAGTGACATTTAAACAGGTGCGCAGAAAAACTCATACGTAAAAACAAGAACCAAGGCAGTCACAGACTGAAACATCCCGTGACTTACCCTGACCTTCTTCCAAGGTAGGTGAGGGTACCCTGAAAGTAGTTCCTGACAAGTGCATAGCTTTGACCTTTCAGGGTAGGTCAAAGCACTATCACTGACCATAGATCAAAGCTAGTGCATAGGTAGATCAAAGCACTAGCTTTGATCAATGCACTAGCTTAGTGCTAGTAATCTGCTTTTTGTTTCACCTTTCTATCTGCAAAAGTCGTGAACACTGACAATTACAATACATCACCACTTTGAAGCAGGATGTAATAATATATATAATAATATTCTTCAAAGCATTAAGGTTTGCTCTGTCAGCATATATAATAGTTTGGAGTAGGAAAACCAATAACTTGACCACACACAACATTTTTAGTGGAAAGTGTCTAAATATGCACAAAGGATGACCACACATCCTCTACATTACCACAAATTATGAGCAGTTGTCCAGAGGCTTTCTAATTTGTCTTAACCCATTTCAACCCAAGTTAACAATTTTTAGATTTTTGTAATGATTTTCAGAACTTTTGCATAAAATGGGAATACAAACATGTTGGGACTTCCAAAACTCCTTTATATCAAGTAAGAAAAGAAATACAGGCTGTCCTCATATGAGGACACTGGGTTGATATGTATGCATTCTGGCGAAATAAAAGAATTTTTCCATTTTTTGAAAACAATAAATATAAACGGTTTCTACTTAATAATAAATGACAAATGAACAAAAACACTTAATTTAACAAGTTCAGAAGCTGCTCATTCCTTAGAATGATATGGAACAAAACATTCAACGCCTAAGGTTACAATTTTTACAATATGTTCTTTGGTTGAGGGACATTTCCTTTTGACCAATAAAAAATGTACAGCCAAAGCTGTACATTTTTTATTGGTTGTACTGTGTCATGATTTGTACCAATTGTAACACATCTGTTGTACACCCACTTCACAATGGGAATTGTTTCATTGTGATCAAACCTGTAATCACATGTTCCTCTTGGTTCTTTTTTCATTGCATTTAATTCCTTCAATGGGCACTTGCTGATCCTGTTTTCCCTCATCGCTCCCATGGCATTGAATTCCAAAGTCATCAAATTAACATATTATCAAAGTATACATTATAAGAGAATGGGATATCTACAACCAAGAGCATATTCAGCACCGCCATAGAACCGAGCAACAAATCGCTGTCTTCATCATTAGCAGACCCTTTGCCAATACAGATCAAAATTGTAGCAGTATCCTGACACCAGACACAATACCCAAAATTTATAAAAAAGTTTATATCGAAATCGTATTGGTTAGCCCCGCATGAATTGCTTGACAGTGTTATGTCCATAATAGCACACAATCATTTCGTCAAATGACAAATTCTCCTCAAACAATGTTTGGAAGGATTCTTGAAGCATAGTAATCAGTGGCCTTATTTTATTTGTAATATTATTTATTATAAAATTTATTTATAACTTAAAATATATTTCTATTGGCGTAAACTAAATGACAAAAAAATGGATATACCAACTATGGTAATAAAACATGGAGTGACTTAGATAGTCATACAGTAATTCCTAACTGTGGTACACTTGGATCTTACCTTGCAATCTCTTTTGTATATATATAAAAAAATACTCACCAGACTCTCCAGTCAATGAATGCTCGGCAGTACGTACAGCTCTCACGTATGTTAGTCACTTTACAAGTTTCAAATGTGTTACTTTCAAGCTTTTCCCCCCCTTGCAGTGCAAACTTGTTTAGAACAATATATAAACATTATTTCATATTAGAAGTATGAAACCTGTTATGGTTTGAGCTTATTTTTTCCAAATGAGGCAGCGCTTGTTCTGATGCATAGAGCTTATGTAATGCCCAGTGTCCCCCCAGTGTCATTTGAGGACAGCAAAGTTTACGCCATTCTATAGCCTACAGTTGCAAGCCTATTTCAAAAATAAGAAATAAAGCATATGAATAAACCGTTCTGGACACTAGTCACTGAATAGCAGCATTCGCAGATCAAAATTAAAGAAAATATTGGTAATCATCTTCAACGATCTCCAGAAGTGGATTTTTGTAAAATTTCCATTGAGTCTTTCTTGTGCTTTATATTATATAAATGAGAATTTTGCATCATATATTGATGAATCAATATGTTGTTATTACCCTCACTTCATAATGTTGTTCTATAACCAATCCTTGTCATTATTTTCATAGTTTTTTATGCTGTCCTCAAATGAGGACGGTGGGTTAAAATGGGTTAAAAACAATATTATTGAGATACTTCTGTGGTGTGACCCACAGGCTGGAAGTACAATGTCAGCCGACATGAATGTTAGATTTGTAATGAATTGTCAAAATGCAGTCCTGCTGGACAATTTAATGTGACTTGTAGAGGTGAAAACCATCATATTGTGTCAACAATAATAACTGACTAATGTCACCTGTTAACCTGGTTGAAATTTATTCCATTCAGGTGACGTGTCTTCAGACCATCATTTAGCTGCATGACTACCAGTGACTGTTTTCTTTCATGTTGCTTCTTACAGGGACCAAGATTATGACGGTAACTGCCACTGATGCTGATGAACCAGGGAACGATAACTCTAAGATTGCCTATAGCATTATTGATCAGAAGCCAAATCACGACATGTTTTACATCACTGCAGACGGGAAACTTATCGTAAAAAGGCCCATCTTAGACAGAGAGGTATGATCACATCAGCACAGCTTTGAAGCACATGTGGCTATACGTATGTAACACAGTGATGTCTTGTTAGTTCATGAACTGTCTGAACTTCATCTGGAATGTGAATCTAACTCCTGACTGTGATCTGGTTGTTCACTTTCCAAACATGTGCTGTTTTATTCAAGAAAGCAAACATTAAGAACAGTTCTCCTGCTAATGTTAATATTTCATTTCTGATGTTTTCTCATTTTAGACAGATGACCAGTACATTCTGACAGTGATGGGTCAAGACCTAAATGGTAGACCAAACGGAAACACTGGAACTGGCACTGTTACAATTAAATTAAAAGATGTAAATGACAACCTTCCCACTTTGGAAAAAGAGCAGGTACTTTTTTTGTTTTGTTTTCCATATTACTGTAAATAGAAATGGGAACTGTGTGCCATTTTCCTTTAAGACATTGAAGTCTCATCCAGGATCCAGAATTTAATAGGATCCCACCACAATGCACTGGCTCATAGATACCTACTCCCTCATAGATCTATTTATATTCTCCTGTAAGTAATTCACTTATTTTTCTTTGAGAAGTGAAATAAATCATTCAAAATGGCACTGACCAAAGCAACACACAGAGGCATCACAAAATGTCCTTTGCGGAAGTAATTATGATAACACTGACATGTCACAGACAACATTCAAGTCAACTTGATTTTACAGTTTTTTTCAGTCGCTAGCAAGCGCTTACCCATACTTCAAATACTTTTTCTAAACTCTTAACACAAACTCACACCTAGAAAGCACAATTCACCAAATGGTTAATTTTCTTCTCAAAAACACATTGTGTTAAATAAACACTAACTCTACATTTCAAAATAGAATACATCTTTTTCTGTACACACACTTTACCAAAACACCTGGATATTTGACTCAAAATTAAATTACTGTGTCAAACAATAATGCTTGTTTTCACTCCATAAGGTACATGCAGTCAATCAAAGTACACCAGGTTTCAAAATACTGGGTATTGTTGACATTATAAAAATTGCATAGACTTTTAAGTTTCAGTTTTACTGGTATTTGCATACAAAATGTACACAAAATGTCTTGGTTGGAAACTGTATGTCCACATGTAATGTTCACATTCAAAAGCATACCAGTAAAGAGAAAATCTTTTTTTTTTCCTTTACAGTTTTTTACAGGCGGTACAGTAAAAATACTGTTTACAATACGATAGAAAAGAAAAGCTTACAGTGAACAAAATATCCATAAAACCCACAAGAGCATTTTGAACAAAAAAAACAACAACAGCAAAAAGCCCAGAAAAAAAAGGGGGCGGGGGTCCTACATAAAAAAACACAAAATTACTGTCTCTAATCTCTACGATCTCTGATATCATCCAAGGCGATGCACCTGGGATAGAACCTTTTAGTATTGCGGATCCAACCTTGGTAATGATCAGCTGTGTGTCAATGGGGGGTCAGTGACTCGGGTCGTCCAACGGTTCGATTCCCGCTCCCACCCAAAAATACCTGGATTGTGAGCTGACAGTGGGAGGTGTCAGCTCACTTCCAGAGTACTGCCGAAGCGCCCTTGAGCAAGGTGCTGTCCCCCCTTACAAGTTGCTCATTTGGGCTCACCATAAAGGAGCTGCCCACCACTTTAAACCCCCTTGCATGCGAACAGGACCCCTGTGTGTGTGAGTGTGTGTTCAGCGTCTGTTCACACTAATATATGTACGCATGAATTACTTACACTAGAATGTGCCACTGATATCATTGCAGAAGCAGAGGTTTTTATACCGTATCTAAGGTTTGGAATATTGTTGCTATTGTGGGATGTTGTGTGTTAACATTCGTAAATTATAAAAAAAACAATCCACTATTTTGTTGGGAGGTATAGCTTGTCTGTTAAGAAAATGTAAGCATTGTGGAAATATGTTCATTGACTGCATATTGTGTGAAAGCAACATGAAATGTGTGAATGGTATGGCCCCAAAAGACCGATGCTGTGCTGATTGTGTTTAGAGTTTTGAAAATGTGACAACAGTTTGGATAAACTCTTGTAAGCGACTGAAAAAAACCTGTAAGTTAACTTGCTGGCCTTTGTTCCTTAATTGCAGTATGATGGCAGCATTGAGGAGAACACAGCAGGTGTAGAGGTGATGAGACTCAAAGCCAAAGACTTAGATCAGGAGAGCACGGAGAACTGGGAAGCTGTGTTTGACATCGTCAAAGGAAATGAGGCAAACTACTTCAGCATTAAAACGGACCCTGTTACCAATGAGGGCATCCTGATGCTGGACAAGGTATGGCTGAATGAGCAACATGACTATGTTTGTGCTATTAAAGTGAGAGCAGCTATACTGTGTTTATTGGTGTTCATGCAATCAATGTGGTAAATGCAATGATCATGCTCCTACAATAATACCTTAAGATACGAGCTGCTTGACATACGAGCTGTTTAAGATAAGAGCCGTCGCTCTGTCCTTTTTTTGTTCGACATACGACAAAATTTGAGATATGGGCCATCCTTTAGGACAGCATCACTAGTTGGTGGATAATATAACATCAGCTGAGATCAGATCTCATTCTTTCCCCCGTGTTGGGGATCGATACAAAATCAGCTAAGACTGGATCTCCTTTTTTCACATGTTGGTGGATAGATACAACATCAGCTGAGACCAGATCTCATTCTCCTTTGTGGAGTAAAGACATAGCTCGTGTGCTCTCAAGACATTTGTGTTTCTTTTCATACTTTATATAATTAATTATAGGTAAAGCCAGGTAAAGCCTATATTTCTGTTGGTTGATAAAAAATATGGTTTTTTTTTATAATGCAAGGTGTTTGGAACTTTTTTGCAAGACTGGAAGGGATTAAAATGATTTTAGTTAATTTAAATGGGGAATGTTTGACTTACGAGCTCAGTCACAGAACAGATTAAACTTGTATCATGAGGTACTACTAGACATTCAATTAATAAATGAAAGGGGTTCAATATTAGGTAACCACTTTATAACCAGAAGGAAAAACCCATCAAATAGATTCAACATAAAAGGTAGAAATTTAATTTATTAGAATTTGTATAATTTGTACTTCGCGGATCTCGCTACCATGTCTTACACAGAGGAAGCAGAGGCTGATGTCTCAGAGGTGGACTTGTCCATCACCCAACCTGAAGTCACCGATATGGTTACCAAACTCCTGGGTGGCAAACCACCGGGAGTGGATGAAAGTCGCACTGAGTACTTCAAGTCTCTGGATGTGCAGGGACTATCATGGTTGACATGTCTCTGCAACATTGCATGGCAGTTGGGGACAGTGCTTCTGGATTGGCAGACCAGGGCGGTGGTCCCTCTTTTTCAAAAAGGGGGACCAGAAGGTGTGTTCCAACTATAGGGGGATCACACTCCTCTGCTTCCCGGGGAAAATCTACTCCAGGGTACTGGAGAGGAGAATTAGACTAATAGTCAAACTGTGGATTCAGGAGGGGCAATGTGGTTTTCGTCCTGGTCGCGGAACACTGGACCAGCTCTACACTCTCCATCGAATACACAAGGGTTCATGGGAGTTTGACCAACCAGTCCACGTGTGTTTTGTGGATCTGGAGAAGGCATTCGATCGTGTCCCTTGTGGTATATTGTGGGGAGTGCTTCTGGAGTATGGGGTTCAGGGCCCTTTGCTGAGGGCTGTCCAGTTCCTATATGACTGAAGCCAGAGCTTAGTTAGCATTGCTGGCAGTAAGTCTGTTCCAGACCTGATCCAGGTGCATGTTGGACTTCGGCAGGGCATCCCTTTATCACCGGTTCTGTTTCTAGGCGCAGCCAGGATCCGGAGGGAGTCCAGTTTGGGGACCAAAGGATTTCATATCTGCTTTTTGCAGACGATGTTGTTCTGTTGACCTCATCAAACCTGGACCTTCAGCGTGCACTGCGATAGTTTGCAGTTGAGTGTGACGCGAGTGGGATGAGGATCAGCACCTTTAACTCCGAGGCCATGGTTCACGACCGGAAAAGGGTGGTGTGCCCTCTTCAGGTCAGTGAAGAGTCTTTGCCCCAAGTGAAGGAGTTTAAGTATCTTGGGGTCTTGTTCAAGAGTGAGGGAAGGATGGAACATGAGATTGACAGATGGAGCGGTGCAACTTCTGCAGTGATGCGGTCGCTGTATAGGTCTGTCTTGGTGATAAAGGAGCTGAGTTGCAACACGAAGCTCTTAATTTACCGGTCAATCTACGTTCCTACTCTCACCTATGGTCATGAGCTTTGGGTCATGACCGAACGGACAAGATCCCAGTTACAAGCAGTTGAAATGAGTTTCCTCCATAGAGTGGCTGGGCGCACCCTTAAAGTTAGGGTGAGGAGTTCAGTCACCAGGGAGGAGATCGGAGTAGACCCGCTGCGAGTGGAGCCACCTGAGGTGGCCCGGGCGTCTGTTCTTGATGCCTCTGGGACGCCTCCCTGGGGAGGTACTCCGGGCATGTCCTACCGGGAGGACCTCAGGGAAGACATAGGAAATGCTGGAGGGCCTATGTCTCTCAGCTGGCCTCCTCCGGAGGAGGAGCTGGAGGAGGTGTCTGGGGAGAGGGAAGTATGGGCATCCCTCCTGGGACTGTTGCCCCCGCGACCTGGCCCTGGATAAGCAGTTGAAGATGGATGGATAGATGGATGGATTTACGAGCAAAAAAATTACTGCTTTGTAATAGTCAGCCGTGAAGTTCTCAGTTGCCTTGAATCAAAAGTCTTCTATTCTAATTGTGGCGTTTACACTGGAACACTAGACACAGGCTACAAGTCCCAGGTGACACCATCAGATGATGAGTGGAGGAGAATCAGGCCACTGACTCTCCTCTAATGGCCTGACTGGATTTTTCCCTACAATGTTCTAAACTAGTTTCTCTAAACCTCAATCTTTGGCCTTAACTGAGCTTTAGATTGTATTTTCAGCAAAATAAAATACTGACTAAATACCATATAAAGCTAAAATCTGACTGTGAGCAGAGTATGTGGCTTCTTTGGAGATACTTCAAAAAGGAAAAGATAACTATACTATAACTGGAAGACATTGGTATGAACAAACATAGGACTGCTCAGGCTGATATAGATGTTGTAAATGCACTGACACACACAGTTATTAATGTTGTCATGAACTGATTGAATAACTACGTGTTTCCTCCTGTGTCCTTCCAAAGGAGGTGGATTATGAAGATATTAAAAACCTTGACCTGGGCATAACTGTGAAAAACAAGGCTCCACCATATGGATCAGGGGAATATGCTGAAGCTGGTATAGGATTTGGACCTGGTGGACCAGGAGCAGGAGGAGCAGGTGGAGCTGGTGCTGCAAGTGCAGGCGGTGGCGGTAGCAGTAGTGGTGGTGGTGGTAGCAGTGGTAGTAGCAGCAGCAGTGGCGGCGGTGGCAGCAGCAGCAGTAGCAGCTCAGGCGCTGGAAAACCTGGTTTTGGGACCAAATATAAAACCTATCCTGTCAAAATCAATGTGAAGAATCAGCCCGAGGGTGCAAAATTTGACCCCGCAGTCAAAGCCATTCCAATCTCAGAGGGAGGTCAGACTGTCCACATTAATAAAGTCATTGCCAACTACCCTGCTATCGATGGAGACACTGGAAAGCCAGCTGAGAATGTCAGGTTAGTACACACAAATACACCAATGGATTGCACAAATCTGTGACATATTTTGTAGAGTAACTTTACACATTCAGTGACAAGTGACCTATTTGTGCTGTAGGTACGCCAAAGGATCAGACCCTGGTAACTGGCTCACCATTGACCCCAAAACAGCTGACATCAAACTAAACAAAATTCCTGACAGAGAATCAGAATTTCTGGTCAATGGGACATATTTTGCAAAGGTGCTGTGCATTTCAGAAGGTATGCCCTGCTTCATCATCATGTGTTTACACATCAGGTTAAATTTTTTTTAATGAAAACGCATGTAGAAAGGTACAACCCAAAACAATCCAATGATGTTAGTGTAAAGCTGTATTTCCATCATGTGGTTACCAGCTCGTCTTGACTCAACATGACTTCACCTTCGTATTTGGTACTTCCTGGAAGTTGTTTCCTGACATTAGTAAACTATAGTAGTCCATCAGAGTTTTCCTGGCCAGTTAAACATTCACAGTCCTCCATGTGGCCATTTAACACCTGCACACCCTTTTTGGAAACATATTATTATCGGGTACCATCTATATTTTACCTAATAGAAACCCAAAACCCAAAAAAGGAGACACTTTATAAGAAGTAGCAGAGCTAAATTGTGAAGTTTGACGTCGCAAAGGTAGAAGCTCTTAGAGTCACAACTTTGTTTATATTTGCAGGGGTAAATATACAAAATGTCATTCTCTTAGGGCTGGCCTGCATCCACAGCAAAATGGATAAGAACAAATTACAGTATCCACTGAGCCATATGATATTCATGTCTGTGTAATGTGTATATGGTCTGTGAAGAAGAATACAAATGTTTTGTCATTTTTTAGTGTTGAAAAATGGCAAACTAGAAAACATGAAAAGAGTGAATACTTCTGTAATACCACGGTACAACAAGTCTTCTGACACACACACATAAACACACACACACACACACACACACACACACGCACACATACACACACACACACACACACACACACACACACACACACGTACACACACACACACACACACACACACACACACATACACACACACACACACACACACACACACACGCACGCACGCACGCACACACACACACACACACACACACACGCACACATACACACACACACACACACACACACACACACACACACGCACGCACGCACGCACGCACGCACGCACGCACGCACGCACGCACACAAACACACACACACACACACACACACACACACATGGGGCGGCAGTGGCTCAGCGGTAGAGCAGAGGTCTTGAAGACAGATCGCCCAGCCATCGGTGGATCGATTCCCGCTCCCGCCAGAACATCTCCGGAGTGTGAGCTGACGGTGGGAGGCGTCAGCTCACCTCCCAGCCACTGCCGAGGCACCCTTGAGCAAGGTGCCGTCCCCCTTACAAGCTGCTCTATTGGGGCGCACTCCAGGAAGCTGCTGCCCGTCACTCTGCCTCCCAATGTACAGCTTGATGTTGTGTTGTGTTGTGTTTGTATACTAACTGCATGATTACAGGCCCCTTTGTGTGCTGTGGTTGTTTCAGGGGCCTGTACATACATAGTGTGAAAAACTAACACAAAAAATGTAACAAACACCTGAGTGACAAATGTAATTTCCCCTAGGGGATCAATAAAGTGTATCTTCTTCTTCTTCTTCTTCTTCACACATATATACATATATGTATATGACATCACTAAGAACTGTTTCCTGTCATTCCATGTGTTTTGCCTCATGCTGGCTGTAAAGAGTGACTTTTGGTGCATATTGAAATGAAATTATTAAATTATGAATAATGCCAACACAGTCCACTGAGTCCCCCTACAAGCTGTTATATGTCCGTGAGCAGGACGAGTGAAACATTTGCCTGTAAACATGTCTGTTTCTGTTTGTCCAACACAGATATGCCTGCTAAAACAGCTACGGGCACCATCGCCATCCAGGTGGAAGACTTTAATGACCACTGCCCCACCCTGACCAGTGACATACAAACTATGTGTACCACGGATGACTCTGTGATTGTGAATGCTAAAGATGAGGACTTTTTCCCTAATGGACCTCCCTTTGATTTTGTGATTGTCCCAGAAGACAGTGACAGCAAATGGCAGGTGGAGCACCTGAATGGTGAGGAGGACACTGAAAATTAATTAATGATATGGGTTCTAGATGTCTGGAACCTTGAGGAAAGGTCATTTTGAAGCTTCCAATCACAGAACATCATTGAATTCAGTAAAGATGTTTGAGAGTATAGAGATTATTGATGCTTTGAGTATGTTTGTCTTTGTGTGGCAGACACCGCAGCAATCTTGAGGGCCCAGGGCCACATGTGGCCCGGTGAGTATGAGGTGATGCTCAGGGTGAAGGACGAGCAGGGACTTGCCTGTGATGAACCACAGAAAATGAAGGTCCAAGTTTGTACCTGTGAGGACGGAGCAGTCTGTGGGACGATCAGCAAAAAATCAGAGTTTGGACCTGCAGGAATCGGACTGCTATTTCTGGGCCTGCTGCTATTACTGCGTGAGTGTAATGTATTGCTCTTGCTGATGGAGACCCCAGGACAGTGTGCTGTAGTTTAGACCTAGTCAGGGCAAAAGGCCACATTATAAACTGTATTTATGTTTTTACAAAACTAAAATAATACTCATGGATGTTGTTATTTATTAACACAATAAAGTCTTATGTTGGACATCACTGCTTAATATATTCTGAATACGTGTTACCCAATTTTCTTTAGTTACAATTCATGGCCCACTGCACAAGATAGGATTATGTAAGGTCCAGATTGAAACACCAAATTGAAGATTGTAATATTCCCTCAGAGTCAGGACTTGTAGGTCTAGTTCCTTCATTGAACGTGTCAGGAAGACTGTCTTATAGCAGAAACCTCAGTGCTCCCCCACTCCAGTGACCACTACTTTTACCTGACAGCAATTAGGCACTGTTCCTGAGAAGTGTCTGGCTCCCATCAATCTCAAAGAGAGCAAGCATATCAGCTACCACTTCAATACATGGCGAGAGTCGTACATGCTAAGTTTAAGTCTCTTTGACTACACACATTGGTTATGTGAAGCCTCTTAAGCTTAAAAGAGTTAGCCAGCTAGCTTGGAGCAGTCCTTAAGGATGTACGGGTGAACACTATAAATATTTCCAGCTGACCACTTTCTATTTCAATTAATGTTACTGTAGCTACATTTTACCTTGCCGCTAAATAAATGGTCATATCAGCATTATGCTTCACTGTTAAACCAGACTAAAACTACTGTTGCTGTTGTTGTGGTTTTTACAGTCCTTCTTCTGTTGCTGCTCTTCTGCCAATGTGGGGGGGCCGCTGGTCCACCGTGGGGCTTTACTGAGATGCCTTTCGACACCAAATCCCATCTTATAAACTATCACACTGAGGGCCAAGGAGAGAATACGGTAAGCACTGTGGAGCAGGTTATATGGTTTTTATTTTAATGGGTACTCTTGGGTCTGTACATAAGAGGTTTCTATTTACAGTAGCACCTCAAGATACGATCTGCTCGACATGCGATTTATTTGAAATACGAGCTGTATCCATATTTTTCTTCGAAATGCAATCAAAAATCCGAAATATGAGCCATGCTTCAGGACACCACTGTTAGTTGGTGGTTGGATACAACATCAGCTGAGACCAGATCTCATTCTTTCCCAGGTGCTGTAAAAATACAAGAGGAGGCAAAGTTTTAGCTATCTGACTCCTTAACTCTGCCCCCAGACCCTGGCCTGGGAGATCGTTTCAGACACCCTTAGCTTATTTAGGAGTAGACTCAAAACCTCCCTTTTTGATAAAGCTTACAATAAAGAACTACATATATTCCTTCAGATGAACTGCTGTAGGCCTAGAGGGCATTTCTCTGTCTTTTCTGTTAAAGGGAGGTATATTAATTAATTTTCTGTTATTTCACTTTATTTGCTTTTCTTGCTCATACTACATTGACCCTACACATGCTTGCAAGATACTGCTGCTATCTATGTGCCTCTTCGTGACAGGTGGGGAACAAGTGTAGAAAACAAGAAATCTGAAAGTCCGAAAATCCTGCCCTTACTTCAGTGGCTGGATCTAAAATTTAGACAGCAATTCTATCCAGCCTATCTGCCACTCTCTCTCTGTCTCTTTATCTCTCTTTTCCTTGCCTCGTCCCTATCCCCATATAATTTTTTTCCACCCAACTGGTCAAGGCGGATGACCGCCCTCCAGAGCATGGGCCCTGCCAGGAGTTTCCTCCTCAATGGGGGTGTTTTTCTCCAACACTGTCGCTTATGCTTGCTTTGGAGGATTCTCTTGATTTTCTCTCTGAGCTTTGAAATGCCTTCTGATGTCATGAAGTGCTTTGTCAATAAAAGTTGATTCATGATTGTTTGATTGATTGACCTTAGGCATTGGTGCATCTCCTAATTTAGCAATGATGATACTGGAGTAAAAACAGATTTTAAAAAAAGTTGCTTCTAGGAAAAACAAGGAGAGTTTTCTGAAGAGAAAACTCCTGTTGGGGTGCACGCTCTTTGTAACATGAAGACATTGTAGAAGCAGATAAAACAAAAAAACCCTGATTTCTGGCTAATAGCTACATGAACTCATCTTTGGCTGCTGGGTATTCACTGTTGTCTCTGTTCACGCATTACAGCAGGTGCCTTTAATGAATATAGCATCACACGCAGATGGAAACATGGCCAACATGGGCCTGGGCATGGCTGGTGCAATGTCAGCAGTGGCACCCATGGTAGCTATGGATACCCATAAATCTTTGACTACCATGGATGGGATGAATGGAGGTTTCTACCACGATGGTTATTCAAATGCCCACGGGGACGGGGCATGGGGGATGCATAACCGGATGAACAGCAACGCCTTGTACTCTGAGTTTCAAAGCAGAGAAGCAGGAGCAGGCGCAGGAATCTTTGACGGCATGGCTTTGCCAGACCACTTCCTAAAAGAGTACTACGCTCAGGTGAGGATTGTTTGACATAATTGTAGTCTTTTCTTTTGGTATCTATACAGATATTGAAATTTGCATGTGTTTAGTGTGTTAATAATCCCCAAGTTACTACATAACAATTCACAGACATTGCATGTGTATATTTTGTATGTAAGAATTTAATGATTTAATGGGTAATTTTATTATTAATTTTATTATTTTATTCATTTTAATTACATGTTTAATTTGTTATACTACTGTATTCATTTAACAATGACCTAAAATAGAGTTAGGAGTTCTGACAGTGAAAAGGAAATAACAACATATTGGTAATGATTCCTTTTTTCTCTTTAAACAGAAGGTGAATAGTGGAAATGACAATCTTGCAGTGAAGGATGGTTTTTTGGTTTACGACTATGAGGGTCAGGGTTCTCTGGCTGGCTCGGTGGGCTGCTGCAGCCTTCTGGAGTCCGACAATGACCTACAGTTCCTTGATAAACTTGGGCCAAAGTTCAAGACCCTGGCTGAGGTGTGTGGAGGCAAGAAGATTCCCACTGAAGTACCAGAAGTATCAGCACCTCTTCCTGGTGCCTCCATTAACACCCAGGGCTCAATGTCAAGTTTGACGACTGCCCAAACACTGCCCTCTCCAACCCGGCTGCAGCTACCTGTACCTAAAACAACCCAAACAGTGGTCAGGGAGACGTCTGAGCACTCTCAGGCGTTGAAGGAAAACACTTTCATGGCAGGGATGGCCACAGTGAAGGAAGGCAACGCTAATCAAGGCCAGATGTTCTTGCTTCAACAGCAACAGCCTGTTTACCTAGCCGCAGCCCCTGTACCAATGCACTATGTCGTCCAGCCACAGGTTCAGAACACTGTGCTGCTCACTGAGGCACCAGCAACCAATCTACAAAACATGGTACTGGTTAATGGCACCCAGCCTGCCCCGGCCCAAGGACTAATTCTTCAAGGGCAAACGGTGATGTCCGCCAGCCAAGCACACAGCCCTGGCATGATGCTTGTAGGGACAAGTGGGGTCCATGGTGGAAACGCCAACCTGATCAATACTGGTAACCTCTCTGGCTCCCAGGCAATGATGGTTGTGGAAGGCAAGGTCCCTTCACGGTCAATGAAAGTGCTTAAAGGCGGAACTCTACAGGCCGGAGAGCTGTCAGAATCTCAAAACATTTTGGTGGTTGGAGAGCCAATAAGCAGCAGAGAGCAGTTGGTCCAGAAGGGCGTGAATCTATCACCATGGAGCACCATCTCTGGATCTCAAAAAGTCCTCTACACCAAGGAAAAAACATCTCCTGGCACTCAGAGTAGTGCGCTAAGTTCCTCTAGCAGTACAATAAGTAAAATTCCCACCTACCGCAAAGTGACAGTGACAGAGACAAGAGAACTTCACTGAATAACTTATTGTTAGGACAACACTGGCAGGTTTCAAGGCAGGTTTTAAGTTTTAATGGGGTTCAGATAATGGAAGACTGTTATGGAGAACTCCCCTTTTCATCCCTGTAGATTTTATCAATACAATGTTCCCAAAAAATGCTAGCAAGCTTACTGTCTAGTTCTCATCTGACCCATGAAGAGTCTTTAGTCTGAGTCGTGGCTCTTTTGCTGTGTGCTTGGCTTGGGGAGTGCAGCTATCATCAGAAACTATCTCCTTAAACTTAAGAAAAAGTCCTACATAAATTACTTTTACATTTTTTCTTAAAATATTTTTTATCCTTCCACCTCTGTCAGCAGTATTTCACAAAGACTGTCACACACATTCATAGTGACTATGATATTTGTCATCCTGGTGTTATTTGTATGTAGTATACTGTTCTATTTTCTGTTTCTTGTTTTGCAACGAGGAAAAATAAATATAAATATTTCATTATACTTATTTTGCTGGCGTTCTTATGTTAACTGAGCATTTTGAGTCTAGTGTGACACATCAACAAGTAGTCCAGGGACTGAGGGCTGTGAATCAACAGCTGCATGTCCGCTTCTTCTTCAGGTACACAGCCATTTATTGTTTTATTTTTGTGTGTTCTGATTCTGCTAGATAAAGCAATGTAGACAAAAAAAAAAATTAACATTCAAGCCTCCCTTGATTGCTACTTAATTGTGTTGTAATACAGAGAGTACAGAATGTTGGCCGTTTCTCTTTCAGCAGATCGTAAACAATGTTAATCCGTTTGCAGTGGTGTGTGGGTTTGTCTGTATGTGAGTGTGTCTGTGTTCGTGTGTGTGTGTGTGTGTGTGTGTGTGTGTGTGTGTGTGTGTGTGTGTGTGTGTGTGTGTGTGTGTGTGTATTCATGTGCACACATGCATCCATGCCTGAATGTGTGCAAGCATGTATTCATATGTATGTATGTCTGTGTGCTTCAAGTTGTCAGAAACACTAAACCGGTTCTACAGGACACTTTAGAACCGGTTTTCTCATTGAATAGAAGCACTCCACCCTCATTATCATCAGGGCTGAAGGTGACTAATATCTCTTACTTTTTGAACAAACATGTTGCTGTAATACAATGAACAGAGTGTTTTTGTTCCACATGTTTCAATGGTTCATGAGAACACTTGTGGTTTTAATCATACCCAATCAGAAGAAATTTGGCCTTTTACTGCCAAAGCAAATCAAAATCATCTTCTAGAAAAGAAAATTAAGAAAATCTTCAGCAAATGTAAAATTCCCAGAAACATTATGAAACCATCACAATTTGATGTAGTTCCGAGTGTTTTTTCACAACTCAATAGAACCAGGGTTTAGAAAGGCCCCTCAATAAAAAAAACATAAGAATAAGAAAGTTAATGTTAAGGCAAATTAATACAATGAACCTTGTGGACCTATAAATCTCAACAAGACATATATAATATTTTATCCTTTATGCTGAATGAATCCAGTCAGTGGATAGAAAGAGTCTGATCACATCTAGGAACCTACATTCCTCTTATACAGCTCAGAATAGAAAAGTTAACTGATGGAGATACAGGCATTGATGCAGCTTTTGAATAACATTCTTGAACACGTCAAGATAGAATTTATTTTATTTTTTCATGTATTTTTATGACTTTTTTTATGACTATCCACAGCAGATGGTCCACAGCGGATGGGTGGATGAGGGGTGGATCAGTATGGTGGCGTGGAAAAAAGAAGAAGCTGGACCCCAGCTGATGATTAGGTTAGGGGTGGTACTGGTGGGATGAGAAGAGCAGGTCCATAGCGGATGGGTGGATGAAGGGTGAACCTGACATCCATTAATTGCAGCACTGCGTGAAAACCACAAGCTTGTAAAATAAAGGTAAATGAATAACATGAAAGGCTGAACTTGAACTGCAGGTGTTCAAGTGATTGTCACCGTGTTGCTTAAGTCAGTGCTCAGTTCCACATGGATTCCACATGCACAAGAAAAATGGACAGTGACCTTCATTTAGTTAGTGTTAGTGCATTAGTTCAGAGTCTGCCTCCAATGATGTGCTTTAGCTGGCATAACAGATGAAATGGATGAGTCCAGCCTCACTAGCATCCTTCTGTTACAAAGTGTAGTCGGTGGAATCTTCAGGTTTTATAGCAAAAACATTCATGTTGAAAGGGGGGTTGGAGGATTCAAATTAGTTTATGACGGCAGTGCTGGCTGCTTCTGTTGAGTCTGTTCCTGCTAGTACTGCTCCTGTTGAGAAGGGAGGTAACTGGTGAAAAACTCAGGTTTGTCAGTATTGAAACCCAACCAGTCTTCAATAGTGAAGCACAAAGGCTACATGTGATACAGTATGTGAGTAGTCATTACAAGTCTTTTTGATCAGATTCCTGAGTGTTCAATTGATTTTGCCCTAGCTGGAAAGGCACCATATAGCTTTGTCATTAGTTCTGACTGGTCTGGTGTCATATAGTGTTTATGAAGAACAAGGGAGATGTGCAAAGTTTTGGCAACTACAGAGGAATAAAGCTGATGAGCCATACAATGAAGTTATGGGAAAGAGTAGTGGAAGCTAGACTAAGGGCAGAAGTGAGCATTTGTGAGCAGATTTGCTTTGATGATGTTGATAGAGAAGTACAGAGAAGGCCAAACGGAGCTGCATTGTGTTTTTGTAGATCTGGAGAAAGCTGATGACAGGGTGTCCAGAGAGGAACTGTGGTATTGTATGAGGAAGTCTGGAGTGGCAGAGCAATATGTTAGAGCGGTGCAGGACATGTATGAGGACTGTAAGACAGTGGTGAGGTGTGCTGTAGGTGTGACAGAGGAGTTCAAGGTGGAGGTGGGACTGCATCAGGGATCAGCTCTGAGCCCCTTCTTGTTGCTATGGTGATGGACAGGCTGACAGACGAGGTTAGACAGGAATTTCCATGGAGTATGATTTTTGCAGATGACATTGTGATCTGTAGTGAGAGCAGGGAACAGGTGGAGGAGAAGCTAGAGAGGTGGAGGTTTGTCCTGGAAAGGAGAGGAATGAAGGTTAGCTGCAGTAAGACAGAGTACATGTGTGTGAATGAGAGGGACCCAAGTGGAAGAGTGAGGTTACAGGGAGAAGAGAAGGGGCAGGGCCTCATCCACCTGTCCAGTAGAACAGCCATGATCAGATTGCAAAAAAAATGCTACAAAGAACTGTATATGAATGAACAGTAAATGCAATTTATGAAATGGGAAAGAGGATATACACCAGCACATTTATTGGCTGGAGAAGACAGAAAAAGACACAGATAAGCATGGTTTAGAAGTGAGGAGATAGATACCAAGCAGCTGGGTGGCAGAGGTGTATGTTACAGTTCTCTACAGAAAGGACAGCATTCAGACTTAGTAGATGCCTTCATTTACCACCCAGTGGGTACAGCCCCTTCTTGCTACAAGGTAATGGTACAGTAGACAAAAGAAGTTGTTAAGGTGAATGAAATTTTTTTTACATCGATTTCAAACTATTTTTCTGAGGTGGTGATAGAAAGATGGGACTTTGTAAATAAAGCACTTTTAATGTAATTCAAACTGCTGCCAGCAATGGATTTTTGGCACTTTGTTCATGTCAGTCGTTGACAATGGCTGTGCTGCAACAAACTGAAGAGGTGTGTATACAAGTACATTCACGTTTTAAAGCTTATGCCCCTAAATAACCCTGATGATAGACTTTGTGACTTGTGAAACATTCATTTTCCCAATTTTCTGAAAACACTTTCTTTAAATCAATGTACAGTTATGTTATAAAATTAGGACACCCCATTAAAAATGATCTGAAATGTTCACTTAATATCTAATCCTGTTATTTATTTCTAAGTAATTCTGGAAAATAAACTGATTTAATTGCAATTAAATGACAAAAATTAACATTGTTTTACTTATCAAACACAAGATATGAATTAAAGTATCCCACATAGCACCCGACGCCAGGGCGGATCCACCCTTAACCCACGCAGTTCCGCCTCGGCGGATCACCCGCTTCGGGGAAGTGCACAGGAAACGGAGCGGTTGCGGGCAGCACACCGTCATACAGCTGGTTTGGTACTGGGGCCGGGTGGATCCGCAAAGCGGATGCCTTGCGAATCTGCCCGTATCAGTTGTTTCGGGGACGCACACAGGAGCCGTGCCAGTTGCGTGCAGCGTAACCGGGCAGTAGCCATTGTGTGCAGTGCTGTGGCTTATACACAAGGTGGAGCACTACTGACTTCCTCCATCGAAGGAACACAGGTAATTTAGGGAAGGTGCCATTGATGAGCAGCAGGTGTGTGTGAACAAGGACACACAAACAATTCGTTGATCGTGTGCATGAAAGTTATCCCACATAGCACCCGATGCCGGGGCAAATCCACCCTTAACATGGGCAGTTCCGCCTCGGCGGCTCACTTATTCGGGGAAGCGCACAGGAATCGGCCCGGTTGCGGGCAGCGCACCGTCATACAGCAGACTCGGTACGGATGTCAGGCGGATCCGCAGAGCGGATGCCCCTGCCAAGATAGCACCTGATAACGATGATAATGAGCTGATCGATGATGAGCTCCAACACACCTGATCCTCATTGAAACGAACAGGTGTGTTGGAGCAGGGAGAGGTCTATCCGGGAGGCCTGCCCCCGTGACGAAAACCGGCTGTTTTCTGACGTGCAACGGCTCCACGTCGAAGAGTCGTTTATTCTTGACAGTTATAAAGTTTATAAATTTATTATTCATTCATTTATGTTCCTCGCCATAGACGCTGACGCCAGTTCTGTGTCGGACCGGGACATGCAGGGGTTACGTGATTGGTCAATAAATTACGAGACTGGATGACCGCATTATGTCCGCACCTTTCTCTGCCCAGACGCCGGATGAGGACGCTGCTGAACAAGGTAAATTCTGTAAGTAGACGACACTCAAATACAGTATATATAATATGTACTTTCGTCTTACTGGCAAAATTATATTCATCATAGATGTTAAGCATAAGTAGATAGATAGATAGATAGATAGATAGATACTTTATTAATCCCGGAGGAAATTGTATATGTGACGCTCTTATTTTGGTACTTCCTGTTGTGAGTGGAAGTAGTTCTGTTGTATGTGTATGTAAATGTGATGGGCTTGACAAGTGTAGTGCAGCATGATTACTGTGCGAGTGCTCAGGTGACGTAGCAGGCGCATGTCCAATAAAGGAAATAGATATATACTCCGCTCCACTTATTATTCCTCCTGCGAAAGTCGGATATCATAACGATAGATAAAGGCCACTTGTTTAGTTGTTTCTGAAATGTTCAATTATGGTAAGTTAGGCTTGCTAACGGTACAGAGCTAGCATCAATGTTAGCTTAAGAGATTCTCAAACGTATTAAGGTAACTAGTTGAAGTTAATTTTAAATTTTTGGATGATGTTTTTATGTCTGGGAGGTGGGGAGAACTGAACATTACATGCCTTGCTCAGTGACTTTAATCCAGTCCTGAAGGACCACATGAGGATAAATTCAGTTCAGGTGTGTGTGGAGCTGTCATGTCAGAACGAGTAAAATGAGTTGTAAAGTCATCCATGAGTTGCAGGTGCCTTGATTGTGCATGTGTTGGTATTGGCTTGTGGTGGGAGGAGTGGCACTATGGGTGTGTCTTCAGAAATCAATAATTAATGCCACTCACCTGAACGCTTTGAACGCCTTTGGATGTATGGTAATGTGAATGCATTTGACATTTTGGTAATCTGTATTATTGTCTCCGTTCTACAGGCACTCTAATATGACTGAGTGTCGATCGGTGTGCAGCGATACGATGTTTAGCCTGCGCTGCGGCAGCTTTTCGTCATTTGTTCATTCATCAGCTGCAATAAGAGAAAATTAGAACATGTTTTCAGCATTTACACTGAGTTAAACCAACTAATATCTGGTTATAGATTTAAATTCCGCGGTTTGGGTCCGCGGGCATTGCCCGCTCCGGGTCCGTCCTGTTGTGCAAGTGGACTCCGTTCTGGGCCCGGTTTACGGATCCATGGCGGAGCCTGTGGCGGAGCTGGTGATGGATCAGTGGCGTTTCTGGGGCGGAGTGAAAAGGCTATCTGGGATGTACTGTATTTTAATGGAGGAAAAAGTAAGTACACTGCCTATATTTCCCTATTTAAAATAGTTAAAATCACACGCAGGTGTATTACATCAAATGCAAAAGATCAGAACATTGTTTTTGAAAGAGCCTTGGTCTATTTAAACCTCAAACATGCAATTTCATGTGACCTTGACTGTTGAAGTAAGAGTGAGTACAATGGTGAGAACCAAAGAGCTGTCACATGCCCTCCGAAAGAAGATTGTGGTTGCTTATGAGTCCTGCAGAATCCTAAAATGTCATTGTGGGACCTACAGCAGACTCTTTCTACTAGAAACAGATGCAACAGAGGTGTGCAAGGAGGAAACCTTTACTCTCTAAGAAAAACATGACAGCCAGATTGAAGTTCACCACAGAGAATGTAGACAAAGACCATGATTTCTGGAATAATGTTTTCTGGACCGATGAATCTAAAATTAAATTATTTGGACACCATAAAAACAGAAGACATGTTTGGCATAAACTAAATACAGCATGCTATGAACAGAGCCTCATACAAACTGTGAAGCCTGGAGGTGGCAGTGTCATGGTTTGGGGATGCTTTGCTGCAGCAGGACCTGGTCATCTCACCCAGAATTCACCACGATTCTGGGATAGTGAATCATGGTGGGTATCAGAACACTTGAGGAACATGTAAAAACCATCTGTAAAAAAATTAAAGCTAAATCTGGACCCTGTAAGATGACAATGACCCAAACAATACCAGCAAATTCACCAAGGACTGGCTAAAATCTAAGAAGTGGAGTTCTGGAATGGCCAAGTCAAAGCCCGGATCTTAATCCCATTGAGATGTAGTTGTTACATCAGCTATATGAGTTTGGTGTGCTGAGTGGTTTCAGGTATGCCGGCAACAAGCAGATTTTCATCAAACAATCAGACCATCTACTTCTACAAAGCCCCGTCACATCCACACTGCCAGATC
This sequence comes from Antennarius striatus, assembly GCF_040054535.1. NCBI lineage: Eukaryota > Metazoa > Chordata > Actinopteri > Lophiiformes > Antennariidae > Antennarius > Antennarius striatus. The sequence continues at coordinate 3,065,801 of NC_090782.1, read as the reverse complement.
GTTGACACTGATTCGTCATTATCCTGCACAACTCTAGCCTTAGAACAATTATACCAGTTTAGGTTTCCTAAAAATCCTGTTTGTCCCTGTGTTCTAATTTTGTCCACTTGACCTGAGTCCTGCCTCAGTCCTTCTTGTGTCAGCTTCTGGAGAACTCTGGCTATTCCCAAGCATTGTCCCATTTGTCTTAAATTCTTGTTCTTCACCTGCCTTCTCCAGTTGTCTGCATTCAGGTTCTTACACTGCCATTTTTAACAGCTGTAGAATGACTTGAAACGGGCTGTACATGAAAGAAACCCCCAAACATCTCACTGAAAGAATTGTACTTTGAGGAGTGCCGCAAACCTTCGTCAGATTAATGTCAGAGAATGGTAGATGGCTACAAGAAGGTATAGGGTGTCCTCATTTTTTCAATTCAATAAAATTACTTTCTTTTCCAGAAAAAAAAGAAAAAGTTGGTCATTGACATGTTTGGCTTTCATTGAGTGGGTTTCTCTTTGAGTACTCCAGCTTCCTCTCATGTAAAAAAAAAAGTACTGAACTGATTACTCCAAATTGTCTATCAGTGTGAGTGTGACAAGGTGTTGTTTTGTTGCTGCATCTGGGCTGTACCCAAACTGTTGCCTTTGGCAAGCTAGGATAGGCTCCGACAACACCCGTGATCATAAGGTTGATAAGCTGCTGTAAGCAATGTGATGATTACGGTCAACTCAACTACAAGAAAAAAGATGGATGGATGGTTGGATGGATGGATGGATGGAAGCAAAATATCCTCCACAATGATATAAGACTCAATGTGAGTCATTGTAAACGCAAAGGATGACAACTAGTTATTAACTTTAGAAGAAAAAGAAGAAGTACATTTTATTAATCCCCACAGGGAAATTACATAGTCACTCAGGTATTTTTACATGTTCTCTTTGTTAGTTTATGACAATCAGTGTATACACAGGCCCTGTGAAACACAGCACACAGGGGAGCCTGTAAGCATGCAGTTAGTACACACATCAAACAACACACATAGGGAGGCAGAGTGACGGGCAGCGGCTTCAGGAACGCGCCCCAATTGAGCAGCTTGTAGGGGGGACGGCGCCTCGCTCAAGGGCACCTCGGCAGTGGCTGGGAGGTGAGCTGACACCTCCCACCGTCAGCTCACACTCCCTCCGAAGACGTCCTGGCGGGAGCGGGATTCGATCCACTGATGGTTGGGGCAATCTGTCTACAGGACATCTGCTCTACCGCTGAGCCTCTGCCGCCTCTTTAGGGGCAATTAATTGTTTTTTTTACCAATTTGCTACAGCACTGTAATATTCTCATTCTCTTTCCATGGATGCATATATGGGGGTACATGTATTTTCTGCTGCACAATAATGGCACTGCATGTGAAAATGGCAACTCTATTGGTTCCCCTACCCTTGGACATAAAATAGAGAGTTTTCTTTCCCCCTGTTTGTCCAAAGCTAATAATGAACATTGATTTTTAACAGTGACAACATTAATATCAAGAATCCATCCATCTATCCATCTTCAACTGCTTATCCGGGGCCGGGTCGAGGGGGAAGCCCATACTTCCCTCTCCACAGACACCTATTCCAGCTCTTCCCGAGGGGTCCTGAATCCGTTCCCAGGCCAGCCGAGAGACATAGTCCCCCCAGTGTGTCCAAGGTTTTCCACAAGGTCTCCCCCCGGTAGGACATGCCCGGAAAACCTCCCCAGGGAGGTGTCCAGGGGGCATGCAGGACAGATGTCTGAGCCATCTCAGCTGGCTCCATTTGAGGTGGAGGAGCAGTGGCTCTGCTCCGAACTCCTCCCTGGTTACCTAGCTCCTCACCCTATCTCTAAGGGTGCTGCCAGCAACTCTATGGAGGAAACTTATTTCGGCCGCATGTATCTGGGATCTTGTCCTTTAGGTCATGATCCAAAGCTGAAGAGGGCACCAACATTCTCCGGTCGAGAACGATGGCCTCGGATTTAGAGGTGCTGATCCTCATCCCACTCAGCTGCAACCTGTCCCAGTGCACGCTGAAGGTCCAGGTTTAATGAGGCCAACAGAACAACATCATCTGCAAAAAGCAGAGATAAAATCCATTGGTCCCCAAAGTGGACTCCCTCCAGATCCTGGGTGCGCCTAGAAATTCTGTCCATATGAATTTTGAACAGAACCGGTGATAGGGGGCAGCCTTGCCGAAGTTCAACATGCACCTAAAACAGGTGTGACTTACTGCCGACAATGCAAACCAAGCTCTGGCTTCGGTCACACAGAGCCTGGACAGCCCTCAGAAAAGGGCCCTGAACCCCATACTCGTGGAGCATGCCCCGCAAGACACCACAAGGGACACGATCGAATGTGATTGTACTGGTGGTTATTGGAGACGCCATTGGAGTGATTTGGCAGCCATGTTTGCGTCAGCCTGTCCCAGGGCAGCTGGGTGATACAGACAGACAGACAGACAGACAGACAGATACACACACACACAAACACACACACACACACGGGGCCTTCGTGGTGTGCCCAATGAGCAAATTCTAAGGTGCGGTGCCTTGCTCAACGGCACATTGGCAGCACTCAGGTGGTGAATTGGCGCCTCTCCCTTGCCAGTTCCATACTTTTTGGTCCACATGAGTTTATACCGACCACCCTACAGTTCCTGGTCATCAAACCAGTGGACTGCGCTGCCCCCCTCCCCCGCAGGCTCATGTTATACTTATTTTACTAAAAGGTGAGGGCAGCGGATAAGGACTGCCTGCTCCAGTATGACTTTTATGGAAAGAGTTCTCCTGCTGGTTCTGTGGGCTCTTGCATTCTCCTGGACTCTGACAACTGTCTACAGTTCCTCAGTGCAGTTCCTCATTCACCAGAGTCAGTGGTTTTAACAGATCAGCTTCCAGTATACGTAAAAGCAGCCATCACACATCATCAGTACAAGTCAAAGACCTCATACTCTTTGTTTTACTAGAGCTCTGATGCCATCGTCTGGACATATACTGCTATTACAGTAGGGGCTGCAGCCGGTGTACTACTCCACCACCTGTGTGCTGCAATCCACGCGATATGAAGACCTACCACCACTGCATAACACCATGTTGCTGGGTGAAGACCCTATTACCAACTTGTAAGACATGATTGTACTTTTTGGATGGTTTTAACAGTGTCAGCCAATCAAGTACACTGGAAATTTTGGTGGAACTTCAATAAGAAGCGAGAGAGTTGGTTGGGACAAGGGAGTAGAAACATTGTAAGAATAGTTGACATGGTTGTTTGATTAAATCTCAGAATGGAGCTAGCTTGGGTCACTGTAATGGAGAGAGCCAGATAGCTGGATACAGTATGACAGAAATAAGGTCTGATTGATGGCAATATAGTGTTCAAATAGAGGCTGAAACCCGGTCAGCAGTGTTTGCTGAGACAGAGATCAAACTATTATTTAGCATGTAGCAGTATAAATATTGCTTTGGGATCATGACATCACAATGTTGTTTTTTGTGTGTTGCACATTCATTTTACACAATGGTGGGTTGAACCATATTAATCTTTTGAAAAGAGGCTTCAGAAGTTAATCCAGGTAAACAGGCAAAACACAACTCATGTTAAACTCCTGTGAAAATGTCAACAGAGCTTCTCTTTGCAGGTGACTCTCATAGTTTCAGTTTAATTCGAGTAATTTAAAAAGAGCTCCAAAAATAAACAATATAGGTATGCCTTGGATTACATTGTTTTGAGTTACGTTGTTCTCGATTATATGTCGGTTTTCAAAAAAATACACGGAAATGCAACAGTCAAGTTTACATTGTTTTAGTTGATTTTACCTCTGTCCACCACAAATATTGGAATTATAAAATCACTAGAAAATCATTAAAAGTCATAATATATGTTACTGTACAATATTTTACTATACAATAAATAAGAATTAAACATCTAATATCAAGTTAAAATATATATGTATAGTTTCAAGATCTAGTGTTAAGCGTAACTCTTCCCATGACCGTTTTGAATAGTTAACAGTAAATATTTGCTCCTTATAATTTAAGGATCAAAAGTTTTTTTGGTCCACATTGGCTTGAACCTGCCACTCTTCTTATCTTTTAGAAGAATAAGAAGAAAAAACAATTTTTTAAGTGCATCCAACATCCAACCTCTGGTGGACTCACCACTCACCGAGGAAACCGTAGGTTACGGGTGCAGTGTGGATTGGGTGGCAGTCGTCAGCATAAGGCCCTGTCTTTGTCCTATCTTTGTCCTCCAGCTACTAGGCAGCTAACATACAGACTACAGTATGGATGACTACAGTATGATACAATATAGGTAACATGCTTGAGAAAATTTGATTCACAACAGTGAAAAATTAGGCAGAAATATAAGAATTCCTCCTACAATGAGTTCTACGAAGCAAGTGTGTCTAATTTTTATGTCTTCTTGATTAAGTTAATGAAGCGTCTCCGAGAGCTGCCACCTCATTGTGGTGGGGGAGTTTGAGTGCCCAAATGATCCCAGGAGCTATGTTGTCAGGAGCTTTGCTAGGGTCCTGCTAGGGTTTCCCTTGGACAACAGGTCCTGGGTGACGGGTAGATGAAGAGCAGTACAAAAACCCCTATGGCAAGAAAAATATACCGGATAACCAGAAAACTATCATACCGGATAACCGGTATGGCTGGGGACATTGAGTCAGAGTGGACCATGTTCTCCACCTCCATTTTTGAAGCGGTTGCTAGTAACTGTGGTGGCAAGGTCTCTGGTGTCTGTCGTAGCGGTAACCCACGAACCCAGTGATGGACACTGGAAGTAAGGGATGCCTCCAAGCTGAAGAAGGAGTCTTATCAAATCTTGTTGAGTTGTAGGACTCCAGAGGCAGCTGATAGGTACAGGCAGGCCAGGTGTACTGCAGCTCGAGTAGTTGTGGAAGAAAAAATTCGGGTCTGGGAGGAGTTCGAGGAGGCCATGGAGAAAGACTATCAGTCAGCCTCAAAGAAATTCTGGCAAACCATTTGGCGCCTCAGGAGGGGAAAGCAGTGCACAGCCAACACTGTTTACAGTAGAGGTGGAGAGCTGCTGACCTCGACCGAGGATATTGTCGGGCGGTGGAAAGAATACTTTGAGGATCTCCTCAGTCCTACTACCATGTCTTACACAGAAGAAGCCGAAGCTGAGGTCTCAGAGGCGGACTCGTCCATCCCCCAAGATGAAGTCACCGAGGTGGTTGCCAAACTCCTCGGTGGCATGAATGGATGAGATTCGCCCTGAGTACCTCAAGTCTTTGGATGTGCAGGGACTGTCATGGTTGACACATCTCTGTAACATTGCATGGCAGTTGGGGACAGTACCTCTGGATTGGCAGACCAGGGCGGGGATCCCTATTTTCAAAACGGGGGACCGGAGAGTGTGTTTCAAGTATAGGGGGAAGAAACTCTTCAGCCTCCCAGGGAAAGTCTACTCCAGGGTACTGGAGATGACAGACAGACAGACTTCCTTTTATTGTCATTGCACAGAGACTCAGAACAGTGAATCTGGCAACGAAATGTCGTTGCTTGGCAACCAGAGTACACAGCATTGTTCGTATTGCTGATTCTATATATTAGGAAACATAAGTAGTTTGAAGATTGACATAGACAGTGTTAGTTGTTATAGACATTATGAGTCTTAGAGTAAACTTTAATAAATACAAACACAAAATATTGCACAGAGCCCAAGGCCCGGCCTTGCATGTAAACTAGAAATGTTGAAAATATTGACCATGAGGATGACAGTAACGGTACATAGCACGTAACTTCAGAGGAGAAAACTATATATTGGAATATTATGAAGGGAGAGAGAAGTACCGTTTGAAGTGTAGTTTGCTATCGTGAACGGACCGGCGGAGGATGAGACCTATAGTCGAATCGTGGACTCAGGAGGAACAATACAGTTTTCGTCCCGGTCGTGGAACAATGGACCAGCTCTACACTCTCCATCGAGTGCTCGAGGGTTCATGGGAGTTTGCCCAACCAGTGTGTTTTGTGGATCTGGAGAAGGCATTCGATCATGGCCCTCATGGTTTCTTGTGGAGAGTGCTTCAGGAGTATGGGGTTTGCAGCCCTTTGCTGAGGGCTGTTCGGTCCCTGTATGACCAAAGCCAGAGCTTGGTTTGCATTGCCAGCAGTAAGTCAGACCTGTTCCAGGTGCACGTTGGACTCCAGCAGGGCTGCCCTCTATGACCGGTTCTGTTTGTAATTTTTATGGACAGAATTTCTAGGCGCAGCCAAAATCTGGAGGGAGTCCACTTTGGGGAGCAAAGGATTTCATTTCTGATTTTTGCAGACGATGTTGTCCTGCTGGCCTCATCAAACCTAGACCTTCAGTGTGCGCTGGGATGGTTTGCAGTTGAGTGTGATGCTGGTGGGATGAAGATCTAAATCTGAGGCAATGGTTCTCGACTGGAAAAGGGCGGTGTACCCTTTTCAGGTCGGTGGAGAGTCTTTGCCCCAAGTGGAGGAATTTAAGCATCTTGGGGTCTTGTTCGGGAGTGAGGGAAGGATGGAACGTGAGATTGACAGATGGATCGGTGCAGCTTCTGCAGTGATGTAGTCGCTGTAGAGGTTTGTCACGGTGAAGAAGGAGCTGAGTCGCAAGACGAAGCTCTCGATTTACCGGTCAATCTACGTTCCTACTCTCACCCATGGTCATGAGCTTTGGGTCATGACCGAAAGGACAAGATCCCGGATACAAGCATCTGAAATGAGCACCCTTAGAGATGGGTTGAGGAGCTCAGTCACCAGGGAGGAGCTCAGAGTAGAGCTGCTGCTCCTCCGCCTCGAGCGGAGCCAGCTGAAGTGGCTCAGGCATCTGTTCCGAATGCCTCCTGGATGCCTCCCTGGGGAGGTGTTCAGATCATGTCCTACCAGGAGGAGACCTCGGGGAAGACCTAGGACATGCTGGAGGGACTATGTCTCTCGGTTGGCCTGGGAACGCCTCGGACTCCCCCCGAAGGAGCTGGATTAGGTGTCTGGGGAGAGGGAAGTATGGGCATCCCTGCTTAGACTGTTGCCCCTGCGACCCGGCCCCGGACAAGCAGTTGAAGATGAATGGATGGATGGATGGATGGATGAATAGTTAATTTAGCTCAAAGCACATCTACACTCCTGTGATTGTTTTAATTTATTTAAATCACCAAAACACAGTAGAAGTTAACTGGTGACTAAATTTACCATAGGTATGAACATGAGTGTGGTCAGTGCCTTGTTTTCTGATGTGGTCCTGTGTTACACTGGATTTCCTGGTGCCTGATGGGACTGATTCCAACAAACTTGTGACCCATCGATTCCATATTTGTGTTTCATTGCCCAAGTGAGTTGATAAATATTTCTTCATTACCAAAGCATGACATTGCAAAAACTGTTATTTATACTATAATTAGCAAAATGTGGACCCAACTGATTTCTAGTGGTTTAAACCACAAGCCATCAGGAGATAGATAGATAGATAGATAGATAGATAGATAGATAGATAGATAGATAGATACTTTAATGATCCCAAGGGAAATTCAGGTGACATCTGCTCGCAAAAGATACAATAAATACACACAACAATGACAGAAAGTAATGACACAGCCAAAGACGCTGTATAAGTTACATTATTATGAACCGAGCTGTAAACTGATTAAGGACCCCCACAAAGTGTCCCACAGTGCATCCACAGTGCGTTCCAGGCCCCCCACGTCTATCCCTTCTCACCCGACCTTGATGACCCTGCGGCTTCAGACCCCCTCCTTCTGAGAGAGTGGTTGTGCCCTCTGATAGCACGATGCACAAAGGAGGTCCTGAGTCTCTCAGTGGAGGAGCTTGGTGACAGCAGTCTGCCACTGAAGGAGCTCCTCTGCTGGGTGAAGGTGGTGTGCAGGGGGTGGGTGGTGTTACCCAGGATCGACCTAAACCTGGACATAGTCCTCCTCTCCTCAGTTAGATGTATCTAACTGGGTGGAACTCAGCAGAGAGGAGGGCTGACTTCCAGGACTGAAGACCCCTTGTTATACAAGCTGTAGAGAGAAATCCCCACCCTCCATTTAAAGGGTACAAATACTTCATACAGACATGTGTTGCTCTACAAACTCTACAAAATGACATGTTTTATAATGGAAAGCTGATCTGCACAAGAACATGACAGAACATGATTCTGATTTAATCACGTCAGCTTTCAGTACCACAAGATGAGTGGACTCCTTCTTCTTTTCCTTTCGGCTTTTCCCTTCAGGGGTCACCACAGCGATTCAATTGCCTCCATCTAGCCCTGTCCTTTGCATCCTCTTCTCTCACACCAACTACCTTCCTGTCCTCCCTCATTACATCCATAAACCTCCTCTTTGGTCTTCCTCTAGGCCTCCTGCCTGGCAGTTCAAAACTCAGCATTCTTCTACCAATATACTGTATTCACTATCTCTCCTCTGGACATGTCCAAACAATCTCAGTCTGGCCTCTCTGACTTTATCTCCAAAACCTCTAACATGTGCTGTCCCTCTGATGTACTCATTCCTGATCCTATCCATCCTGGTCACTCCCAGAGAGAACCTCAGCATCTTCATCTCTGCTTACCTCCAGCTCTGTCTCCTGTCTTTTCCTCAGTGACACTGTCTCTAGACCAAACAACATCGTTGGTCTCACCACAGTTTTGTACACCTTTCCTTTCATTTGAGCTGAAACTCTTCTATCACACATCACACCTGACACTTTCCTCCACCCGTTCCATCCTGCCTGTACACGCTTCTTCACCTCTTTTCCAGACTCTCCATTGCTCTGGACTGTTGACCCTAAGTACTTCAAATCCTCCACGTTCTTGATCTCTTCTCCCTGTAACCTCACTCTTCCACTTGGGTCCCTCTCATTCACACACATGTACTCTGTCTTACTGCGGCTAACCTTCATTCCGCTCCTTTCCAGGACAAACCTCGGTCTCTCTAGCTTCTCCTCCACCTGTTCCCTGCTCTTACTGCAGATCACAATGTCATCTGCAAACATTATAGTCCATGGAGATTCTTGTCTAACCTCATCTGACAGCCTGTCCATCACCATAGTGAACAAGAAGAGGCTCAGAGCTGATCCCTGATGCAGTCCCACCTCCACCTTGTCATCATAAGCTTCTTGTTTGGCCTTTGCTACCTCTACCTTCACATTACGCTGCATCTCCCTGTACTCCTGTCTACTGTCCTCAGTCCTCTCAGTGTCCCATTTCTTCTTAGCTAACCTCTTTCTCTGTATACACTCCTGTACCTCCTCATTCCACCACCAAGTCTCCTTATCTACTTTCCTTCCAGATGACACACCAAGTACTCTCCTACCTGTTTCCCTGATCACATTAGCTGTAGTCATCTAGAAGCACCTCCTTGCCACCCAGAGCCTGTCTTAACTCCTTCCTAAAAGTCATGCAACACTCTTCCTTTTTTAGCTTCCATCATTTCGTCTTCTGCTCTGCTTTTCCCTCTTCATCTACCTCACCACTAGAGTCATCCTGCACACCACCATCCTATACTGTTTGGCTACACTCTCGCCTACCACTACTTTGCAGTCACTGATCTCCTTCAGGTTACACTGTCTACACAAGATGTAGTCTACCTGTGTGCTCCTACCACCGCTCTTATAGGTCACCCTATGTTCCTGCCTCTTCTGGAAGAAAGTATTCACTACAGCCGTTTCCATCGTTTTTGCAAAGTCAACTACCATCTGTCCTTCTGCGTTCCTCTCCTGGATACCAAACCTGCCCATCACTTCTTCATCACCTTTGTTACCTGCACCAACATGTCCATTGAAGTCTGCACCAATGACAACTCTCTCACGTCTAGGCATGCTCTGCATCACTTCATCAAAGTCCAACAAGAATTTATCCTTCTCCTCCAGCTCACATCCTACCTGTGGAGCATATCCACTAACAACGTTGAACATCACACCTTCTATTTCTAGCTTCAGACTCATCACTCTGTCTCACACTCTTTTTACCTCCAGGACATTCCTAACAAATTCCTCCTTCAAGATAACTTCTACTCCATTTCTCTTCCCACCTACACCATGATAGAACAACTTGAACCCTGCTCCTAAACTTCTAGCCTTGCTACCTTTCCACCTGGTCTCCTGGACACACAGTATGTCTACCTTCCTCCTCTGCATCATGTCAACCAACTCTCTACCTTTTCCTGTCATAGTTCCAACATTCAACATCCCTACTCTTAGTCCTATACTCTTGGCACTCCTCTTCTCTTTCTTCGTGCGAGCGCACTTTCCTCCTCTCCTTCTTCGACCAACAGTAATCCAATTTCCACCGGTGCCCTGTAGGTCAGCAGCACCGATGGCGGTCGTTGTTAACTCGGGCCTCGACCGATCCGGTATGGAAGTCATAGGTTTGATTCGCATCTTTGATTTGGCAAAAGTTTTACACCAGATGCCCTTCCTGATGCAACCAAGTGGACTCATACTTTGTTAAATAATGCATCTGTATGTCCGGTGTACTGTTTGGGCCCAAAGAAGCACATTGTCAAATTGTGTCGCTTGAGAAAGCTGCTCATATAAACTTTTACAAAAATGTTTGTTTCTGTAATGCAAATGCAATTTTATGACTAGGTCTTTTTTGTTTTCTTATCTCCTCTCACTGTTTTTAAAATGTATATGCACCTCAGACTTGGTTTCTGAGAGAACAATTCCTGCAAAAGTACCTCATAAACAAAGAATCAAGATCATAAATCAAATTACTCCTTCAGGCATAAGGCTATACATGCTTTAAGACTCAGTGTTTTGTGTATATCAAAGAGGAGCATGTAGTGCGTATATATTCCCAGAATGTGTTGTACATGTGCCGTCATGACTGCTCATGTAGGTGTAAAAAAAAAGTGCTCAAGTGCTCTGTTTTGTTGTTGCTTTTCTTGACGCATCTCCACTGAAGAGAGAAAAGTGGTGCCAGTATCAAAAGTGATGAGTTGCACTTGAGGATTATCAAAAGTGTCAAGTGGTTCTTTACATTTCTTTAATTTGAATTATTTTTAATTGCAACGGGGTTGTCAACCTTCAAAGTTAACAGTTGGGTCCTTAGTGTATAAGTAACCTTTGGAATCATGATGTATCATGTGAAGACAATGGGTTGGAGACAATAACAAAGGAAACTGGTATTCAAAGAATACAGTGGTGTGTAATGGGATGTCAGACATGTCTACCTCTGAGATGTGAGCTGCCAAAAAATTCCTCTTTTATATAGTTGTCTAGGTCAGATTTTTCATGCATCATACTTACAGTCTGCATAGTTCTGTAGACTTGAGCTCTCTGACAGGTTTACAGTTCAAATTATGACCTGCTAACTGTCAGCACGTTAGTCTGACAAATACTATTTTCAAACGGAAAAACTTTGGTGGAATATTGCAATTTAAATTGTCTGATTTGACATCAGATTTTATCGAAAGTTGTGATATGTGTTGCTTTACAGTCACAAAAATTACTATTTGGTTAATGTTGAGTTGGTTGAATTTGCATTATTTATCGTGATCCCAACAATCACTTCATGATCAAAACAATAAAACTATTTATTTATCTAAGTACAGTGAGGAGCATAAGTATTTACACCCCCTGCAATTTTGTAAGTTCTCCCACTTGGAAAATAGGGAAAGGCCTGAAATCTTCATCATAGACACATTTCCAGTGTTAGAGACATAATCTAAAAAAATTATAATCCAGAAATCACTTTGTATGATTTTTCAACAGTTTATTTGTTGGAACATTGGGGTGTAGAGGTGGACGGTTAGAATGACAAGACTGTAGACATGGATTCTATTTCAATCGACAATTCTTTGTTGTCGTGTTAGCATCGCTTCACATCATCGTATACCGTAACTCTCACTTTCCTTTCGCTTCTTCACGTCATCCCATAGAACCCCTACCGGCAGACTTCCCACAGTGACACCATGTGGTGCAAAACAGTAGTGCATGCATTCAAATACTGTGTAGCCTACACAGTATAACAGACCACAACATTTCCCCTATTTGTAGAAAAAGAAATTCTTCTGAGACAAAATAAAGAAAGAACAGAACCTGCACTCAGGCATATCAAAACATTTCCATCTCTTTTCAGGACTGAGTAAATACAGTGCAAATCGGACATTAGAACATGAGGTATATAAACAAAAGAATCAAGTGCTTTACACTCTGAAATAAGATACAACTGTAGGACTTTTTTTCTCACACACTCTACATTGCATCACTTCAAAATAAAAACAAAGGCAAGACTCATGAATTGACAGCTACTATAAGCAGACAAATAGCTAATCAGTCACATATTTTTGCATCCAGTTAGGCTTCTTTCTGACTCTTGATTTCCATGGGGAGGCGGTTGAAACAGGAATGTCCTGAGTCTTGGCATTTGCACAGCGAACAGGAGCTAGGTGAGAGGCGTTCCATCTTTGGCCATCCTCCAGCAAGTATGTGCTTTGGGCTACCTTCTATGTAACTCTCAGAGGAGCTCCAAACTTAGGGTGAGCTTTGGGCACATGGAGTGGTGTTTTCACCCGCGCACTATCCCCTTCTTGAAAAGACGGAGTGCATGCGCCTCGTTGTCCATCAGTATAGAACTTCATCTTGTTTTGATAGCGTGTGACTCTCTTCTGCACATGTTCATCTGAGGCAGGGTGAGCATTACAGGGCGGTAGGACAGTCAACTTTGTGCGCATCCTCCGGCCATGCAGCAGTTGAAAGGGAGACACACCTGTTGCTGCATGCGGTGTTGCACGGTAGGCCATCAGGAAGGCCGTAATGGCAGGTTTCCATGGTATTGACTGTGATAGCCATCTGCACACTCTGTTTCAGGACACGATTGAAATGCTCTATAGCGCCATTCGTAGCAGGGTAGTAGATCGACACTCTGTGGTGCACAATGTCTCGTTCAACTAGGAAAGAAGCAAAGTCAGCAGATGTAAACTGCTTTGCATTGTCTGTCACAATCGATAATGGGTTGCCGTTCCTGCTGAAGACGAGGGAGAGGAAGGTTGTAACATCCTTTGTAGAAACGTTGGCAGTGAAGGCAACCTCTGGTCACTTACTGTAGTAGTCGATCAGAGTGATCGCTTATTGACAGTCCCATGTGGCAGTCTCAAAAGGACCAACGATGTCCATGCCAAGTTTCTGCCATGGTGCATCCGGCAATGCAACTGGTTGTAGTGGAGCTGGGCGTGGCATTGCAGTCTTGACTGACATGACTGAATCGTAGACTGAACAAGGTCATCCATCTTTGGCCACCAGTAGTATTGTCTCAGCCGTTGCTTTGTTCACACCACTCCTTGATGTGTCTCATGTGCAAGAGGCACAAGTGTAGCACGCAGTGTGAGTGGCACGACCAGACGAGTTCCCCGAAGCACCAGTGAATCTTCCACTGACTGTTCATGACGTATGGGGAAGTATGGGGCAACTTGTGGACTCACCATGTTCATCTTGTGTGGCCAGCCACGAGCAATCTGATCACGTAGTGCAGAAATCTCCGCGAAAGAGGCAGCAGCAGCCTCAAAGTCAGTAATGGGCAAAGCAGTCAGAGCATCAGTGATGTATGCAACCATTTCTAGCTCAGCATTCAGGGGCAGGATCAGTAGCACCAGGAAGGGGAAGACGGGACAGGCAGTCAGCAGTGTAGTTGTCCGATCCTGGGCGGTAGATTACATCATAATCATAGGTCAAGAGCCTGGCAGACCAAAGTGCAATACGCATTCCAGCTCGAACAATGCCCTTAGTAGTCAGCAGCGTTGTGAGGGCTTGGTGGTCAGTACGTAGGGTGAATTTTCAGCCCCACAAGTATGTTCGCCACTTTTCCACTGCCCACACACATCCCAGTGCTTCCTTTTCTACAGTGGAGTATTTGAGTTTCACTGTGGTGAGAACCCGGGAGGCAAAAGCCACTGTATGTTCCACGCCCTCAGAATGAATCTTGGTGAACACAGCTCCCAATCCATAATCTAAGGCATCAGTAGACACAACTGTATGCAGGGAAGGGTAGAATAGAGCAAAGACAGTACTGTTCACCAGCAGCAGTGGAATTTTCTCAAAGCTTTTCTGTGCCTCACTCGTCCAGCGAAAGTCAGTGTCTTTCCTGATACAGGCCCGCATTGGTTCAGATTCTGTGGCATATTTAGGAATGAACTTTGAATACCATGGCACCAGGCCTAGAAAAGAGCGAAGGGTAGCAGCACCTGTCGGAGATGGGTCGTTCAGAACAGCTTCAATGTGCTCTCCATCAGGAGTGATGCCTTCAGCAGACACCACGTGGCCCAGGAAGCGTAGACTTGACTGATTAAAGCAGCACTTGTCTTCATTCAGCCATAGGCCAGCCTCTTGCAGACGGTGAAGGACTTGCTTCAGACGAGCATCTTGCACAGTGCTGTATTCTCCATAAATAATTATGTCATCAAGATAATTCTGCACACCTGGCAGACCTTTCAGGATGGTAGCCATCATCTTTTAGAATGCTGATGGTGCAGAGGAGAGACCATAGGGCACCCGGCAGTAGCGGAAGAGTCCATCATGGGTAATGAAAGCAGTCAGGTTGCTACTTTCCTCATGTAGAGGCACCTGATGGTAGGTGTCAGGTTCAAGTGTCAAATTTCTTATTTTTGGAGCTGAAGGGGACAATGTTTGCTCCCATTCTACGTGACCAGCTATGACCAAGCGGTCCTTTAGATCTGGTCTTTCTATCGTTTGTTTTAGCGTATTCTTCTATATAAACAGGCGGATCTGGTAATTCTGTCAGATCTGGATAAATCTGCTGTGCCTCAGCTACTGCTACCTCTTCTTCTTCATTTCTATCTCTTCTCCTCATCACTGGCCCTGTTTCGTCGTCTTCCTCCCTATGAAACATTGACTGCTTCTGTCTATCTATATCTTCTTCTTTTTTTCTCTTTACGCTTTCTCTCTCCCTCTTCTCTTTTTGTTGCTACTTTCATCCAATATTCAGTATCTTCATACCCATGCTTTTTCATTTTTTTAGAATCTTTTTTTTTGTACTATTAGTTCCTGAAGTGCTGCTATTTTTTGTGTATTCAATTGATCTTCAAATTTATATTCTGTTATCCATCTATCTAAATTTTGAACTTTTTTAGGATCCTGTTTTTCAATGAGTTTCCAATCTTTACACTGCAGTCTATCTTTCAGTTTTACTTTGATTATTTTTAGAAAATTTAGTCCAGTCTGTCAACACCTAGGGTGTTCTAAAAACTGGTTTTCTGAAAAACTCACACAAAAAGGAAAAGACAACAGTTGTGTGTTTTACTTGCGAGGAGAACGGGTAGAGAAGTGCTCAGGTACAAATCTCCCCCTCGTTCTGAGCATCTCATCCGAAAACCTCTGCTTTTATTTCAGTTGGGCAGTCCCTGTTTACAATGTGTCCTGAAGGGTAGGGGACAAAAATATCAACAATGCACCGTGTATGGTACACTGTCACAAGAGTAAAACCATTCTCTTTATATGGTTTCGTCTTATTTTCAGCAGGTCAAGGTTTACATCTTAAACTAGTCGTCAGCTGCTACCTCAGCTGTGATCTTTTTGACCCCTATCTATATTTAGATAGGGTTTAGATAGATGTTAGATAGGTTTAGATGTTTAGATAGTTATGTTTAACTCAGGACATAGCAAGACACACACACAAATCCTTTATTGGTTCAAAAACGAAAACGAGTAAATATGGGATAATATATGTACATTAATCTAACAGTAGGCACTCGCCAGATCAATGGTTGAAAACACTGCGGCTCCATGCAGAGTGGACAACAGCTCATCGGTGTGTGGAATTGGGAAGCAGTCTGTAATGACAGCCTTGTTTGGCTCTCGGAGATCCACACACATCCGAATGCCTCCTTTCTTCTTTCGTGTGACCACGATAGGAGACACCCAGGGAGAAGCATCTATTATCTCTATCACACCAGCAGCCAGGAGTTTTTTTATCTCCTCTGTGACCACATCTCTCACAGACAGAGGCAAACGGTGTAGCTTTTGTCGAACTGGGGGAACAGAGGCAGAGACTTTGACCCGGTACACAAAATTTTTTGCACAGCCACCCTGAAACATTACAGATCTAGAAAAGATTTGTGTGGAGGAGTGGGCCAAAATCCCTGTTGCTGTAGAAGCAAATCTGGTGAAGAACTACAGCAAACATTTGACCTCTGTAATTGCAAACAAAGATGTATGCACTAATTATTAGCACTGATTTTCTCATGGGTGCAAATACTTGTGCATGTGTGTGTTAGTGTAGTGTATGTCTTGTGGTATGTCCTGTGATGTCAGTGTTTCCTTTTCTCCTGGTGTTTATCCAGTATTATTTGTTATGTAATGCCTGAGCAGTGGATATATGCAATTTCCTCCGGGATTAATAAAGTATCTATCTATCTATCTATCTATCTATCTTTCTATCTATCTATCTATCTATCTATCTATCTATCTATCTATCTATCTATCTATCTATCTATCTATCTATCTATCTATCTATCTATCTATCTATCTATCTATCTATCTATCTATCTATCTATCTATCTATCTATCTATCTATCTATCTATCTATCTACTTATGAACCCGAGTAACATACAAATAAATTGTTGAAAATTCATACAAAGTGATTTCTTTATTTTTTTTATTTTTTTTTTAGATTATATAAGTTTCAAGTTTATTTATTCTTATATAGCCCAGATTCACAAACAATGTCTCAAAGGGCTTTACAGTCTGCACATGGACGACATCCCTCTGACCTTTGTGTACTGCGAGCAGCACAACCCTCACATCGGATAAGGAACAAATCCCCCAAAACCCTTTTAACAGGGGAAAAAATGGATGGGAGAAACCTCAGGAATACTGCAGAGGAGGGACCCCTCTTCCTGGAGTGGACAGATGAAGCAATAGATATCGCACGTACAGATTAACACATTTAATTAACATTAACATATCTAACAGTGGAAATGCTTCTATGATGAACATTTCAGGCCTCTCCCTATTTTCTAAGTGGGAAAACTTGCAAAATTGCAGGGGGTGTAAATACTTATGCTCCTCACTGTACGTATGTATATATCTACTTATTATTAAAAAAGTACTGATTACTAGCATGGTGGCACAGTGTTGCCTCACAGCAAGAAGGTTCCGGGTTCGATTCCCTTCTGTGTGCACTCTGTATGTTCTCCCCATATCTGTGCGAGTTCTCTCTGGGTTCTTCGGCTTTTTCCCATCTCCACAAAACCTACATCTTAGTTGAACTAGTCTATATTATTATAGGGTCTGGGGGCTTGTTCAGAATATCCAATTTTTAGCCCATCCAGATTGATATCAGATGTCTCTTCTGTAGTCTGAACAGTCACATGCCACATCAAATACAATTTTTGCGGGACAGATTGAAACCAAAATCGGGAGGTAGTTTCAGATCGGATATGAACAGATACGTCTGAGTCTGAACAGCTCCAAGCACGCAGATTGGAAGGAAGAGTGTCACTCATTAAGGAGTGGTAAAAATTGGACGAAGAAGTTGACAATGTCTGGTGTGTGTGAGATTTTCTCTCCCTCTACCAGACAGTGATTCCGCCAATACTCTAAAGCACATGTGTCAAACTCAAGACCTGGGGGCCAAATGTGGCCCGCCACATCATTTTCTGTGGCCCATGAGAGCATAAAAGGTCAGAGTGTCTAAAAATAAAAAAGGTCAAAAGTGTGCTTTGACAAAAAACTACATTTCCCACAATGTAATAATTAACCCCATTTTAACTTTGACTAAAATGTTGTGAACAAAGTTAATGTCCTAACTTGTGTTTGAGGTTATTTTTCTTTATTCATTGGATAGTTTGATCCTTGATTGATGGAGTTCTGTGGGTTGAATTACCTGACAAATTTAAAGGATTGATGTTAGAACAGAGAAACAAACATCTTTTTTTCTGTGTAACTGTATTGTTTGTAACTTGAATAAGTAATAAATACAGTCATTTAACATTAAGGAGTAGTTACATTTATTTTACATGACATTGTGTTACATTTAGTTACATTTACAAGTTACATCTGGCCCTTTGAGGACAGCCGTTATGCTGATGTGGCATTTGATGAAAATGAGTTTGACACCCCTGATCTAAAGTAATCAGCCTCCATGTTCGTCGTTGTTGTTGTTGACACCACCATACCTCACACATTACATGCGCTATCTCGACGTTGCTACGACAACCTGTCAGATTGGCCGATAATGTGGCCCAGTCTGAAAAGAGCAAGATCACCTTTGGACACTTGCTAAAAACAGTGTGGACAGTCAGCCCTAAATATTGGATATGGGAGGAAACCTGATTACATCTGATATGCCTGCAGTCTGAACGCCGCCTGAGTGTACATGGATGTTAACCGGGATGTGCCCCGCCTCTCTCCCGTAGCCAGCTGAGATTGCTCCAGGAGACACACGACTTGCTAGGTGGATAAGTGGCTGTAGACTAGAGAAGTTCAGTCAAGTCAACTACAAGAAGATGGATGGAAGGATAGTCATGACTGCGAAGTAATGCTTCTTCCTGCAACAAAGACAATGGACAGATACTAGTTCTGAGTGTATTTTCTCATGGTGAAAGAACTGATAAGCAGCTGATACATATAAACAGGAATGTAACTCCAGAGAAGAGACCCTTTGGATAGAATGTTCAGCCCTGGCGAATGTTTGCAGTTACACCCATCATTTGTAAACCTGTCAAACTGCTTCCAAGTGAAAAAAAGATCTTAGCTCATAAATTCCGAAAGTTTAGTAAGTATCAGTCACTGTTTGACTTTTACCAAAGGATCAATATTTTCCAAATTCACTTCTTCTTCTCTTCCTTTCGGCTTTTTCCTTCAGGGGTCGCCGCAGTGAATCCCTTGCCTCCAGCTAACCTTGTCTTCTGCATTCCTATCAGGCATCCTATCACAGGTAGTGAATTTCCAAATTCACTACCTGTGAAAAATAGGAAATGTCAGCTTCCTGCTGAAATCATGTTCACCTGATGCCTGTTTGGAATGTGGTGACAGGCTGAACTTGTCAGACACTTGGCAACGAGTATCAAAACACATTTGAAAGACAGTTTCAGCAATAGTATATTTTTTAAAATGCCATTTGTGACCTATGTAAAGCATGCGATGTTTAGGTTTTATAGAGGCAGCAGTAAAACAGCCATTTTAAGAGGGAACATACACTGCCTGGACAAAAATAAAGAAGCTTCCCGCCCAAAAAAGTTTCTCACATCTTGTTGGACCGCCTGTAGCTTTGATTACAGCATGCATTGCCTATGAAATTGTTTCAATAAACTACTGAAATATCACAAGATTTATTTACATCCAGTGATACATTATTTTTTATCGAGATCTTGCATTGATGATGGTGAAATCTGACCGCTGGGCAAAGCCATCTCCAGCACATCCCAAAGATTCTCAATGGGGTTCAGGTGTGGACTCTGTGGTGGCAAGGTGATGTCTCATGCTCCCCAAACTACTCTTTCATAATTTGAGCCCATTGAATCCTGGTATTGTCATTTTGGAACATGTCCATGCCATCGGAGAAAAGAACATCCATTGGTGGAATAAACAGGTCTATCAGTACATTCAGGTAGTCAGCTGACCTCATTCTTTGAACACTTACTGTTGCTGAACCGGGGATATTCCACTTGAAATCATTTGAAATATTTGAAACATTCTTATTTAAAAAAAACTTATAAATACATGACACATTTAATTGTCTGTGTCGGCCATGATGTGGAAGATGAAGATGAAGAAGATGTCCTAATTTGGCTTCAAGACCACAGATAAGGGCCGATCACGTCAACATAGCAAGAGGATTTAGCCTAACGCCAGCAGTCTGTAAAACGTAACATTAACACCCCATGAATTCAGATTTTACGTCATGTTAAAATGACTTAGGAGATCTGTGAACAGCTTGTTCTTATGTCAGACTCCATGTAGTCTTTTCGTTTTCCCTGTTGGCATCATCTGTAGTCTTTCGTCGTTCTTTTATTCACATATTTGTTGACTTCTGAGCAGGACACAAACCCACAATGAAGATGTTCACCAACATTGAGACTGTAGAGATTTCAGGTGAGGTTAAAAGTTAGCAATGTAGACTGCAGACTACCTGTAGGAAAACTCTGTCAAAACCTGCATGTTATTTAATATTTTTTCAATACTGACGGGGTTGTCCCCTCTAAGATAAAAACGATGTAGGAACCAATGTTGACTTGGTTAGGTGTTTCTGGCCCAAAGCATTAACAATTTTTGACCGGTAAATGCTGAACTTTGCTAATATTTTGCTATTTGATGTTAACTAATAGTCGAGTTAACGGAAATAAAACAGAATAACAAGCATAAAGTAGGGTGTTGGACGTTTGGTGAATACCTCAGTGTCTTAAAGCTTGGCTTAGCCTCTACACCCCGGTCTCAGATGATGTTGTAACCATCCACCAACTAGTGGTGGTGTCCTGAATCATGGCTTCTATCACAGATTTTGCTTGTATATTGAAAAAAATATGGATGCATATGGATCCATATGGATATGGATGTTTCTCAAATAACTTGTATGTCAAGCAGCTCGTTTCTCAAGGTACTACTATGTGTGTGTGTGTGTGTGTGTGTGTGTGTGTGTGTGTGTGTGTGTGTGTGTGTGAGAAGGCTTGCAGCCTTTCAAACTGCACAGCAGTGAACTGACACACCTTTGAGAAACATGCATACATGTGATGTCTGTAGTCACATAACATACTGTAAATCAGCAACAGGGGGAGGTATGGGAGCCTATGCATACAAGATTGGTTAAAGAAGCATAAGGAGGAGGGTTATCATTACACAGGTGTGTCTATCAGAGGTTTTTTAAAGTCTCATCAACTTGTTGTATTTGCAGTCATGGCTCGGCTCTCCCTTGCAGAATTTGGCCTGCTGCTTCTGTTAGTGCAGCCGTTGGTGAGTATCACTGAAGCTACTCTTAACATTCACGCTGACATAGCAGCAGGTTGTGTGTTACTCTAGAAAAGGACGTTGATTTCCGAATAGACTTAATTGAAATTTTATCTATTCAAATTAATTAATAAATCTTTTCAATCATGATCATGCATGGCAGCTCATCTGTTTTTAAACGGTCGAAACAAATGCAAGTTAAAAACAGGAGGAAATATTTTCAAGTCAGTTTCAAGTCATTGAATCACAGGGATAGCAATCAATGACCAAGCACTATGGGTATCAAGTGAATAAAGCGAAACAATTCATTTGTCGACAGAATTTGTAAAGACTTCTGGTTAATTATTGTTAGCATGGCTGTCAGACATAAATGGCAAGGACACTTTATCTCTTCATGTCAGCTTTGTTCAGGCTCAGGATGCCAAAGCAAACCACAAATGTGTGATGTTGAATTTGCTAAAAGCTGAGACCTCTTGTCTAATATGTAAAACCTGTTGTGTTACATGAGTATAGGTCAAAATATAACCTCGTCAAAGCTTTTATAGTCGCCAAAGAGTTTACCCTTTGTTAGTGTTAAGATAATAAATCATGTTATGTCAAATTGATTTAATTAAACCAAAGATAAGGAAAGTCTTCCTCAAATACAAATCATAAAAATTAGATAATGTATTGTTTAATAATGGCAGATTACTCTTCTATTAATAGAAGAGTAATGGACTGTGGTATAACTGTTTCGGAAACATATGCAAGTGAATGGACACTTAAGGTCAAGGGAGACTGCCACAAGAAAAAAACAATGGACTGAGAATTTACTCATGTTTGACAGAATGTGTAAAAAAAAAAAAAAAAAAAAAGTTCCAGTCTGTAATTTTGCACTTTTAGAGGTTAAATGTAGCAGTAGATGTATGGTAACAAGTAATATAGTGAATTGTGTGCACAATGATGAAAGAATAACCTTATTTGCACTAGAGGTCAAAGGTTAGGATGTTGGGGACAACATCTTTTCTGAGGGGGAGTATGTGACAGGTTATTTTGTGAATCACTCACCCCATAGTAAATTTAAAATACAAGGACAATTCCATCATACCTTGTTAATGTTGTTTGTTCATATGAAGAGTTTGATTATTTAGCAATACACTGGTGATGCCTCAGAGCTGTGTGGAGGTAGATCGATTGCTCGGTGATCGGTTGGTAATGTCTCAGGGCTCCAGTAGGCGGAGACGCGCTCTGCTGCTTAGTTCAATACAATAAGTGAACGACAGAGCTGCGTGTGACTTTCCTCAGTTCTCTCACTATTGTTTCCCTGTCTAAGGGCACAACAAAGGCAGTCGGTCCTGATGATATACCTGTAGAGGTTTGGAAGTGTCTAGGAGAGGTGGCAGTAGAGTTTCTGACTGGGTTGTTCAACAGGATCTTAGATAGTGAGAAGATAGATACCTGAGGAATGGAGAAGTGTGCTGGTGCCCATTTTTAAGAACAAGGGAGACGTGCAGAGTTGTGACAACTACAGAGGAATAAAGCTGATGAGCCATACAATGAAGTTATGGGAGAGAGTAGTGGAAGCTAGGTTAGAAGTGAACATTTGTGAGCAGCAGTATGGTTTCATGCCAAAAAAGAGTACTACAGATGCAGTATTTTCTTTGAGGATGTTGATAGAGAAGTACAGAGAAGGCCAGAGGGAGCTGCATTGTGTTTTTGTAGATCTGGAGAAAGCTGATGACAGGGTGCCCAGAGAGGAACTGTGGTATTGTATGAGGAAGTCTGGAGTGGCAGAGAAGTATGTTAGAGCGGTGCAGGACATGTATGAGGACTGTAAGACAGTGGTGAGGTGTGCTGTAGGTGTGACAGAGGAGTTCAAGGTGGAGGTGGGACTGCATCAGGGATCAGCTCTGAGCCCCTTCTTGTTCGCTATGGTGATGGACAGGCTGACAGACGAGGTTAGACAGGAATCTCCATGGACTATGATGTTTGCAGATGACATTGTGATCTGTAGTGAGAGCAGGGAACAGGTGGAGGAGAAGCTAGAGAGGTGGAGGTTTGTCCTGGAAAGGAGAGGAATGAAGGTTAGCCGCAGTAAGACAGAGTACATGTGTGTGAATGAGAGGAACCCAAGTGGAAGAGTGAGGTTACAGGGAGAAGAGATCAAGAAGGTGGAGGATTTGAAGTACTTAGGGTCAACAGTCCAGAGCAATGGAGAGTGTGGAAAAGAGGTGAAGAAGCGTGTACAGGCAGGATGGAACGGGTGGAGGAAAGTGTCAGGTGTGATGTGTGATAGAAGAGTTTCAGCTAAAATGAAAGGAAATGTCTACAAAACTGTGGTGAGACCAGCGATGTTGTTTGGTCTTGAGTTCAACTAATGTACCATAAGAAGTCTAAATTGCACAAATGCTTGAGGGGACAAACAGATAATACCGCATCATCTGAAATGAAGCTCAGAGAGATGTGCTATTACTGTATTACGGAGCAGTAGTGCAAAACCAGTCGATCGCAATCAAACACTACAATACAGGTCAACTGTCCTACAACTTGAACATGTTGAAGTTGTAGGACAGTTGACCTGTTGATCATTGTTGACCACTGATCATTGTTTATTATCTGTTTGTCCCCTCAAGCATTTGTGCAATTTAGACTTGTTATGGTACATTAGTTGAACTCAATGCTGCCAGCAGCCACACCCTTGTCACCAACACCTTTGCAGCATTTAGTGCATGTGTTATCACTTTGCATTTGGCCTTTGTCTATGAATTACAGCATTGCTCCGCTGCAAATTGACAGATTTCAAATGATGAACATGACAGCATAATTAGGTGCAACAGCCACTGCTTCTAACCTGAAACCAGTCTGACACGCACATCATTCTTTCACCACACAGCCAAGGAGTCATGTCCCAGCTGGCATCAGTACAGACACAGATTCCAACACTTTAGACCATAATGTCAAAGGAGCATAGTTTCATAAACACAAAGCATGCAAACACACAAGCATGCAAACGCACTGAATGCCAAACAGCACTGACATTCAATGTCATAGAGTAGGTGTGAACCAAGTTCATTTTCATCTGCTATTAGAAACAATGATCAGTGGCCAACACCTGATTTCCTCTTGTCCTTACAGAACACTTTCACTCCATGCAGATGGAAAATTTTGGTTGCTTCTTTCCCACAAAACATTTTCTGGTGCTTCACATTAATATAGGGTTGTCGCATCCTTGGTTAAATGGTTCTGAGTTAAACAAGCTGGGAAATGGGATATCGTCTTCAAAAGCAAAAAAAGATTTTTGATTTTTGCAAAAACACTTTAATCTCATTCAAACATTTTGCAGTTTTACATTAGATGAAAGAATTTAAGTGCCTCAGAACATCTTTTCCAAACAAACTTCAATCACATTTAACATTTAGAACATTTAGAACATTTAGAACATTTAGAACATTTTACAATTTTTCATTAGATGAAATTTCAAAAACACTAAACACTCAAAAACATTAAACACCAAGAAACAAAGGGAAATACAATATAAGAATTAGTGCATTATAACAGGAAGTTTGCAAAAGTGAGGTGGTCATCAACTAAAGTGCATAAAGAAAAACTTCTCAATTTTTGTGAAATCAACAACATAGCAATACACTATTTGGTTAAAAAAGCTTGACCCTAGTTTAAATACTGTACATACACCATGGGAAGCTCTGCTCTCAAACAATGACATGTAAAACATAAAACATTCTGGACATTTGTTTCTGCAGCTTTAACAGCAGTCTGTTGTGTGATGCTGCTTTGAAGTTTCAGCAGCATTTTTAAGAATAAAGAAACTGCTGTTGCCTTCCCATCGACATTGTCTGAATTGTCATCTTTGGCAGGATTTGTCCTTTAAATTATTAATGACTTCAATGAAATTAGTCATTTTGTTTGGAATGCATAGTCTGGTTCCATAAAATGATTCTCTTGTCCATCGAGGATTGTATTATATTGTGATAATGAAAAATCAAAACACTTAATAAATTAGCACTAGCTAAGGCAGGTATACCTCTGCTGTATGTTTTCAGATACTCTGCACTGAGGCAGGAAGGACAAGGAGGAAGAAGAGAGAGTGGATCGTTCCTCCTTCCAATTTGACTGAGAACATTGACTATACTAGTAAAAAATACATTGCTAAGGTGAGTATAGTTTTGCTCATTAAAATTCTTACATTAGTCATCATATGCCTGTCTCATAAATTAAATATTGTGATTATTGGTCACAATATTTAATATTTGTGTGCATCATTAATATAAGTTTGCCATATTACTGATGAGCAAGCTACTAGCCCTACAGTTAGAAACCTGTTTCCACTTGTTGATGCTCTCAGCTGCTTCATTACAGATTTGCTGGCTCCGTCATAAAACTTTAGACAGGTGTTATAAAAGTGCCAAGCAAAACTGCTTTTGACTGGTGAGAACCAGTTCAGTGTTTTTCACCTGCGGGGGATAACATGTAGAGTACTCACAAAAGTGACATTTTATCCAAAGGCTTCAAAGAAGTACAGGAATGTTAAGCTTCAATAATTTGTTGTATTTTGTAACTTTGGTGTAAATGGTCAAATATATTCAACCAGTGAGCTCAAAAAGCTGCTAAATGTTGCCAGGTAAGACTGAAGCAAGGTGAAGTGTTGTATTTAATGCTACATTTAGGAAAAAATATAACCAATTTTAAATTTGGCTTTGTAATATTACAGTTTGAGGGATATTTTGGTTAATAATTCAGCAATGGAACCAATTGAAACAACGCATTTACGAACATCCGCTGCCTTCCTTGGCGAGTACAAAAGCCAAAACACATAATATTCAATGAACTCAATGAAATCAGTTGCAGAAAGCAGTTTGTTGGTGGGTTTCTTATTTCAGACAGAATGAGCTCAGAGTGGTCTCTTCACTGTACCATTCACATACATGTGCTTCTGGACTAGTGCTGTCCACTAGTGAATATGTTAATTAGAATAACATTAATACAAGGTCTGAAAAATGTCCTAGTCATAGTAATTTACGACTTCTTTGTCTTGAAAATCTGCTCAAAATGCAATTTCCTTCTAGTCTTCACTGATAGCAATTACTAGGGAATCTATTGCAGTGCAATTAATTTTTAACCATGACGTTAAAAAATGTATGTGGAAATACTTTAAGCTGTTCAGGAGGGTACCTGCATATTCAAAAAAAAAAAGAAAAGAAAAATACAAAACTAACAAAAACAATGTTTACAACTCTTTCTCTGTAATGCTGTCAGATTCGCTCCGACAAAGACGAAATAGCAACCGTGAAATATTTCCTCAGTGGACCAGGAGCTGACCAACCGCCCTACAGCGTGTTTGTGGTCGACCATGACACCGGATTTGTACGTGTTACCCAGCTATTAGACCGAGAGGCCTATCCATTATTCAAAGTAAGTTCTACTTAAAGCATTCCAGACTGTGAGGACTAAATCTTTGGAAAACCAATAAGAATATAGGTTTGGTTTTACAACTTATTTTTTGGGGCAGTTTTAGCCATTACTGCTTTAGAGATAGACAGGAAGTAGAGAATCAAACTCAGAGGTGGAACTTCACATTTTTGTTTACTTTTTATAGAACTTATATTTTTATGGATCGAGTTCGTTTCCCTGTAATGAATTTCAACTTGATTTGCTAGAAAATACAGGTAGTCCTCAACCTACAAACAGAATTGGTTCTGAGAGACTGTTCATAATTGGAATTATTTGTTGGTTGTTATTTTTTATTTATCAATTTTCAATCTATAATCACCATTTGAGGTCATTCAAATGTCATTACTACCCTAAGTACCATTCCCTAAGACTTACCAGAAACAATTTCATGGCCATAAAAACAACACATAATGAAATAAAATAAACCAGTACCATTACGTAACTTTTACATCTCTACCTCTGCTGAATGAATGTTAACCTTGGGGGTGTAGAGGCTAAGCCAAGCTTTAATCCACTGACGTGTTCCACCACACCTGTACTTCATAAAGTATCAATTGTATATAATCTTAATTTTTCATCTAATTCATACAGCTAATAGGAGTGGCCAAATACACAAATGGAAGCATTGCAGAGCAAAACATTCCGCTTACTATAGGAGTCCTGGACCAAAATGATAATACTCCCTATTTTGAGGAACATGGTGGCAACATCAACGAAGCAAGCAAACCAGGTACCATAGTACTTTAGGTATTGTCAGTCAGTCAGTCATTTTCTAACCCGCTTAATCCGCTGTTTGGTGTCTTTTGATGTTACTGTTGCAAACGATCAGTAACATCAGCCCCTATTATCTGCAAATATATCTGGGTAATTAACTATTTCAATCTGTATTTTCAGTGCACCTTAAGCAGACCACCACACAGAGAGTATGCAATATTGTTTAATGGAAATGGGGAACCCCTTATGCACCTCATGTGTGTCATATATATTATGTATATAACAGCATGTACTTGAGTTTTTCTGCATGAACTAGCTTAACAGGCTTTGCTGCAGGAGAAGCCCTAAATGCACTTGAGTCAGGGTTTTTTGAAGTACAGTAGTTATGGATTTTTTAGAGCCAGCAGTGGCAGTGGCTCAGCGGTAGAGCAGATGTCCTGTAGACAGATCGCCCCAACCATCGGCGAATCGAATCCCGCTCCCGCCAGGACATCTCCGGAGGGAGTGTGAGCTGACGGTGGGAGGTGTCAGCTCACCTCCCAGCCACTGCCGAGGCGCCCTTGAGCAAGTCGCCATCTCCCCTACAAGCTGCTCAATTGGGGCGCGTTCCTAAAACCGCTGCCTGTCACTCTGCCTCCCTATGTGTGTTGTTTGATGTGTGTAACAACTGCTAACTGCATGCTTACAGGGCCCCCTGTGTGTTGTGTTTCACTGATGGTCATAAAACTAACACAAAGAACATGTAAAAATACCTGAGTGACGATGTAATTTCCCTGTGGGGATTAATAAAGTGTACTTCTTCTTCTTCTTGCTTAAAGTACAGAATTGATTCTTGTCTGATTTACATTCAGAAACAACTTAAACTTTTCTTTTCCATTTAGTGTTAAAGGAGACTCTACAAATCTGAAGATACACATTTGTTGTTGGGTCAAATGTTACATCTAAAAAAACAACAACTGGAAGTGTGAATAGGTTCTCTGAGCCTGTACCCCACTGAGTTGGTGTTATCCTCTTGTGATGCACTGCAGGAACCCTTGTCATGCAGATCGAGGGGAAAGATGATGATCAGCAAAATACAATCAATTCAAAGATTGCCTACAGCATCCTCAGTCAGGAACCAGCAGGTGCAGGTCATATGTTCTCTATTGACAAAGACACTGGCAAACTGTTTGTCAAGGAACCCACATTGGATAGAGAGGTGAGATTCTCACTACTCATGAAAATCAGTCCACAAAGTCATTCAAAAATCTTATAAAACCTTTTTTCTCACTCACCAGTCTATACCTGTCTCTTCACTCATCCACTTTGACATACAGTAGTATTTTGACATACGAGCGACTCAACTTGGGATTTTTTTTTGAGATACAAGCCATTGCTCTATTTATAAATTTGCTGGAGATATGAGTGGATATCCAAGTTACGAGTCATGCTTCATGCTCAACATTAGTTGAAACCGGATCTTGTTTCTTTCCCACGTGTTGGCAGATGGATAAAACATCAGCTGTCATCAGTTTTCTTGGTTTGAAATACAGTAAATGGAATCTGACCATAAATGACCCCGAGTTCTTGAGTTTTACAAATCATGGAGCTGCAGCTTTGAGGAGAGATGTTGTGCCTTTTGTTTGAAAGCATTAACTATTTATAACTTAGTTGAGTCAGCTGCTTCAATGAATGCCTCTTTTACCATTTCCCCATCTTGGAATGACTTCTTTATCTTAACCATGACTCGCCTGGAACGATGCTTTGGTGGCAGCTGTCGCATTTGAAGTTGGCTGTGAGAAAAACAACCGTTGTCCTGACAGCTGGCGTTTTTAGTTTCTTCACTGTTTCCTTTCTCAGCTGACTTTTTGCCAGGAAGTCGGTGTGGTTGTTTCTATAAACAGTCCAAAAATGTCGCTCCATATGTCTCTTTTTCAGTATGTTGATTGTAGATGCAGATGATGCACAGTGACCCAAATTCAAGATACCTATCTATTTTTTTAATGTAATGCAATCAGCTGAACTACCGTCGTGATCAACCAGATTGCGATCGACTGGTCGATCGCAATCTGGTTGATCACGACGGTCAACATACTGAGCTCCCCTGCTTTAAGGGGTTTGGGGCTTTTTTACAAGGCTTGAGCGGATTAAAATTATTTTAATTATTTTAAATGGGGAAATGTTGTTTGACTTACAAGCTCAGACATGGAAGGGATTAAATTTGTGCCTCAAGGTTTGACTGTAGTTGGAACTGTGGATCATCAGAAAACTTCCACTGAAATCCAAATTCAAGTTTTGAATGACAGCTTTATAATCAAACTTGACATGATGAGCATCTGTTGACATCTGTTGATTTTGTTTGGCTGGTTTTCCTTCAGACCCATGACTCCTACAAGATAATTATACAGGGGGCTGACTTGGGAGGGGCTCCAGGGGGTCTTACAGGGACAGGAACTGTGAATGTCAAGGTCCTGGACATCAATGACAACATCCCCACTTTGGAACTTTCTGAGGTGACACACACACACACACACACACACACACACACACACACACACACACACACACACACACACACACACACACACACACACACACACACACACACACACACACACACACACAGTGGGGCAGACAAGAAATGAATGAGTGAAAAAAATTAAACCTTCAACTCTTGTGTCATTATCAACTGTAATTTCTGAGTGGATCTTAATATACCTAATATACTCTGTGTGTGTTTGTGTGTGTGTGTGTGTGTGTGTGTGTGTGTGTGTGTGTGTGTGTGTGTGTGTGTGTGTGTGTGTGTGTGTGTGTGTGTGTGTGTGTGTGTGTGTGTGTGTGTGCGTGTTTCTTTTCTAGAAACTGACAACATAGCGTTCCACTTCTGCTGTAAAATGTTTAGCCTGTTTGAATTCTGCTCTCTTCACAGTACACTGGCTCAGTGGATGAAAATGTTCATGATGTAGTTGTGATGAGAATCAAATCCCAAGACAAGGATCTCATACACACTGACAACTGGCTGAGCGTCTTTCATATTGTTAAAGGAAATGAGGACAATCTCTTCTCTATTGAAACAGACCCAGAGACCAATGAAGGCATCCTGAAACTGATCAAGGTACAGAGACTTGGGGGTCACAAGTCTCTAAAAAATCCATAACTACTGTACTTCCAAAATCCCTGACTCAAGTGCATTTAGGGCTTCTCCTACAGTTTTTTTCCACTTAAAAGTTACAAAATCTAGTACCCTGGTGCCTAAAGTGGGTGTATAATTAATTATTCAGAAACATTTTCAAATTAAATCAACCCTCTTCCTCCTCTATTTCATTTAAAAGCCAGGAACACCTGCAGGTGTCAGACACATAAGCACATCTCTGCCATCAATAACATTAACACACAAAGCGCAGTGGTTTTGCTATTCAAACTGAAACCCTTTTTTTGGTTTCCATGAGGTCTGAGCAAGTACTGAAAGATCACATAAGACATTACAAGCAATTGATTGGTCATTTCTGTATCACTACTATTCAATCAATCAATCAATCAATCAATCAATAAACTTTTATTTATATAGCGCTTAATCACATCTGAAGACATTTCAAAGCGCTTTACAGATAGAAAGCCAACAATGCCCTCCAGAGCAAGCATAAGCAACGGTGGCAGGGAAAAACTCCCTCATTGAGGAAGAAACTCCGGGCAGGACCCAGGCTCTGCAGGGCGGTCATCCGCCTTGACCTGTTGGTTGGGAAAGAGAAATACATTGGGGAAAGAGATAGGTCAAGTAAAAGAGACAGAGGGAGAGAGGGTGGCAGATAGGCCAGTGTGAGTTTTATGTCCATAGTGCGCTGTCGCTGAATTGGGGGCGGGTTTTCCAGACCTTTGGATATCCTGTCTTCCATCCGCGTTCTCCACCTGTGGAACAGAGGCTCAAAGACAGCGGCAGTATTGTGCAGACAAAGAGTGTGATTTGACAATAATAAATTCTAAGAGCATAGAAAGATAAAGAAGTGACAGAAGCTCCAGAGTATCTCCCTTTAACGCGAGAGATGGAGAAAAATACCCTCAGCAGCCTAGGCCTATAGCAGCATATCTAGTGGGGTGTGTGTTATTTCAATTGTAGGCTCTATCAAAGAGGAGGGTTTTTAGTTTACTCTTAAATAAGCTAAGGGAGTCCCCCCCCCCCCGGACCGAAGCTGGGAGATCGTTCCAGAGTAGAGGGGCCAGATAGCTGAGGCTTCTGCCTCCTGTTCTACTCTTAAAAACCCAACGGGTCACCAGAAATCCTGCATCCTTGGATCGAAGGGCCCTGGGGGGTGATACACTTCAATAAGATCTTCAATGTAAGACGGATCCTTACAGTGGAGAGCTTTATATGTGATCATGAGGACTTTGAATTGTATTCTATAATTAATCTTGAGCCAATGAAGTGATGCTAGGACAGGAGAGATGTGCTCTCTCCTCCCAGTTCGAGTCAGTAAGTGGGCAGCTGCATTCTGAACTAACTAGAGTCCTAATAGAGGAGCTAGAACAGCCCATAATAAGGAACTGCAGTAATCCAATCTAGAAGTAACAAAGGCATGAATGATTTTTTTTCTGTGTCTTTAAAGGATAAGAAATTTCTAGCTTTAGCAATATTTTGTACGTGAAAGAAGGCTGTCTGGGATACACACTTGATATGAGAATCAAAGGACAGATCTTGATCAAAAATCACTCCCAAGTTACTGACTCCGTTGGTGGAGGATAGAGCAATGCCATCTAAGTGAATGCAATGTTAGAGAAATCATCTCTAAGATGCTTCGGCCCAATAATAATCACTTCAGTTTTGTTACTGTTTAGAATTAAGAAATTGTGAAGCATCCAGGACTTAATGTCCCTGAGGCAGGTTTCCAATTTAATTAGCTGATCAGATTCATTTGTTTTAATTGATAAATATAAATGTAAATATAAATATAATTGAGTATCGTGTTCAACACACACAGAACAAGGAAATACTTGCATCATTGATCTGGGATCTGGTTTTGTTTTTTTATGCTGTTTTTAGCTAGATGTTTTTAAAATTGCTATCATTTTTAAATTTGCTGTCTTTTTAATGTCAGTGGGCAGAATTGGTTTGGGTTGCTAACATTCGCTTGCTGTCTCTTGCTGTCTTCTGTCATTCTTTTTTACGGTGCATTTGGAACAATCAGCCTGTGGATTTTGAAGAAGTCCAGAACCTTGAGCTTGGCCTACTAATTGAGAATGTTGCTCCTTTTGTGGAAGGCAATGCTGTATATATGGATGTGGGCATTAAGGTAGGAGAGGGAGATCCAACGAGTCCTGGAGCTGGCCTGGGTGGAGGAGGTGGAGGAGTGGATGCAGGTGCGGATTTAGATTTGAATATAGGACTTGATGGAGGACTAAGCCCTGGAGGTGTTGTTGGAGTTGGAGGTGGAGCAGGTGCTGAAGTAACACCAGGAATGCATCCTGGAGCAGGGGTGAAACCAAGTACACCAACAAAAAGCTATCCCATTCGGATAGCAGTGAATAACATGCCAGAGGATCCAGCATTCCGACCTGACACCAAGAAAATCCCTGTATCAGAGGATCCACATAATCAACCTGAAGATGGTGTGATCGCAGTGTTTGCTGCTGTCGATCCGGACACAGGAAAACCAGCTGAAGATGTCAGGTCAGTCGTGTTGCTGAGTTTGTAATTATAATGTTCACCATCTGAACTTACAGTACTAAAATATTAACATTCATGAATTAGAATTGAACACAAAGTGTAGGTAATGTTAATGGGAATGAAAATGGTTATTCCTGTTACAGTTTGCATGGCCAGCCAGCAACTACATAGATTGTATTGTCATGCAGAACACAATGGGCACATTCCCACATTGGACATATCAATTTATCCAACATATACACAAAAACCCAACATACGACACTTTTTTAAAGATATTTAGAAGATAAAGGTATTACTCTATGATGAGTTGGATATGACCCAGTAATCCCGTGTTACTCGCAGTTAATGCGTTCAAGGAACACCCATGAAAAATGAAATTCTGCAATATGGCTATTGCAGCTATTTTATCATTTACAGTAATTTAAACGTTTATGAACCCTCCCCATACTGATATTAAACCACCTTATATCTGTATTGCCTTTTCCCCACACTCTTACAGACTGTATAAAGCACTTTTGTATTAAAGGAACGTCGCAAGAGGAACCATGAGTTGGAACGCAGTGCACACACGGATGCTGTCAGCCAATAGCATGTGTGTGTGGTATCAAGTGACTACATACTAAAAATCTGCGATGTAGTGAAGCAATGCATCTTGAAGTGCGAATAAGCGAGGGATTACATTATTCACCGAGAGGACCTTCCTGCTTGTGAAAAAATGTGCAATCTATCCTGCTTAACTCAGGGAGTGATTAGCCTGGACTGATAGATACAGCAGCTACATTTTGTAAATTAGCAGTAAAGGACTCACTTTAAATAAGTTAAAATGAAGCTAATTGTTTCCTGCTGATTCTAGTCAATATAAAAAAATCTGGCACAACATATTTATAGAGGAGCACCAGCCCTAATCTTTTCATCTCTGTTTTTTTTTCTCATAGTATTGGAGTGTTAAAACTTACTGCAAATCAGTGACTTGTTTAATGTTGCTAATTACCATGTGTCTAAATATTATTTTATCCATGCTTGTTGCTCTCCAGTTATGCCAAAGCATTTGATCCAGATAACTGGTTTACCATCGATGAAGAGACGGCTGAGATTAAACTGAACAAGTTACCAGACAGAGAGTCACCATACTTAGTGAACGGGACCTACATTGCCAAGATTGTGGCCATAACCAGAGGTAACACCAATTCAACTTTAGAAACCTGTAAGCTGGGTGGAACGGTTGCACAGTGGGCAGCGCTGTCGCCTCACAGCTAGAAGGTTCCTGGTGAATGCTTGATTGATCATTACACATTGCCCATAGGTGTGAATGTCAGCATGAGTGGTTGTTTGTCTTTCATGTGGCTGCGCAGTGCACTGGCGTTGTGTCTAGAGTGTCTGTCACCCCATCTTGCCCGTAAATCAGTTGGGATAGGCTCCGGCCACCCCTGTGAGCTTCAGAGGCGGCCAAGAAGATGAATAACTGAACGAAAACCTGTAAGCTTGTGGTCACATTCAGACCCTGATGAACTTCTTGTTTGAACACATTTTTCCACCAATAAGCATTAAATAAATTCAAGTACCTCTTACTTTAGGGATACTTTACATAATTTATGGGTTTGATGAGAACTTCATAAATCACAGGTGAGTGATCATATACTGTATAGTAAACTGGTCTCTTATAGAACCTGCCAAACCAGTCTGTTACTCTAGGCACGTTAGACAAATCATGGCTGAAACCCAGCAGCAAAGTAAATCAACAGCGGGCTTGAAGAGACATCCACGAGGATTAGCTTTTTGACATTGATACAATAACACATCTTGAGAATTAGGTGTGTAAAAACAATGCTGTCAGAAAACAACTTTTGATGTTATATTGGCTCGTTCCATTGAGTAGTTCAGACAAGTTAGATGTTTGTGTGTTGCTGCAGCAGGGAGCAGGCCTTACTCGTCCTGTCCTGACTTTCACACTCTAAAGTGAACCCATACAATCTGTGTTGACTAACTGTGTCATCATTTCCAGACATGCCTGTGAAGACAGCCACGGGAACAATCGCAATTCAAGTCACTGACTCCAATGATCACTGTCCCACCCTGACCACCACTCGCACCAGTCTGTGCGATGATGAAAAAACTGTTATTGTCACTGGCTTTGATGAGGATGGTATCCCAAACGCTGCTCCATTCAAGTTCATAATCATACCTGAAGGGACACGAGGTAGTTGGGACATAGAAGCTATTAATGGTACGGTAATATGCTAATACTAGAATTCATTCAAATATCATTCATTCAAAAGCATATCTCTAGCAAGACTGGACAACCTTATGTCTCAGTTGTCTGGTCCGTGCTCCACCCCCCCCCCACACACAGTTTTAATGTGGAAATTGTAAGAAAAATAATGCACTCTTGCATACCATTAAGGAATGCCGTCAAAAAATAAATGCCACACTATTCAGATCTATCCAGACCCATTTAGCATTGCAGTAGAAACAGTAGTAATATTGTTCTATTAATAATACAGTAGTGACTTGAGATACAAGCTACTTGACATATTACTTATTTGAGATACAAGCCGTCGCTATGTATTTTTGATTATCACACCAGGGAAAATCCAAGATAATAGCCATTGGCCAGTTGGCGGATGGATACACTATCTTAGACTGCATCCCATTCTTTTCTGTGTGCTGGTGGATGGATACATCAGCAGAGACCAGATCTCTTTCTTTTTCATGGAGTAAAGACACAGCAGCTTGTGTGTTCTTGTGACATTTGCATTTCCTTTCATAAGTTATCATTGGTTTTGTATCATACGTAATTAATTATACCCAGGTGAAGTCTGCATGTCTATTGGTAATAAAAAAATATGTCTAATAATTTAGAGGTTCCAAGGCTGGAACGGATGGAAATGATTTTTGTAACTTTAAAAGAGGAAACAGAATGGATTAAACTCCAGAAACTAATGTAGTACAACTAATGTTAAAACTTGTACTTGTAATGGTACAATATTGTGAGTT
The DNA here is from genome assembly GCF_040054535.1 of Antennarius striatus. Classification (NCBI taxonomy): domain Eukaryota; kingdom Metazoa; phylum Chordata; class Actinopteri; order Lophiiformes; family Antennariidae; genus Antennarius; species Antennarius striatus. The sequence goes on along the minus strand of NC_090782.1, from coordinate 3,030,117 downwards.
TGACAGCTATTCACTGTTATCCATAGATACCAGTGCTGCTTTTCACTCTCATGACCCTCTGTGGCCCGGCGTATATGAGCTGCAGGTGAAAGTGTCGGACGCTCAAGGTCTCTCTTGCCCGGCTGAAGAGATTTTTACTTTGGAGGTTTGCACCTGTGAGGGAGATCAAGATTGCAAATTAGCGACTACTTCATCTGAACTGGCGGCCCCGGCCATCGGCCTGTTGTTGTTGGCACTGCTATTACTGCTGCGTGAGTTCAACTTCATACAACCCAAGCTGTATCAGTTTCAAGGCTCATTGGTTGGTTAGTTTGTAATGAGTACAATTACTGGTCAACACAAATATTTTTAAATTTATAGTACATATCCAACAGCCATGTATAATACCGATATTTTTGTATCAATGTGACCTGATCACAAGTCGACAGCTCTAAATCCAGAAGTAAACACAAATAAGATTTACTGTGGTGCAAATAGCAACCTGTCCAGTGACAAAATAATGATGCAACAACAGAAATAACGTAAGGTAAACTGTCTGTTCAACTTGTTGAGTCAAGTGGGGGTTTTTTTGACAAAAGACATATTTTAAGAAGTAAACAGCAGTATTTGAAAGTCTTTGTGATTATAAAAAAATCCTTACGTTATTTTTCTTGTGTTAACATTTTTAATAGCATTTGTCTCAGTGATGTCCACTTGTGATCAGATAGACCAGGAGGAATATTAATACTAGATTTGAAACACAATATCAGTGTAATTGTTGTATTTTTGTACATTATAATGCTAATCTAAGTGAATGAAATGAAATGCATGAATGTATGAAATGTTTGAATGTTTTCCTCTCTCTGCAGTTATCCCTCTTCTCTTGCTGTTCTGTCAGTGTGGAGGGGCAAACACTATTTTTCCTGACAAATTTAGTGATCTGCCATTCGAGGCCAAAGAGCATTTAATATCCTACCACACTGAGGGTAGAGGTGAGGATAAGGTCAGTCTGCATTTTCATTTTATTTTGAATCTTGTATTTTATTTAATGGATTGCACAAGATAATCAAAAATAAGCCTTGGCTTCAGTGTGTTTGTTTTTCATTTTCAGAACTTGGATTTTTTTGGTGAACTGAATGCTCACAACTCAAGTTTTGTACTGTACATTGTAATAAGACTAATCATTCATTCGTTCATTCATTCACTCAGTCAAGGGAAGAAAAGACATAACTTTCGTCATTTTAATTTACCAATACACAGAACAAATAAAATCCCAGTTTTAATTCACGTCTGTGTAGAAACCAAGCAGCAACATCAAAGCAGGAAGGTGGTCAAAGTATTTAAAATGAAATTGGTTTACACAAGCACAAACATGTATGGTTTACATTGGCTGTACCATGTTAAAAAGTGATTAGTTATTCAATTATCTATTTTAGAAGTATCTACACAATGAAAAAAGTTTGACAATCACTTCCCACTTTCTGAGAACTTAAAGTTGTATTTTCTAAAGGTATATGCTTTAAAACAGAACAAATGTTTGCATGATATATGTATCTTCTATTAATGTTTAGGAACTGCCACTCCAAAGTATCCCAATCATGTTTGGTAACCAAAAGAACGTTGAGATGGGAGCAGCAGCAAACTTCAAAACCGTTTCTTCAAACATCAACGAAGCCCACCAAGGGGCTTCAGTCTATAATGGATCTGTACAGAAATTTCGAGAAACCAGCCAATCCTTGATGGAAACTGACAATAACTACAGATTTTCAAGGGAATCCTTTATCTATGGCAATGCTGGTGGTTTAGTCAACAGGCTAACACTTGGTGCCCAACGTGCTACAGACATTTATGATGATATGGCCCTCCCTGACTCTTTTCTCAATGAATATTACTCACAGGTACTTTGTAAACATTTCATGCAGTAAGTTTTCTCTTTAGAACTTGAATAGTCAAACATGTATTCAAAGTTAATTGATAAACATTCTATTTTTTTTTTTTCTAACAGAAAGCAGGACGTGCAGTATTAGCGATGGATGGTCTGCTGACGTATGAATATGAGGGGCAGGGCTCTCCCGCCGGCTCAGTGGGCTGCTGCAGCCTCCTGGAGTCGGACAACAGCCTGCAGTTCCTCAGTGACCTTGAGCCAAAGTTCAAAACTCTGGCTCAGATCTGTTTGCCTCCAACGTCAACACCCAGTTTCTCCACAACACAGAAAGAAACCGGCAGTGATTCTGTTGAAACAGTTGTTGAGCCCAAAGTTGAGCGAAGATTGGAGATGAGTCATACTAATATCCAGACAGAGAAAGCTGTGTCAACTACAAATACTTCTAAATCATCTGTTAGCACCGCCTTAACGCCGCCGATGCTTCCTGAACCGAAGGTTACTAATATCAACCGTTCCTCCAAAATAAATCAGTTTGCTACTTTGCCTCATCAGGCCCCGACAATGGTCCTACAGCAGCAGCCAGTATATTACACTACCAGTCTACAGCCCATTCAGTATTTAGTCCAACCACAACTTCAGAACATGGTTCTGATGGCAGAGGGGACGCATAAAGCCAATATTCCAGACATGTATGTTGTCATGGAGGCCCCAAGTCCTACTTCTGGACTTGTAATCAGTGGACACCAGAGTCCTTCTTCTGGACTTGTAGTCAGTGGGCCCCAGAGTCCTTCTTCTGGACTTGTAGTCAGTGGGCCCCAGAGTCCTTCTTCTGGACTTGTCATCAGTGGGCCCCAGAGTCCTTCTTCTCGATTCATAATCAGTGGGCCCCCAATTCCTTCTTCTGGAATTGTAATGAGTGGGCAAGTTGTCCAGAGTGCGGATAGAGCCAAAGTCCCTTCTAGTCCCACCAGTCTAGTTAGCTCAACCATATTGCGAACTGTGAGCCCCAGTGTGTCTCCAGGTTCCATCCCTGAAGGCTGGAAAGTGGTTGGGTCAAATCCTGATGGTAATTATATCTTAGTTAAGAACAAGGGAAGTGAGACAGAGGGGGTAGATCCAGGTTCATCTGCGGGGTCTTTGACCCAAGATGCTATTCTGGTAAAGGAGGCTGCTCCCCCTCAGGGGGTGTTAGGCCCAGCAGCCCAGGGGAGTGTATACACTGTCATGCCAGAACACACTGTGGTTTCAGTTAGTACAATTTTGGAACAAACACTGGATGAGCAGCCTGGGCAGAAGGGGTTAGGGTTGGGCAGTGTTGAGCAGTCAAGAATCGGAACAGAACCTTTTATTGCAATAAACCCAGGAGTTAGTCAAACTGAAATTTTGCAAGCTAGATTAAATCCGGTTGAGTCTACTCCTGTCGATGTAATTCAGATCCAGAGAACTTCTCCATTAGAACAAGACGTGAACCAAACAAATTTACCAAAAGAAGACAAGAACATAAATGTACCACAAAGGATTACTGCTGAAAAAATCCTTCCTCTATCAGATGCTGATGATTTAGTGAATACAGATGAAGAGAGTGAAGAGACAGCAACATTTTCTCAAGGAAAGGAAGCTACTTCAATGTCAGATCACAACAATGGATATCATATGTATAGTGAAGAGGAAAATACTGCCGAACAAGGAGCAGCTCTTATGAGAGAAGAAGTGCTAGAAGAAGTTAAACCTGTCCAGCTCAGCACAGTTGAATGTCCAGAAGTCGAAAGTTCTGAAGTTGGATTTGAACTTCTATCAAGCAAAGTCCCAGAGGATCAAAGTGAAACAGAACCCAATGAAGATGTCAGTCCTGCAGATGACATTGCTCCAGAAGAGATAACAAAGCAAATTACAGGCTCTCTTGATGATGTCCAGCCAGATGAGAAAATGAAAGAAATTTCTACTGTTTTGGCTGAGCAGGAGCAACCATTAGAGCCTGAAGTAGGAGACCATACTGTGGATGTGGAATCATCGTCAACTCCTCCAAATGAGGTTTCAATTGACAGTGTGCAGGAGTCTGAAGAGGGATCAATCCCTGATCAACAAACACCACCAAAACTACAGGTGAGTGATGTAGATGAATGTGATGAAATAAGCAATGCTGCTGATGCTGAAGTAAATGGATCAATTCAGTGTGGGAACACTGTTCCAACTGGCCAAGATAAAATAGATTTGGATAATTCAAATGTGAAATCAGCATCAGACGAAACTATACAAACACAAGGCTTTACTGTGTCAACATTAGAGACAAGTGTAGATACAGCAGAGGATCGGGGTGAAGAAGATGATCAACAAAATCCAACAGCAGGACTAGACGTAGTCAAGGAACGGGTTGAGTCAGATGAAGCCAGTATAAATGATGGAGAGGAAGAGGAGATAACTGTACAGGAAGGGGTTCAGAGCTTCAGCGGCTCTAATGACCTTGATGAAGACCCTGATGAACAAGATGCTTTGAGCACCAGTTCTGAAATGAAAGAAAAATGTATTTCAGTTGATGGAAGTACTGACGAAGAGGAAGCTGAGTCTACTGTGGAGAAAATGGAGTCTGAGGCAAGTCATGATGTAGGTTTATTAGATCAAAATGATCAAGACAGTGAAAACGAAAATGCTTCCAGCACAAGTTCCCAAGCAGATGACAGCATGTCAATCAGTGAGAAGGAAAGTGTGGATGAAGTAGAGTCATCTTCACCACAAACTGAAGAAAACAGAGGACTAGAAGCTGCATCAGGAAAACTTTCTTCGTCAGAAGCTCAGCTCGTATCACAAGACAACACAAGGGATGGAGCAAATGAAGAGGACATTGTGGAGGAGGATATTTCTCCTGTACAGTGAACAACTAGCATTTCAAAGGATGAAGACAGAGAGTGAAAAGCCGGAGGACACTATTTCTAATGCTGATTATAAATTCATCTATTTTGTTCTGATAGAGAGAAAAAGCAACGTCCCTAAAGCAAACTACAAGCTTCCCAGATGTGCAACGAAAAGACACATTAGGTAGAAAAAGGAGCGTTGAAGTCCATCAGATATAAAAAGAGGATATCATAGATCATATCCTACAATTGTGGGTACTGTTCATACAATGAGGCCAGACTCATATAAGTAAAAACTACATTTGACATAGTGTCAATCAAATCAGTGATGGATCAGATAACACATCAAGATATTATGACATGTTACCCTCTGCACTGGAGAGAGGCCCAGGCACGTCACTTTAGACTTCCACATCTACTGTATAAGTGAGGTAGGAGAGGAGGATGGTTACCTTCTGAATGAGAATGCGCACATAACAAAACAAAACAGAGGTATATCCAAGCTCTGGGGGTGACGCTGGTTCACTTCATTACCCGTCTAGATTTTGACATTCATGGTGTTAAGGCAAGCAGAAATCCTGTGTGGCTGTCAGCCATTAGTGAAACTCTTCTGACTAATGGCTGACAGCCACACACACACACACACACACACACACACACACACACACACACACACACACACACACACACACACACACACACACACACACACACACACACACACACACACACACACACGGGGCCTGTAGGCCTGCAGGGAGGTGGAGCGGTGGGCTGCCCCCTCGTGGGTTACCCCAATGACCAACTTCTAAAGAGGACAGTGCCTTGCTCAAGGGCACATCGGCAGTGCTCGAGATGTGCACTGACACCTCCACTGCTGGTTTGTGACGTGAAACACACCAGCATTTCAACACCCCAAAACAAGTGTACAGTAATCCCTCGGGTTACTATGTTCCAGGACCACTAGCGAAAAACGAAAATCCGCGTATTAATTCCGATAGCGCAACAAACTATTTTTTTTATCATCTATGGTTATTTAAATGTTTATTAACCCTCCTCATTCTGATATTAAACCACCTTGTATCTTGTATTACATTCTCCCACACTCATATAGACTGTTTCAAGTAGTGGGCAGCATTCCGTGAGTCTCGGAACGCAGAGCACACATGGATGCTGTCAGCCAATGGCATGCACATACGGTATCACATGACTACCTACTTAAAAATCCATGATGTAGTGAAGCCGTGCATCTTTAAGCGTGAACAAATGAGGGATTACTGTACTCTTTGCTATCTGCATAAGACCTGACATTTGGAATGTCTCGGTGTCTTGGGTGAGAAAGGTTGAGCTGTGTCAGCAATGATAAAAAACATAAAAAATTGCAGTTATTGGGAGCTTTTTTTTTTTTTTAATTTTCCTGATTTGTTTCTTTATGAATAGAGATATCTGACTGTATTTTCTTGTGCAGAGTGCAGAAGCAAGTAACGATTACAACAACAGGTTACATGTAAGACAGCAGAGAATTGCTGTACAACACGTAGACAGTAAACCTAAAAATCAGCTTCCAGTCAAAATATTGTGATTGTTTCATATTTGAAATTTTCTCTACAAGAAAATATGCCTTACCTTTGTTTGCAGTAAATGTTTTTGAGCAAACACATTGCAGGTAGGCTCACATATTGTTTGTCAGTCACGTTTTTATGAACAGGTGATAAATACAGGGTTTGCAAATTCATCTTCATTGAAAATGAAGACATTTTTTATGTACAGTAGTTTTGATCTTTGATGTTGGGTTTCCTGCTTATTTTACATTCACTCTTATTCAAATATTTAATATCAGTTGAATTAGACATATCTGTTTTCCTTTGATTCCAGCTGGCATGTAAAAATACAGCAACAGTGTCCAGTAACATGTGAAAAGGGAAGGGTGTTTTTTCCCAACAGACAGTACTATTTTAAGTCAAACACAAAGTAAGAATCATGAGGATGATGATGATAATCTTCTCGTCCTGTTGTCCTTTGGAATTTTGCTTTTGACATAAAACAGAATTGTGTGTTTGATGCGTATAATTTCCCTGTCGGTTGGAATCTGAGCTGTTGTGCCCTGGAGGCAGTGGGGTGTGTATTCTTATTCCTCCGCTTCATTCTCATGTGACTGAAAGAGAGAGGTGCATTAAACACACACTGGCATGAATCTAAACTTGTCATTTTAATTCCAATGCACTTAGTTTCCATAGCATACTATCATGTTTTCCATTCCACACACCTGTGTGTGTAAAGGTAAATAGTAAAGTAGATTATTAGCTTGAATACAGCTTCGATAGGTTCTTTGGTTATATGCATTCCGTAGTGTTTTGGATTAGGCAGCAGCAGGTGATCATGTAATAAGACCACGTTACGGTGAACAGTAGCACAAGTTTGATTTGTTACGCCACTGAGCACCTAAGTCAAGCCACATTTGCCCATTTAAATGAACTAAAATCCTTTTAATCCGTTCTAACCTTGTGAAAAAGCCCCAAAACCGCTAAATTATGAAAAAGGTTGAATTTTTATCAACCAATAGACATGCAGACTTTACCAGTGCATATTAATTATAAACATAAACAATGATAAAGTATGAAAAAACCCCAGCAGAAGTTACGAGAACACACGAGCTACGTCCACTCCACCAAAGAGAACATGCCACCGGCAAGTGTCCCAAACGGGGGTCAATTCTCAGATTTTGTTGGCATGTCAAACAAAGATATGGACAGAGCAATGGCTCATGTCTCAAATGACTCCTGTGTCGAGCAGTTTGTATTGCAAGGTACTGCTTTCTCTGTACATGAACGGTTTATGGTATTATTTGAGTTGCAAAATCAATAAAACAAACAATAAAAAGTAGCTCAATCCAAAGAAGAGTGTTATTTATGTTATAGACGGACGGACGGACGGACGGGCGGATGGAGGACTGTCCTTGTTGGGTTGTACTTTCCTGTCAACAAAGATACACACTGATAATGACACCTGCAAAAATCCTGAACAGTCATCATACATTATTTACATTCATGACACTCACACGCGAACGTATACATGGAGGCAGAACACAAGACACAAGGCGGTAACCGAGCGATCAACACATTGCCTTCCAGTTCTTCCAGTTTGTCAGGACCTCCACACAGTTCCTGCGTTGAATTGACAACTGGTCTGATGACCTCTTCTGGCCCAAAACTAGAAAACTCTTCAGTTACATCTTTGCTCCTGGCGTTTCCTTTACTGGGTCATGGCACGTACAAGATATGAACGGTTAAATAAAAGATACAAATTAAGCCCATACTTGTTTCTATTAATTTCATACAAGAACGTGTTTTGGTTTTTGCCTTTCTGTCTTTGAAATAAATGAGATGCAACCTACAGTATGTGAAAATAGGACATTCTTATATTTAACTCTATTTGAAATCAAAGTATATTTATTGTGATAAACACACCTTCATTTATATCATTCTGTGCATTAGGCCCATCCATGAGGAGCAGTGATCCGTCATCTTTCAGATTATCTGTCCTCTCACCTGAGGTTTCAGTATCATACCCACGGATAGTTATGCATGGAGAACCCATTAGAAATTAGGCTGTCAGAAAAATGCAGTAGAGACCGGAACTGTAATGCACTCAGTCATTCTCAGAATCATCCTGAGAATGTTTGGTCTTCTATTTCTGTCAATGTTTTCTCATGAGTACTTGCAGGGGTGCTAGAGAGTGACATGAACCTTCCTCTAAAATTAAAGTGTGTGAAATCCTTAAATGACATTAATGGAGAAAACATGGTGATGGAAAGCAGATGGGGAGAAAAAAAATCGGAAGGGGGGATGATCTTTTTTAATCGAGAAAAAATAAGCAATCAACAGGTTAATGGTAGACCCTATGAGCCAATACTGCAAACAGCTGGGCATTCATATTTAATATTCTTCTTCTTCCCTTCCTTTCGGCTTTTCCACTGAGGGGTCACCACAGCAAATCAATTGCCTCCATCTAACCCTGTCTTCTGCATCCTCTTCTCTCACACCAACTGCCTTCATGTCCTCTTTTATTACATCCATAAACCTCCTCTTTGATCTTCCTCTAGGCCTCCTGTCTGGCAGTTCAAAACTCAGCATCCTTCTACCAATATATTCACTATCTCTCCTCTGGACATGTCCAAACCATCTCAGTCTGGCCTCTCTGACTTTATCTCCAAATCCTCTAACATGTGCTGTCCCTCTGATGTACTCATTCCTGATCCTATCCATCCTGGTAACTCCCAGAGAGAACCTCAGCATCTTCATCTCTGCTACCTCCTCAGTGACTTTGTCTCTAGACCAGTGGCTCTTAACCTTGATAGAGGTACCGAACCCTGCCGGTTTCATATGCTCACTCACCAAACCCTTCTTTAGTAAAAAAAAAATGTTTTTCTCAAATTTAAGACATAAGTACAGTATTTTCCGCACTATAAGGCGTACTGGATTATAAGGCGCACCTCCAATGAATAGCTTATTTTTAAAAAATATTTTCATACATAAAGCGCATTGGATTATGAAGCACACTGGGTTATAAAATGCATCTGAGAACTCATCTTCAATGAATGGTCTATTTTAAAACTTTTTTCATTCATAAGGCACATTGAATTGTAAGAAATTGAGAAAATTAAAGGCTTTTAGGTTTGGAAAATACTGTATTTTTGAGATTATATCAAGTTTCAAGTTTATTTATTCTTATATAGCCCAGATTCACAAACAATGTCTCAAAGGGCTTTACAATCTGTACATGGACGATATCCCTCTGACCTTTGTGCACTGCAAGCAGTGCGACCCTCGCATCGGATAAGGAACAACTCCCCCCAAAACCCTTTTAACAGGGGAAAAAATGGATGGGAGAAACCTCAGGAAGACTGCAGAGGAGGGACCCCTCTTCCAGGAGTGGACAGACGAAGCAATAGATACCGCATGTACAGATTAACAACACAATAATAATAACAGTAACAATAACAGTAACAATAAATGTATAACAAAGGCACGCCGATCCATCCAGTAGAGCGAGTCACCATCAGCCGATGAAGCACACAGAGGTCACCGATTGCCGAGGATCCACCACTCTGAGGACAGACCAAACAGCGCCTAAGTCATTGAGCTCAAAAAAGTTATAGTCAAGGTTACTCTGGCAAACCCCAAAACCACAGCAGAACCAAATGAGGCAGAACCAGCACTCCCCTAGTGGATGGTGAAACAGGACCACTGTACAGCTTGTGCTATCGCCAGCCATGGAAGCAGACAGAGGTAGCCGATTGCCGATGATCCACCACACAAAGGCCTGTGAGAGAGAACAGCAGAAGAAGGGAGAGAGATAGAGAGAGCAGGGGCGAGAGTGGTGCTAGAGGGACCAGAATAGCAGAGGATTAATGGGAGGCAGGGGCCTAACTAAGAAATCCTATGACTCGTCGGCAGGACTAGGCTAAACCTAAACATTGAGACCGCCACCCCCGATATTACTTATATGTTAGGTCGAACAGATATGTTTTGAGTCCAGATTTAAAGACATTTACAGATTCAGACTGTCTAATACCTATAGGGAGGTTATTCCACAAGAAAGGGGCACGATAGGAGAAGGCCCTCTGGCCAGCTGACTTCTTTTTAAATCTAGGAACACACAAGAGACCTGTATTCTGAGAGCGGAGAGCCCTAGTCGGCGTGTAAGGTTTAACAAGATCAGACAGATAGGTTGGAGCAAGCCCATTAAGGCTTTTGTATGTTAATAAGAGTACCTTAAAATCGGATCTAACATGAATCGGGAGCCAGTGTAATGCAGCCAAAACTGGGGTGATATGGTCAAATTTCCTAGTTTTAGTTAATATTCTTGCTGCTGTGTTCTGAACCATCTGAAGGCCCCTAGTTCTAGACTGAGGCAACCCTGATAACAGAACATTACAATAGTCAAGTCTAGAGGACACAAAGGCATGAATCAAAATTTCAGCATCAGCCATGGCTCAAGAGGACCTAATTTTGGAAATATTACGTAGATGAAAGAAGGCGATCTTTGTCACCTCTTTAATATGCTTGTCAAAGGCAAGAGTTGAATCTAACGTTACTCCAAGGTTCTTGACTGTTGAACTATGGGTTATAAGACAGTTATCTACAGATATTGTTAGGTGTTGAAATTGGTTTTTATGTCGCGCAGGGCCAATGATTAACATTTCAGTTTTGTCTGGGTTTAGGAGCAAGAAATTACTGGACATCCAACTATTCACAGCAGAAAGACAGGCCTCTAGTTTAATTAATTCAGATCGATCATCTGCTTTTATGGGCATATACAGTTGTGTGTCATCCGCATAACAGTGGAAACTTATTCCAAAGCTGCGTATAATTTGACCAAGAGGTACAACATACAGGGAGAATAACAGAGGACCAAGTGCAGACCCCTGAGGTACGCCATATTTGACGTCGGAGAAGGCAGAAGTTTTATTATTGTAGGAGACACATTGCGTCCTATCAGATAGATAAGATTTTAACCAAGCAAGAGCTAACTCACAGACACCAAACTGTCTTTCCAGTCGGTCAAGGAGTATACAGTGATCTATAGTATCAAACGCTGCACTAAGATCCAAAAGAAGGAGAACAGAAGTGGTATCAGAGTCCAGATGTAATAGGAGATCATTCACAACTTTGGTTAGTGCTGTTTCAGTGGAATGGCGGGCCCGAAAAGCTGATTGGAATGGTTCGAAAAGACCACTTAATGATAAATAATCTAAGAGCTGTTGAGATACTACCCTTTCTAGTATTTTAGATAAGAATGGAAGGTTAGAAACTGGTCTATAATTATTTAAAGACTCTTGGTCGAGATGTGGCTTTTTAAGCAGAGGTTTAACTACGGCCGCTTTAAAGCTGATGGGAACAACACCAGTTGCAAGAGAAAGATTAACTACATTTAACATAGTAGGGCCCAGCAATGGCCATAATTCTTTAACTAGTTTAGCAGGGAGAGGGTCTAAGAGGCATGTAGTAGGTTTAGAGATTGAGACCAACTTCGATAATTCTTCCAGAGAGACAGTCTCAAAGTGTGTTAAAGAGAGAAGTTGGGTTTTAACACCCAGAGAAGGAACCACATCAAATTTGGATCCAGATGAAGCTGAAGAAGTAATTTTATGTCTAATGTTATCAATTTTACGGCAGAAAAAATCCTGGAAATCATCAGCCGCCAATAACAAGCTGCTTGCCGTTGGCTGTTTCTGGGTCAATCTGGCTACAGTATTAAACAGAAATCGAGGATTGTGTTTATTTTTACTTATTAATCTGGAGAAATAGGCAGCTTTAGCGGTGGACAGAGCACATTTGTAATTTAAGACACATTCGTGCCAAGAGATGTAGCATGATTTAGATTTAGATTTACGCCACCTGCGCTCTAAACTCCTACAGGCCCGTCTGAGAGCGCGTGTCTCCTCGTTAAACCATGGTGTAGACCTGCGCACCCCTATGGTTTTAGTTTTTAGAGGTGCAACTGAGTCCAACAGACTAGAAAGAGCTGAGTTTAGATCACTAGTGTAATTTTCGATTGATCCTGTTGCTACAGTAAAAGGAGTCAATACCTCAGGTAGAAGCTCACTAAGTTTAGATACCGTTGACAAGCCGATATGGCGAGTAGTGACTAAATCAGGAGTAATGCTATTTTGACAAGTAAAGGCTGCTTTAAAAGTAATAAGAAAATGGTCAGATATCACTGACGTAAGAGGAGAGACAGTCACAGGAGTAACATTTATACCCCGCGATAGAATCAGATCTAGGGTATTACCACTGGAATGAGTTGCTTCATGTACCCACTGAGTGAAACCTAACATGTCCAGGAGGGTTAAGAAAGCTTTACACAACGGATCACTAGCCTTACTTAAATGAATGTTAAAATCACCAGTCACCATAACCTCATCAGATTGAGTAATTAGATCCGAAAGGAATTCACCAAATTCTTCTAAGAATAAAGAATAGGGACCAGGCGGTCTATAGACTACTACAAGATAAAGCCTGCTGTTTACAGCTGTAGGCGATGGTTTTAGAACAAGAGCCTCAAAAGATGTAAAATGAATATCTGGACTAGAAGTCAGGTTCAGAATAGATTTGTAGACTAAAGCAACACCTCCACCCTGTTTATCAGCCCTTGCGGCATGAGCATATGTAAAATCAGGTGGTGAAGCTTCATTTAACGGTAAGACGACATTTGGTTTTAGCCATGTTTCACATAAAGCAATCATATCCAGGCCATGCTGAAGAATTAAATCGTTCACAAGCAAGGCCTTCGATGACATTGATCTAATATTTAAAAGGCCAAATTGAAATGTGGTAGTGTCAGTAACATGATTGTTAGATGGTTTAACAGCTGAAGATGTATTAATCTTAATCAGATGCCGCGTCTCAATAAATCTGGGAGGTAAAGACCTATAAACACGATGTGATACAATAACTGGGATGCTTTCAGGTATAGAGTCTTGGATAACCTGATCAGGTGCTTCACTGAACAGTACCTTGTCAATGGTGATAAGAGCAGAAGTAAGATTCACATGGGTAATGTGGGCCGGGCCATTTTATTAAAAATCTGCCCCCTGCTCCAGTAGGATGCAGGCCGTCAGCTCTCAGCAGCTCGGGGCGGCCCCAGAAGGAAGGCCAGTTATCTACGAAGCCCAAACCCTGTTCCCTACAGTTTTACTGGTGTATTAAATGAATAGTGCATTAATGCAACCTCCCCATCTCTCCAAAAAATCGCACCCTGGTGATAGGCATCTTGTTCTGGGACACACCAAAGAGGGAGGATTCTTCCTCATTTGATTCAGGTCTGTAATACTTTTCAGTCCTGGGTGCACGGGCACCATAGCAATTTTGATGACGAAAAGAAATATTGGAAGAATATTAAAGAAGTCAAGACTCAAGTGGAGTGTAAAAGGAGTGAACTAGAATGCTATATTATTTCTCATGCTCATCTATAATAATATTGTGACATCTATCTCAGACATGCACACATAAGCATAAACCCATTTTAGATCTTTCGAGCGCTGCAGAACACACACTGGATGATGTTCTGCATGGTCTGTAGTCTTTTCTGATGACATCTCAGTGTATTATAGGACATGCAGAGCTAGAGTAAACCTTTATGGACAAATGAAAAAAAAACTAGTGAAGCAACAAATTGATTATTCCTATCTTATGCAAATGATAGCCATGGTCAAAGTTCTAGTAGATGGTCAAAGTTGTTGTAAATACATTGCGTGCATTCAATCCCATCACCTTCAGGTCAGTTGGTGGTGGAAAGAAACTTTATCATGATGCTTAGCATTACTTTAAACTTCTACTCAATCGTGTTTTAGATTTTTTTTTTAAATTTCAGCAAAACATTTGGAACATTCATCTCATTTTAAGTGACATTTAAAGTTACAAACTTGAGTGTAGTGGCCAGAATTTTCCCAGCTTGTTTAACAAGGGACTATTGCCAGAAACTAATGAGTGGATCTTGATATATTTCGGTTACAGTATTTATACTGTCAAAGAAGAAGCTTGTATGCACCCTGCTTTCAAACTGACCTGGTCCAGATAAAAATGAGGTCAGAGAAGTTTCTTTTCATCAGGACCAAAGTTGAAAGTGTGAGACTCTCCCCAGGTAAGTCGGCCTGTGTCTAGTGAGAAGACTTCAATGCTTTGCCAAGATCACTGTTCTCAGTGCAAAACACCTAGCCATGTGTTCAAGCATAATTCTTCTGGAGAAAAAGCAGCAGCCTAAAATCACCCCACTAAAACATTTAAAGTCTGGAAGCATTTAGCAAGAGGCCACTGGAAACACCACAGATGACCGACAGAGTGAGACAGAGCCAAGGATAGACAGGAAGAGAGTCATAAACTGGGACCGAAAAAAACCCAGAGAGAACAGGAGCACACAGAACATAATCCATTTACGAAATATCCAGTGGTTCATAATATAGTTCATGGGTGGCAGCAGCTCAGTCCACGGGGTTTTGGGCTGCAGACCGGTGGGTGGCTGGTTCAAGGCGCATGTGGACCAAAAATATTTGCAGTGTAACCTGGCAGTGGGGGGTGCCAGTTCACCTCCTGAGCACTGCCAAGGTGCCCTTGAACAAGGCACCGTCCTCTTTATAAGTTGCTTATTGGGGGCGCACCATAAGAGAGCTGCCCGCGACTCTACTTCTCATATTCATGTTTACTGGCCCGAGTATGTGTGTGTGTGTGTGTGTGTGTGTGTGTGTGTGTGTGTGTGTGTGTGTGTGTGTGTGTGTGTGTGCATGTGTACGTACCCACGTGTGTGTGTCCTGTGACAGTATGAACAGATATAGAGTGAGGACTGTGGACATTTTAGTACTGGCCAGTAGTAATAATGTTGGTCTGTAGTATGGAGTGACCCTTTAATGTCGATCAGGGCTCTAACCTGCTGAGACATCCATGCTGATTGGTCCAAAGCTTACGCCGTCCTTGTTATTCATTGCCTAAGTATTGACATGAGCCAAAGCACATGGGTAAGAGAAAGCTGGAGTAGTGTGGGGGGGGGGGCAGCTGCTGTTATAAGAGGCCTGTGATGTGAAGGCCATGTGTGAACACCAGAGACTCATCGGCCAACCATGCATACCTCGCTGCGCGCTCTGCTTCTCGCCTCCGCTGTGCTGCTCTGCAACACCGCCCCCACGGTCAGTCTGTGTGGTGACGTACAATAATGTGTCTGTGCTTGTGTTGTACAAAATATTGTGAATTTCTTTCATTAATGCAAGCACTTCAGAACCTAAATTTTTCCTCTACCTACTGTATTTGAATATTAAGTCAACTTAATTCTACTGACAAACTCAGAATGCAGACACGTATGATGTGTCTGTGGGTTTTAAGAGAGTGAAAATATTGTGTGAGTGTAAATAACTGCTTCCTCCAAGTTGGTCAGAATTCACATCTGGCTGCTTATTGATTGGTTGGCTTGTGTTGGCGAACTAGATGTGGAAGGAAGTGGCATTGGGATAGAATTATTCTATTTGATACTGGGATTTTTTACAATATTCCCTTACATCGTGAGGTAGGATATTTTCTTCATCACACTGTAAGTCAGTGCTTTTCAGTTGTCTTCCCTTAAGTCCCCCCAGAAAGAAGAAAACATTCTGTACCGCCTACCTTTCATCACGCATGCAGTTTGGTGTGTGTGTGTGTGTGTGTGTGTGTGTGTGTGTGTGTGTGTGTCTGTGTGTGTGTGTGTATGTGTGTGTGTGTGTGTGTGTGAGTGAGTGAGTGAGTGAGTGGTTGTTTGTTTTGTTCCAACAACACCCATGACTGTGATCTTCTACAAGAAGATGGATGGATGGCTGGATGGATAAATAGATGGATGGATGGATGGATAAATGGATGGATGGATGGATGGATGGATGGATGGATGATAGACATAGTCCTTCCAGCGCATCCTAGGTCTTCCCCGAGGGCTCCTCCCAATAGGGAGGTACTGAGGTACTCAGGGTGAATCGCAACTACCCCCGGTGCTTTGCCACCAAGGAGTTTGGCAACCACCTTGGTGACTTCAGCTTGGGTGATGGACGAGTCCATCTCTGAGACCTCAGCCTCTGCTTCCTCTGTGTAAGGCATGATGGCAGGATTGAAAAAAATCCTCAAAATATTCTTTCCACCGATCAACAATATCCTGTTGAGGTCAGCAGCGCTCCACTTCGACTGTAAACAGTGCTGACGTTGCACTGCTTTCCCCTCCTGAATGGCAAACCATTCGGCGTCCTGCAAACACCGGCCAACTGTAAATGATTGAAGTCGTCTTCCACATACGTACACCACAGACTCACCCTAACCAAAAGCAGTGGTTTCTGCACACAGAACCATTCGAGACCTTTCAAGACAGACATGAGTGTAAATGTGTCCTACCTAAATCCATACTGATTTGCACAAAAAGATGTAGGTCATGGTAAAATGTTGAATTCAGGTGTGTCGCGGGATGTTGCAGTCTCTGACTGCCTTGTTTCAAATTTTTCTTGCTCACCTGTATCACCACCATGACATCCCTCAGAGCCGGAAACAAATGGCTCAAGGCTCTATTAGAGACAAATGTCTCTGGAAAAAGAGACACTTGATGTGTAGTACTTGTTGACTCCCTACTGAATCGTCTCCTAGAAGACATTTTGGATAAGTTATCCCTTTCTTTAGAGCTAACCTCATCACCCACTGACATTACCATGTGCAATACCTACAGAAAGGTAATTGACTCTATGTATTTATTTTTATTTTGTGTATATTTTATAATGTTCTGTCCACTGCATATATCTATATTTTTGAATGCCATATTCTTTCTCTTTAACTCCTTGGAGCAATCTGGAAACATAATTTCTATCAGGATTAATACATTTTTATCTTATCTTCAGATAAAAAGCTTTCCAATGTGGACATTGGACCATATTTTGCTCTGACTGACCTGCTCTCAGACGGTAGAGCAGACTGTAGGAGCACCGGTGATTGCGTAGCAAAACATAAGGAACTAATCTAATCAGGAAATAATCCGCTCTGTTCGCACTGACTGCACTCGTAATGAGTTTAACCAGTTTTTAAAGTCAGGTTTTTTAATATGCGGGTTGACTTCTTTCTAAGATGGTAAAGTGATCAAGTGATCAGGTTTCCTTGATGAGGCTCAGAATGGTTTAATTGAAATAAAAATAGGGGCGATTCAAAGGTAGTCAGGAAGTCATGAATGCAATCATGACTGCCTGAGCAGCGCAGCTCTATGTAGTGGACGGATTGCGCAACTACAGCCGCTGCAGTTTATCAAATACATTTTATTTATTTTTTATTGTGTGCGCCTTATAGTCCAGTGCGCCTTATAGTGCGGAAAATACTGTACATCTCTATGTTCTTCCTTAATTATCTTAGCTCAAGAATTTCTTCATGACTACGAAGCTGAATACAATTGAACCATTGAGCAGAGAGCTTTGAAAAGGCCTGGGTAAGCCTGCATTTTAAAAAAAGGATACGATACGGATGTGTTTACTTATCTTTGTCAAATCAACCACTTTGATGTCCTGGAAATCTGAGTGTTATGCGATTGGCAACTTTATCCTGGAACACCTTGTTATCAGCTTTTGGGTTTAGGCACTGGTAAGCCCAGGTTGCTCCAGGTAAGTTTTCATGGTGTGATGGTCACTACATTTATCGTCCACTATAGAAATCACTGTGTCATGTTCA
Organism: Antennarius striatus; assembly: GCF_040054535.1. Taxonomy (NCBI): domain Eukaryota; kingdom Metazoa; phylum Chordata; class Actinopteri; order Lophiiformes; family Antennariidae; genus Antennarius; species Antennarius striatus. The sequence goes on along the minus strand of NC_090782.1, from coordinate 3,012,196 downwards.
GGCAGAGTGTTTTGGTGGCATGAAGTGTCTTTTCCAGAGAGTTAAATCAGTCCCCCATATTTTGGTCATATCTTTTATTGGTGTAAGGATAATGGAAGTGTATAAATCAGACAAATGTAATTTCCCCTAGGGGATCAATAAAGTGTATCTTCTTCTTCTTCATAATTACATTACTACATTACAATGTAGCCGCAAGAGGACACAAGCAAATGTCTTATTGTGCCGGTCCCAAGCCCGTATAAATACAGAGGGTTGCGTCAGGAAGGGCATCCGGCGTAAAACTTTTGCCAAATCAAAGATGTGAATCAAACCTATGACTTCCATACCGGATCGGTCGAGGCCCGGGTTAACAACGACCGCCATCGGTGCTGTTGACCTACAGGGCGCCGGTGGAAATTGGATTACTGTTGGTCGAAGAAGGAGAGGAGGAAAGTGCGTTCGCACGAAGAAAGAGAAGAGGAGCGCCAAGAGTGTAGGACTAAGAGTAGACACCTTGAATGTTGGAACTATGACAGGAAAAGGTAGAGAGTTGGTTGACATGATGCAGAGGAGGAAGGTAGACATACTGTGTGTCCAGGAGACCAGGAGGAAAGGTAGTAAGGCTAGAAGTTTAGGAGCAGGGTTCAAGTTGGTCTATCATGGTGTAGATGGGAAGAGAAATGGAGGAGGAGTTATCTTGAAGGAGGAGTTTGTTAGGAATGTCCTGGAGGTAAAAAAAGAGTGTCAGATAGAGTGATGAGTCTGAAGCTAGGAATAGAAGGTGTGATGTTCAACGTTGTTAGCAGGAATCCTCCACAGGTAGGATGTGAGCTGGAGGAGAAGGAGAAATTCTGGTTGGACTTTGATGAAGTGATGCAGAGCATGCCTAGAAGTGAGAGAGTTGTCATTGGTTCAGACTTCAATGGACATGTTGGTGCAGGTAACAGAGGTGATGAGGAGGTGATGGGCAGGTTTGGTATCCGGGAGAGGAACGCAGAAGGACAGATGGTAGTTGACTTTGCAAAAAGGATGGAAATGGCTGTAGTGAATACTTTCTTCCAGAAGAGGCAGGAACATATGGTGACCTATAAGAGTGGAGGTAGGAGCACACAGGTAGACTACATCTTGTGTAGACGGTGTAACCTGAAGATCAGTGACTGCAAAGTAGTGGTAGACAAGAGTGTAGCCAAACAGCATAGGATGGTGGTGTGCAGAATGACTCTAGTGGGGAGGAAGATGACGAGGGCAAAGGCAGAGCAGAAGACAAAATGGTGGAAGCTAAAAAAGGAAGAGTGTTGCATGACTTTTAGGAAGGAGTTAAGACAGGCTCTAGGTGGCAAGGAGGTGCTTCCTGATGACTGGACAAGTACAGCTAATGTGATCAGGGAGACAGGTAGGAGATTACTTGGTGTGTCATCTGGAAGGAAAATAGATAAGGAGACTTGGTGGCGGAATGAGGAGGTACAGGAGTGTATACAGAAAAAGATGTAAGCTAAGAAGAAGTGGGACACTGAGAGGACTGAGGAGAGTAGACAAGAGTAGAGGGAGATGCAGCGTAAGGTGAAGGTAGAGGTAGCAAAGGTCAAACAAGGGGCTTATGATGACTTGTATGCTAGGTTGGACAGTAAGGAGGGAGAGACTGATCTATACCGGTTGGCAAGACAGAGAGATAGAGATGGGAAGGACGTGCAGCAGGTTAGGGTGATTAAGGATAGGGATGGAAGTCTATTGACAGGTGCCAGTCGTGTGATGGGAAGATGGAAAGAGTACTTTGAAGAGTTGATGAACGTGGAAAATGAGAGAGAACAAAGACTAGAAGAGGTGACTGTTGTGGACCAGAATGTAGCAAAGATTAGTCAGGATGAAGTGAGGAGGGCATTGAAGAGGATGAAGAGTGGAAAGGCAGTCGGTCCTGATGATATACCTGTAGAGGTATGCAAGTGTCTAGGAGAGGTGGCAGTAGAGTTTCTGACTGGATTCTTCAACAGGATATTAGATAGTGAGAAGATACCTGAGGAGTGGAAGAGAAGTGTGGTGGTGCCCATTTTTAAGAACAAGGGAGATGTGCAGAGTTGTGGCAACTACAGAGGAATAAAGCTGATGAGCCATACAATGAAGTTATGGGAAAGAGTAGTGGAAGCTAGACTAAGGGCAGAAGTGAACATTTGTGAGCAGCAGTATGGTTTCATGCCAAAAAAGAGTACTACAGGTGCAGTATTTGCTTTGAGGATGTTGATAGAGAAGTACAGAGGAGGCCAAACGGAGCTGCATTGTGCTTTTGTAGATCTGGAGAAAGCTTATCATAGGGTGCCCTGAGAGGAACTGTAGTATTGTATGAGGAAGTCTGGAGTGGCAGAGAAGTATGTTAGAGCGGTGCAGGACATGTATGAGGACTGTAAGACAGTGGTGAGGTGTGCTGTAGGTGTGACAGAGGAGGTCAAGGTGGAGGTGGGACTGCATCAGGGATCAGCTCTGAGCCCCTTCTTGTTCGCTATGGTGATGGACAGGCTGACAGACGAGGTCAGACAGGAATCTCCATGGACTATGATGTTTGCAGATGACATTGTGATCTGCAGTGAGAGCACAGAATAGATGGAGGAGAAGCTAGAGAGGTGGAGGTTTGTCCTGGAAAGGAGAGGAATGAAGATTAGCCACTGTAAGACAGAGTACATGTGTGTGAATGAGAGGGACCCAAGTGGAAGAGTGAGGTTACAGGGAGAAGAGATCAAGAAGGTGGAGGATTTGAAGTACTTAGGGTCAACAGTCCAGAGCAATGGAGAGTCTGGAAAAGAGGTGAAGAAGCGTGTACAGGCAGGATAGAACGGGTGGAGAAAAGTGTCAGGTGTGATGTGTGATAGAAGATTTTCAGCTAAAATGAAAGGAAAGAGGGTTGTGTCAGGATGGACAACCAACGTAAAATGTTTGCCAAGCCAAACATGCAAATCAAACCTATTTGGAGATAAAGTCAGAGAGGCCAGACTGAGATGTTTTGGACATATCCAGAGGAGAGATAGTGAATATGTTGGTAGAAGGATGCTGAGTATTAAACTGCTAAGCAGGAAGCCTAGAGGAAGACCAAAGAGTAGCTTTATGGATGTAGTGAAAGAGGACATGGAGGTAGTTGGTGGGCGATAAGAGGATGCAGAAGACAGGGTTAGATGGAGGCAACTGATTCGCTGTGGCGACCTCTGAAGGGAAAAGCCGAAAGGAAAAGAAGAAGATTGGGAAGGGTGAGGAGGGGGAGTACAGGACATTGATGACAGACTTTGTGGAGTGATATCAGCAGAACAAGCTCCAGCTGAACGTGTCCAAGACAAAGGAGATGGTCCTGGATTTCCGGTGGGCATCTGTCTCTCCACAGCCAATGGTCATCAAGGACAGGGAGGTGGAGGTGATAGGAAACTAGGTCAGCCAGGTCAACAGGGAGGGGAGGAGAAGGCTTCTGCTACACTTTGGTGGGACCAGGGTGCTTATGGTGCAATTGGGACGATGAAGGCAGGCCACATCTCTCTTACAATGTAATGGAAGAATAATGAAGATAATTTGATAATAGAAGATTTTTAGGTGTTTAGTTGAATCTTTCTTTAGACTGTCTTGTTGTGCAGTAGATGTCCTGTATTGTCAGTTTTTCTATTGTGTTTTAATATATCTAGTATTAATTTATCTGCATTTATGTCTGTGAGCAATGGCCATACAAAATTTAATCAGGGATCAATAAGGTATCTACAGTATGTGTCTATCTATCTATCTACTACTGCACGAAATGACATTGGTCAAGTTCTAAAGCAACAACAACGTTGATGATGATGATGATGATGATGATGATGGTGATGATGATAGCACGATAACACAGTGGGTAGCGATGTTGCATCACTGCACGAAGGTCCTTAGTTTGATTCCCCCCTGGAGCCTTTTTGTGCTGAGTTTGTATGTTCTCCCTCAGTTCTGGGTTCAATATATGACCGTGTCATCTTCAAGAAGATGAATTAATGTTTAATACTCTGTGTATATATATGTGTGTGTGTGTGTGTGTGTGCGTGTGAGTGTGTGTGTGTGTGTCCAATGAACAGCAGAGAATGATGGGTTGTCATGACTTGCGTTTGCACTGCAGAGCAACAGTCCTCTGACAGTGAAGATCCTTGACGCAGTAAAGGGAACTCCGGCTGTATCAGTAGCACTAAAGGTGTTCCAAAGGACTGCTGATGGGGAATGGACACAAGTTGCTAATGGGTATGTACAGCATAAAATATAAGGTTGAGTGTTTAATTTACTTCTCAGTCTGTTTAATATGTGCAAACTATTTAGACAGATTTCACTTTTTCTTACTGCAGAGTAACAGATGTCACAGGAGAGGTCCCTAATCTGATCACAGAGCAACAGTTTCCAGCAGGAGTGTATCGTGTTGAATTTGACTCCAAAGCATACTGGAAGAATAAAGGCGAAGTGCCGTTCCATGAAGTAGCTGAAGTGAGTATGAGCAGCAAACAGGTCTCGCTACAGTCGCAAGAATACACAGTTAGACAGGATACCTGGTCTTAAGACATATGCTGCGAAGCTGATCAACGGAGACAACGCACACACAGGTCCAGGTGACTGTCCCATGTCAAATTAATGACATTAATGAAATTATTTAATGTGTGGACCAGAACAATTTTTGCAGAAGTTATTACTGATAAGTTCTGATCGATCTCACTGACACAGGTATGACTGATAGAATTCTGTGAATGGTGACAGTATCTGGGTAGGTACAACACTTTTTTAATAATGCAACCTCAAACATTTTCATTGCATAAATGCATTATTCTTTTTTGAAATTATTACAAGCTATTTCCTCATAAATTCAACAAAATGAAATTATCATACAATCTAATGAGGAAACGGACATTTTAATACAGTAAAATTTAGCGGAGTTTCCTGCAAAAAGTAGACCAAAGTCAGCCGTCTGATAGCCAAATGAGAGCTTCTGATAAAAGGAGACAAACTCTAGAACTAGTCGTTGTGAAACAGAAAAACCCAAAAGAACCCTCCAGAGCAAGCATAAGCAACAGCAGTGGGGAAAAACTCTTTCATTGACGAAGAAACTCCGGGCAGGACCCAGACCCGGGGGGGCAGACTCAGACTCTGGAGATTGGTCATCCGGAAAAGAAATACGATGTAGCTAGGAACAGAGCAAAAGAATGAGAGAGATACACAGGCAGAGTGATAAATAGGTCACATAATTGTTGTCTGGAGTTTAGATCCACCTTGACGATCATCTCAACGTTGTTATCTTGAAGCTTGTCTCAGACCAGTGGGGACAGTGCTGTGTCAGCACACTGCGGTGTTTGCATGGACATTAGCATGGGCAAGCAGAGTTTGTTCTGCTGCTGTTTGTCCCGACTGTCAACACTTCCCAGAACAACTTGGCCAAAAGTCATCCATTTACTTGAAATTATGTTAAATACAAGAAGATCAAAAGCAATAATAGAAGCACTATTGATTCATGAGGCACTCAAGACATTTCAGACATAGAAGTAAAAAACAAAATATAACAGTGCAACACACATACAAATCATAGCAACAAAAAACTAACTACACAACACATCTGTGTAGGTTCTCAATTATTCAGGTCATGGTTATCCAAAACCTCTTCAGAGTTGAAGAAGCCTCTTGGATGAGAGGTGAAACTTTCTTGTAGTCCAGTGGATTTATTTAAACAGCTTTGAGCACATTTGAACATGGGTGTTCGGTCGTGTGTTCTTACCTTGTGAACAAGCAAACGAGAACAGACAGTCTCCTCTGATATTGTGAGAAGGAGGTGATTACTACTAGAACGAACAATCCTCTGGACCTGATGGACCAGTGGAAGGAGCAAGGAAGTCCTGGAACAAGAACGCTAACAGAACACATCACACACATCTCACAGTCAACTCACTGACCAACAACACTGGCAACAGGCAAATACTGTGACTGTCAACACACTTAAACTTCACAACACCAACAACAGAGATCATTAATAAATAAATTCATACATTTGTCTGAAAAGCTTGAATGAATTTGATGTTGTTTTAATCAGTATGCCATTTTAGAATAAGATATGTTCTCTTTGTGAATCATTTAATTTAAATGACAGCTTTCAAGCCTCGCCACTGTTGAGGCTGTAGGAGCACCTCAGGTTTATAGCGCTGGAGATTAGAATACATCTTAAGTGTAGCTTTACCCTCTACACCCCTTTATGTCTGTGACTGAATGTGATGGATGTTCTGACCTTTCCGTTTGTGTGTGTGTGTCTGTCTATCTGTCTTTCTGTGTGCATTTTCAGGTGGTGTTTAATGCTGACGCTACAGGTCATCATCACTACACTCTGGCCATGCTGCTCAGTCCGTACTCTTACACCACCACCGCCGTGGAAATGGAAGCACGCCACTGATGCACCGGGACGTTCACTGGCTGACAGTGGTATCGGAAAGATGAGCGGCCAACACTTGAGATCATATATTTGTTTATTCTAGTGAATTATCACAAAAAAATAGAATATCATTAAAAAAAGTTCAATATTTCTGTCAGTCATTTCAGACAGTGTGAAACAAATATTGTAGAACCTCGAGATACAAGACTAATCCATTCTAGAATAAGATATTTTCTCTATAACTATTATACATTGTATTGGGCGTTGTTACAACAGTTAATCAGTGAAGCAGCAGTCTTTACATAAATATGTACAGTGTTACTGAAAAAAACAAACATAACAGATACAAGCTCGTCAGTCAAACAAATTTTCCCCATTCATTCATCCATCTTATCTGCTTTTTTTTCTGCTTTCACGGGTGGTGGGGGCTGCCTATTCCAGTGGGCTTGTAGGCTGGGGGTGGGTAACACTCTGGGCATGAGGCCAGTGCACTGCAAAGCTACACGAAAGACAAACAATAACTCACCCAGACACACATATAGGCAATATGGAGTGATCATTTCAACTGAAACGCATGTGTTTTTAGGTGGAAAGAACCTGGAGAGCCTGGAGAGCCTACCCAGACACAGGGACAACACACAAACTCCGCACAGTAGGGCCTTGAACTCGGAACCTTCCAGCTGTGAGGCAATAGAGCTACCCATAGTGCCACTGTGACACCCCATTTCCCCCATTTGAAATAACTAAAATAATTTTAATCGTAAAAAATTGATATACGATTTTAATTGTAATTGTATAAAAGACCCAAACCCCCTAAATTATATAAAAAAAACATTTTTTATCAACCGATAGACATGCTGCAGATATTGTGAAACCTACCTGTGCATAATTATATATAAGTTAAATAAAAAATGATGAAGAATGAAAAGAAACACAAACATGACGAGAACACATGAGCTAGGTCTTTATTCTACCACATGGGAAAGAACGAGATCCGGTCTGAGCCGATGTTGTATCCATACACTAACAAATGGGAAAGAACGAGATGCCGTCTCAGCTGATGCTGTATCTACCCACCAACACACGGGAAAGAATAAGATCCGGTCTCAGCTGATGTTGTATCCTCCACCAACATACGGGAAAGAACGAAATCAGATCTCGGTTGATTTTGTATCCATCCACCAACACATGGGAAAGAACGAGATCTAATCTCGGGTGATGTTATATCCATCCACCAATACATGGGAAAGAACTAGATCCGGTCTCAACATTCGGATTTTGCTCATATGTTGAACAAAAACATGGGCAGAGCGATGGCTTGGATCTTGAGGTATTACTGCATACATATTATATAGATTCATTATACATAAAGGCTTAAATATTTCACTCTATTTCTTGAAAATTTGATAATGGCTTACAAATAATGGAAACCCAAGTCAGAAAATTTGAACAATATAGTACATATGATCAATTAAAAAAGGATGTTTTCAGCAATGTGTTCATTTCTATAAATAGGTACTTGTTGAACCAACTTTTGATACCATTAGCATTTTGGGTAGATGCCAAGTCCTGTTGGAAGATAAAATCAGCATTTCCCAGAGGCTGGTCATCAGAACACCCTATAGTGCTTGAAAATTGAAATTTGGCTGTTAGTGTCGACTGATTACTGTAGAAAAAACAGTGGACCAACACCAGCAGACATGGGAACCCAAACCATCACTGACCGTGGAAACTTTGTAGTGGACTTCAAGCAATGTGGATTCTGTGTCTCTTCAAACATCCTCCAGACTTTGGGCCCTTATTTCCAAATGACATGCAGAATTTATTCTCATCTGGAAAGAGGATTTTTGGACTGCTGGACAACAGTCCAGTTCTTTTTCTCCAGCCTAGCTTAGACGTGTCCAACGTTGTCTCTTGTTCAGGAGGCGCTGGACATGATAAATTAGACATTTGACAAATCCATGCCTAGGATTTGTCTGTGCACAGCAGCTCTAGATGCTCCGACCTCAGTCCACCCAAATTCTTGAGTGGATTTTGCTTGACAGTTCCCTCGAGGCTACGGTGATCCTTGGTGCCGGTGCACCTCTTCCTACCGCACGTTTTCCTTCCACTCAACTTTCTGCTTGAATACAGCAAACAGCTTCTTTAGCAATGAGGGTGTCAGTGGCTGTCCTCTGGACACCTGACATGTTTCCCCGATTTGTGAGGGTTTCTGAGTTAATTAGATGATTAGGGTGTGACATGACTTTCCAATATTGATCTTTTTCACAAAATTCAAATTTTTGAGACTGAATATTTTTCTGTAAGCCACTATGGATGTCGCCAGCCAAGACAAATTTTCACTGAATTACACACACACTGGCGGTCAATGTGGAGCAATAAATTCATCATTTCATTACTGCTGTTAGTGCTGTGACATGAGAGGAGTGCAGCTGTGTGATGAAACATAACCCTGACCCTAATTCACCATTGTATCAAAATTACATCACCTGAATGTTGTGTTCTTCTGTATCTCCCGCACAGTCCAGGTTCATCCAGGGAAATTTGTTCAGATCAGACTATATACTCGATCGGAAGATTTCATTGTGACAACATTGATTATTCTGATTATTATTCACATTATCCACAATGGGAAAAAAGCTCTGGATCCAGGTGATGACAAAAATCATCTCCAAGAGCCTGATCCATCTGCGGTCAGATCTTGAGTAATCTGTGTGCGATCGCACTTGAATGCAGTGATGTGTGGTGAGGTTCATGGCTGGTGAAGCACTGATTTCATCGTAATTAGATTTACAAACACATGAACCTACAGTGAAGCTTATTCACAATTTAATAAGCAACAATGAGTGGGTTATTTTTAAAGTCTCATAGCAGTTATTTACACATACAAACTTTAACACACAAATAAGCACATTTGATTAAAAAAAACATGCTGTTACCTACATGTTTGTTTATATGTTACGTTTACTTATATATGAAGTTCATGCACCGCTCCTTCTGAACAAAAGCAGCAGAAAAAAACTAAGTTTAGATATGTAATCCTCCATTTTTAAAGTAAGGCAAGGCGAGTGGAAAACAAATTAATGGCTTTAGTTTGCTGTCACTTCTTCTACAGTCAAAGAAGAATCCTCAGCCGAATCCCTGGGATCACCAGCGCCCCCTACCATGAGGCGCGAGGCCTCACCTAGTGCCTTGTCCCAGCGGTTTCAGGACCGCTCAACTCAAGAAAGACGTTGCACACATGAGTTGTTGACAAAAAACACTGTACATTATATATGCTATTTAAATCATGGAAATTTACTTCATAGAGCAAACATGTTTAGACATTTTAACAGCGACATATAGAGAGATAGCATTACGGTCTCACTGTATAGCATGCCAGCACAGCTAGCCGAGCGTTTGCGCAATCCATGGTGAGGCTCGGCTGGCTGGTGTCTCACCGCAGGTCTCTGCTCCGTATTTCAGCAGAAAATGTGAAAATTGAGCGATTTTGAGTGAAAATAACCTAAAATTGGTGATGTTGAATATAAAATAACAATAGTACGGATCACTGGATGAAATTAAACCATTTATTTCTTCCATTCTTCATTTTTTTCCTTTCATGATGGCAGGTGAGGCTGTGCCTAACCTGCCTCCCCTGACCGCACGTCAATGCTTGAATGTGAACACAAGAAAATAAAGGAGACAAACATCAGGTCCATTTTTCAGCATATGGCAATGAAGTGTTTATTTTGTCCTCTGTCGACTAAGAAAAAACTTTACAAACTCATGTTTCAACACCAGACTCAAACTCTTAATACTTTCTCGTACCAAACCTTGTAGAAGTCGGACTATGGAGCTCACCATGTAAAACTGTGATGTCTGGGGGACTTGGGGGTGTGCGGTGTGTGTGTGTTGGGGGGTAGGGGGTCTGGCATTGCCTCTGAGCCAGAGGTGAAGGAACTGAGTGTGTGCAGAGTGGATGCTACATTAACATGGTCAGGGCTGGCTCAGCGCTTCAGTCTGCTTGTGTTCTACATCATGTGGAAACGAAGATGGTGGTAATCAGATGATCAATGGGCAACAAAGATGTTACACAACAGGCACTGTCGTGGTTAAATACAGGAAGAGAATACCAGGGTTATTTCTTACTCTTAACACCTCATTTAAAGCACTCAGGCTTCTGTTCCGCCACTAAATACTAAAAACCAGTTTGGCCATAAGGACAGTTACACATCCAGAAGCTGATGTAGACAAATCCCTGACAGGGGCCCGTCCGGACTCCTGAACACGACTGGGTGACTTTCCAGTGACATTTTGAACCTGAACAGTTCATGAAATTGTTTTACTGGATCATTTTAGGCATGCAGGGTTACATCATTCTGGTTCGCTCCCGTTCTGCGGTGTTGTGAATGATGTGACTTTATTTGGATAAAAGCATAAGCATTACAAATGTACTGGAAAATAAAAATGAGCACCCTGCACCAAGAGATCTGGATACACCTCTGGACAAAGGTTTCATTCAAATCCTGATCACCAATCTTCAGTAGATTTTACTTTAACAACACTTTTTTTTTTAAGGTTATCAATACTAAGTTTGACAAAAGCAAATGCTAACTGGAAAATTCCCAGGGCTTTCGGCCATATCTGATGGACGTCATGAGAAGGTCAGTCTTGAAGGAGATGGTTCACTTTTTATCCAAAGACAGATTTCATCTGGAATTTAAAGTCGATTCATGTTACAAAAGTCCAAACTATCGACACATTATGAATCAAAATTTTAAATATGCTTATTAATTATAGCACAAGTAAAAGGAGCCAATACCTCAAAGTCACTATAGCAAATGATATGGAAATACTGTAATACATCAAAATCTTCTTCCATATCCCTGTAATAGAATAAGATCCACTGATCTGTCTTTACAGGTTGAGGTCTCAGGTGTGGCAAAAAGCACTGGAATATTTCCAGGTTTCCATGACTTCTTATGTTACATGTTTCTGATAAATTCCTTAAGAGTTCTTTAGGAAAAGAGACACAAACATAAAAATGCAGTCAAATGAATTCATTAGTGACATCCGGTGGACAAATGGTGCAACAGCAGGACTTTATGAATGAGTTCAAACAGATCTTTGGCATTTTTGAATGCACATGGCTCCCCATCTACCCAGGAACAAGCCCCCGCGGCTCCGATCTTATCCTTAACACATGCCAGCGTATGCTGAGGCATGAATAAGGTAGTAATTATCAACAGAAAAACAAATTTGTAAGATATGTGGGGGGGGCACAGTGTTGTCCCACAAAGTACGCACAACCATTTTCCTGAACGCTTCATCCGTTTGCGTGGGTCACGGGAAGCTGGAGCCTATCCCAGCCTGCTTAGGGCGTGAGGCGGGGAAAACTCCGGGTGCAACGCCAGTGCACCACGGAGCTACATAGAGACATGGAAACGCGCGCGCACACACTCACTCCTATGGGCAATTTGGAACGGCCAATTAACCTGAAGTGCACGTTTTTGGATGTGGGAGGAAGGCCGGAGAACCTGAACAGAACCCACGCATAACCAGTAGCAACATAATGAAGGACACTGGAACGCAAGGGAATGACCACGGACACATCAGTAACTGCCCACCAGTGGACAGCCACCTGCACCTTTGGTCTTCATCCACATGGACGTCATGTAAATCACACCGTTTTGCCCAGCGTAATGATCAGTGCTCAAAATGAATGACAGTGTTTCAATCCTTTGCAGAATGCCGATCTCTGACACACTTGTTGACAGGAAATATGCTCTAAATATGAAAACTGCACAAACGTCTCAGTCTGAGGACATGTGGACACGGGTTTAGATGGACATGACCTACAGACAGCCACAGTGGATCATTGCACAGGCAGACATCGACACTGGAGTCAACACACTGGTCAGTGTTTCATCACATCTTTTAGACTCTCATTATTAACATGTTTCAGTTTGACGTGATAGAAGTACTGTAGCAAAGAGGACAAAATTGGCAACTTGGGAAAACAAAACATTTTAATCCAATGACTTTGATAACAAAGACAACAAAAAACAACTCAAGGCATAACTAAATACTGCAAATGGAAATGAGTAACGATGATATCTCTTTGATTCGTCGAGAGTTAAGTTTGAATGAGCAAAATGGATGCTGGGACCCACTCACTCATCACAGGCAAAGACTAATGCAAACATTAGAAAAATGACCCAGAGAACATGATCTCACAGTTTAGCACTTTGCATCTGAAGTAGAGTTTTGGCTTTGGCCAATCAGTCTGCTGCTGGACCGATCAGTCTGCTGCTGGGCACTGAAATAAATTGGTGAGCCAAGTAGCTCACCAATTTATTTTCTAAGGTTAGTTTGATCCATATTCATCATTTTGCCTTTTTTTAACTGAAGTTTTTTCTGAAGCTTTTCTGAAGATTGTCAGATCGACAGCCTGTTTTTTCTGGACAATTTCCCATGAGGGTGGAGGATGGATGATTCAACAATTATCAGCTATTCTCTGTAAGAAATTTATCAATCTCTCTGTGGACCTCTAGTGTGTGCAAGACTTGGAGCAGATCAATGAGAATAATGGAATACATGCGCTACATGCTGTTATGTAACAGCATCTCTTCACTATTCTCACATTTAGCCAAGTCGATGATGCTCTCAGAATTTCTCAGAACTTCAAAGCACAATGATGTAGAAAATACATTAATATTTAATACTGTCATACCAGTTGTTAAAGGAAAATGCCACTAAATTTGTATATAATGGTTAACAAGTTATTTAAAGAACCCCATTTCATTAAACGTTCTTCCTTCTGAACGAAATATTAATTTCAGACGTTTGACAACAGAAAACCATGACCAAAACAGCCAGATGTTCTGTCTTTGTTATTAATGAGGGGAATAAATAATTCCAATTTGGTGGCCCCTTGCAACCTCAACCTGGACACCTACAGGTCCCCACACCTCCTTTTGGAAACCACGTTCTTTCTAGAGCAACAAATCACCTTGATGGTGACAGTCATCAGGATTATCATCTTGGGGTTGCAGGCTACACCATACACAGGGGTCTAAAAAAAGTTTGAGATGCATTATGGGAAGTTTGGGTTTTGTGGGACTGGTATTCTTTATTGACTTAAAGATAACTGAACATAGTAACTCTGTCAAATGTTAAAGACAGTAAACACATCACAGCCTCTGATTCTATGTTCCCAATTTTCTTTTTTAATGTTTGTCTCTTTTAACTTCCACTATATAATAAAACACATCTCCCAGAATTCCCCTTGTTCAAGCTCTAGAAAACAGGAGGAAACTCTTTCAGTTCTGGGTTTGTTGGTGGTTGAGACTACATGACTGCCAAAAGATGTGTGCAACACACTGGGTCTAAAACAGGGGTCAGCAACCCATGGCTCTGGAGCCAAATGCGGCGGCTCTTTGGCGCCGTCCTAGTGGCTCCCTGGAACTTTTTCAAAACTTTACGAAAATAGAAAAAGCTGGGGAGGAGGAATTGTTTTTTGTTGTTGTTGTTTTTGTTTCATTTTAATATGGTTTCTGTAGGACAAGCCCGACACATTCTTAAACGGGGATTATTTAAAAGGAGCGATCATTGATGTACGAGCTGCATTTGGGAGCAGATTTAACAAGTTCATCAATGAAACAAAACATATTAATATATTAATGGAAATTAAACTAAAACCAACAAATATCACACAACAGATTACTCATGTGGTGTCATTGTTTCCAGGATGCACTGCAGGGAAAATAAACATTTAATCATCTCAATAAGTATTGTAGCCTACTTAGTCATTTTGATAGTAGGTTAACATAGCTAATACACACTTCCAGCCTGTGTTGTCTTCATATAAGGCTTATACTGTATAAAGCTTTAATTTTTTTTGCGGCTGCAGACACATTTGATTTTAGGTTTCTTTGGTCCAGTATGGCTCTTTGAACCTTTTGGGTTGCTGACCCCTGGTCTAGAAGAACAAGGTACAAAAAAAATATCTTCTCTTGTTTTGAAACCACTGGTGAAAAGTGCAGGTGGAGTTACAGGAAAATTTCAGACAGGAAGATTTTGGCAACGGCTTTTATCTTTTAGAGTCTCTACAGTTGCTTCTTGTCTAAGGTGTTCCTCAGGGAGATATGTAAAGATAAGCTTCACCCATTAAATATGTATGCAATTTCATTTTGCTTGAAATTCTACGTTGTGTGAAATTAATAAATGCTTTAATAGAAATAGCTTTAAAAAAAAAAGATAAGCTGCACCTGCCTTGCTCCTACCAGTAGAGGGCACCAAATGGAAAGCGTATACAAACAACAGGTAAGTTATTAAGCGAGGTGTGCAAAGGAATCTTCATGGGGGGTGAAGGGTTACCGGGGGTGAGGGTAGGAGTTTCCCTCTAATTTTAAGAGTCCAGCATCTTGAGTTGTTCAGGACGACGATGTTTTCATGTGAGAATCCAGAAACCTTTTGTGAACCATCTACGGACCCCCCCCATCAGCCGGGGACAAGATCATTTTCTCTTTTAGGTAAACTCTTCTTAAAGAATGATGCAAAATAACACTAGCAGGTGTAGAGCATGCATCTCAATATTTGACATTTCACGACAAGACGTCATTTGTAATTAAGGCATAAATCCTCAAGTAACTACTGCAGTAACAGAATGTGGAGAGTGAATCTGTCACGGTGATGGAGGGAGGCTGCACTGCTTTCAGCTGTCAACCAACTGAAGTAATGTAATGAAGTGAAGCAGCCAGATGATGTGAACAATAAACCACACGACTGCTACAGTCCCAAACACCACCAGGGCCGATTTCCTTCTCTTATGCAAAACTGAAAGCTAAGAAAGGCATAGCACAAGAATTATTTACTAAACCATTACTGTTCAGAGTCCTCCATTCCTCAGACAAGAAGGTCTAGACTTCAGCACAACATAACACACACTTGTGATTATGCTGCTCTCCTAAACATTACCTGTTAGGCTTTGTGGCTGAACATGAGCCAAAAGGTTTGCTAGCTTGAGGTTTAACCACATCTGCTTGAGAAGTAAAGCGACTGTAAACATATGCAGGCCCCTCCAACGGTCACTGCTGCAATGGCTTTTCGAGAATAGTGGCGGTGGTGCCGAGGTCAGGATATAGCCACCACCATGAAAACAGCCACTCCAAGAAGTCTTTGCAGTGTTTACATGGAAGAAACCTGGATGACGTGTAACATTTAAACTACTGAAGGTAAAAGCACCACTCTGGCCATTCAGTCCCTCCCCATCGGTCTCAAAAGCCAGCAACGCATGTGATTGAGAAGGCTTCAACATTATCTAATGGCACTGAGAGAAACACCGAGACAAGTCCGACTGTGAGCCCCACCCACTCTGACAACCGCCACTGTAATGTGTGACACCAGATGTTTTGGTATTATTTAAGGAAACAGTATAAAGAAGTCTCTGAAGCTAAAATTCGAACAAGCAAAATGCAGCTCATTGCCCTATTCATACATAATCATTTGTTTCCCAACTATCAGTTGAGAAAATGTTTTCAGAAGTACCTCTTCAAAAAAAAAAATGTCCTGAAAGTGTATCAATTATCTAAACATGGGACGATAAAATTTGGAACAATGTTTTTGTTTGTTTTTAAGTAAACTTAAGCACAGAAACAGTCATCGAAGTTGGAACCGACCACTGGGACCATTTCAGGGCTGCTCTGGTGCTTTCAAACATGCTGCTTGATCTTCTGGTCAATATGATCCCATCATCCATGTGTCAACGGCAGCAAAGCAAACTCCATCTGCTTATCAAGACATACCTCTGTCCATCAAAGTTGGAGATGGGCAGACATTTACCCCTCATACCATGAGCTGCAGGACAGAAGTCACAGTGTCCTAAGGCTCTAGAAAGACTTGTCACGGAGCAGCTGACTAACGCCATCGGACAGGAAGGGGTCAACAATGGCCAGAGTTCTGATTTCAGTCTTCTGCTTACAATAAAAAAAGTTTACACACACAGTTAATGGTCCAACTCAAAATCAAAAGATATAAAGGAGGATGTTGACCATGAACATCTGGTCAAAAATACTCGACATGTTTCTTTCTGTCTTCAGAGCTCAAAGAAATGTAACTTTTCACAGCGTGAGCCATTCAAGAACCGCCGTAGCTTCAGCCGTGACAAGCAGAGGCTTTAGGTTCTCTCATTTTGGCCGTTCTGTCCCCAAAATAATAATACTAATGATAAAATAATGATAATAATAACACCACAATCCAGACACACAGCATCCAGCCTAATTCCCCATGCTTCATTGCATGGTACAGTACAACAAACAGCTTCTTGACATGGTCCAGCAGTAAAGAATTAATGTCATAAAATAAAATCTGAGACAAAATATACACATGGACACATTCTTGCTGCAACGGTCGACCCCCGTCACAGAGGCAAGACCTCCTTCGTGCTGAGGGTCACTCAAAGAAAACAAAATGCACAACAAAAGGCAGAAAAAAAACTATAAAGTATACACATCTCCAACTGACGAAATAATTTATGTTTGAAAAGAATAAAATCTGGTGAAAAAAAATAAATTAAGGCATGCAAAAGATAATGATAAATCATCTGATTTGGATTCTTTTTTTCCTTCACTTAAAGCCAAACATCCTATATATGTCGGAACCACTCACACTTATTAAATCCTCAGGATGAAGGTAGCTGCCAAAAAATAAAACTCAAACCCACTGGAATATCACCGTAATACGCCCGAGAGTCTGAAGGCCCATATTTACATCCTGTGTTGTGTGTTGAGGGGCTGATATTTACAGACATGTTCATGCGGATTCAGCAGCAGTGCAGCAAAACAAAAGACAAACACTTGATGTGACGCAGACAGGAGCGCTTGTCAAACATCTCAAACAGGAGAAAAATAAATATCACATCTTAGATTTTAAAAACACCAACATTAAAGTCAGCCTCACTCGGTTTCCCCTCCTTTAAAAGGAATACTATGGCCTAACAAAATGATATGTATAAAACAAAAGAGAGTAGAAAGTGAGACAACATCTTGTCTGTTGGCTTGTAAGGTGACGGTGATATATCAGAAGTGAAGCAGTGCGGAGCCGGGCCGGGCCAATCCGGGCGTGCTAAGCCAAGCCGAGCCGAGCCGGGACCAGGGAGCTGTGGTTCGGCCACGTTAAGGCTTTGCAGTAAACATGAGAGCTCAGATACTGCTGCTCCCTCAAACCCAACCAAGACTCGCGTCAACTTGTAACATTTAAGCCGGCACGAACAAAATGACATGCACTATCATACACACACACACACACACACACTCGCACACACGCACACACACACACACACGCACAAAGAGTTCATTTGGAGAGACTTGCCACCGCCTCTTCTTTTTTCTTTTTGGATTTTTTTTTGTTGCCTTCTTAAACTTCTTGGCAGCCTTTCGCGGTGTCGCTCTCCACTCTTCTCAGCCTGTGCCCCCTCCTCTCCTCTCCTCTCCTCTGTTGCAACGCCGGGCAATAGGAAGGCCAGGCTGGAGGGGAGTCGGGTGAGCTGGGGGGTCTGGGCCGGGGGTCGGGTCGGGACAGTTCAGTAGTCTGCAATAGGAGCCAGGTCAGGGTGCAGGTCCACCGTGACGTTCTTGTAGAGGCTGCTGAGGGACACCAGGGGGCTGTAATGGAGGTTGTTGAGGCCATCCAAGTGTTGCCGCTCTTTGGAATACCTCAGCAGTTTATACCTACAAACACACAGGGACTCAGCTGACACACTCCATCTGCCACACCCCCACTCCAATGCAGGACATACACTCAGGATGCAAAATACTGCGGACCACTGAAGGATACATTGATATCAGCCATCACGTTCAGACACACTGGATGTTTACCAGCACAGACACATAACTTTCTGTGTCTGCAATATTCTTCTCATTCAGATCAAATCGCTGAATCTCATTTGATCAAGGCATGAGTGCAATTTTTGAGACTGGATAAATGGGTTCACCATCACCGTTTTGGTGCAAACAGCACTCTGTGTGTTATGGGGGCTGGTAAATGTGAGGAAAGAAGCCCACTTGTCTACCATCAGCTTAATCAGCTAGCTGGTAAACAGGTAAACCTCGGCTTACGTCATTTGGACTTTAGTTGTTCTTGATTATACGTCATTTTACTACACTTTACTTGTGTCCACCACAAATATTGGAATCATAAAATCACTAGTAAACTGTTAAAAGCAGATAACATCATGTTACTGTACAATAAAAAACACATACAGTGGTAGCTCTACTTATGAATGTCTCTACATACAAAATGTTCTACTTACGAAACGCCTCAACAGGAAAATATTGCCTCTAGTTACGAAAGAAATTTCCAGTTACGAAAGGTAAAAATACAGTATGGGCTGATGCTCGCAGCTCCGAGGTTCCTGAACGCAACATTCTTATCGCTGCTCTGCCATTGGCTATTACCTAGCATGCTGGCATCCCATTGGCTAAGAGGGACCTCTGTGTGGAGCTAGATAGGTGTCTATGCAGCGTCCTCGTCATTCGGCCCCCGACCCATGAGGTGTTCTGATAGTTTTATGTAAATATATTGACTTTTAGAGTATTCACTATGGACCCCAAGAAAGTGACGGAGAAAAGAGGAAAAGAAAAGACAAAGAAAAGAGTTTTTTGTCCGTACAAACAAAGCAAGAGATGATAGAAAAGCATGAAAAAGGGATGCGTTTGGTTGATCTCTCCAAAGAATATGGCCGTAATGCATCTACAATCACCACGTTATTAAAACTAAAGGAAGTTTAAGGAGTTTAAGGCATCGCGTGGGTGGTTGGAGAAGTTCAGAAGGAGGACTGGAATTCACTCTGTTGTTCATGGGGGGGCAAGAGGGCATGAACCAAAGTGGGCAAAAAACAATGAGGACAGCAGTTAAAAGGTAAATGATTATCATTATATTTTCTTTACTCTATTCTTTGTTTTTTACGTTATGCACAACTCTCATTTATTGTGTAATAATCTAATCATAACATGTATTTGTTACATGTTTTGATGCATTTTTATGCTTTATAAAACATTTATGTCGGAATTTTGGGGGGCTTGTAACGGATTAGGGCAATGTTCTACTTAGCACTTGGCAAGCTCCGTGACCCACAATGAGGAAGAAGCAGCGGAACAACGTTTTTTCTGTACAGGTAGTCGCCGACTTACGACCTGTGCAACTTACGACCGATCGACTTTACGACCACAATGTCCGGGTAGGGCGGGGCATTCCCTCCAGCCACAGTACTCACGCTCTGAGGCTCCCGCGCTCTCTTCAGTCCCCACGGCGCACACACGCTGTTCAGTCACACTGAGATCAATAGCCCAGCCCACTACTGATGGGCTGGGCTGCTTAGGAGGCTGTGACGGAGAAATGTATGAATGACGTATGGAAAAACTGTCAAGCGTTACGTGAACTCTTCTGTTGGATTTGAAAGTGACGAAGAACTTGATCAGATTCGGGAGAAAATAGTGAAACTGGCAAAAAACCTCTCCTTGGAGAACTCACGAATGATCGCGCTGTATGAAGAACTGATCGCGCTGGAAGAAGAAAGAGTGGAAGAAGAAGAGAGAAGAGAAGCAGAGAAAGAAGAGGAGGAAACGGAAAAAATGTTCACCACCAAAGGCTTGTCAGAAGGCTTTTCCCTGTTAAATAAACTCCGTGCACACTTTGAAGAAATGGACATAGAACATAGAAACATTTGCAAGGATTGAACGGATGGCAAACGACGCTTTCCGTCCATATCGTGAAATTTATGAGGAGAAAAAGAAACGAACAATTCAGACAAAGCTCACAATGATTATGAAAAGATCATCTCCCGCTCCCACCAACCCACACGCTGCCCCAGCTGACGATCCGGACGACCCCCAGCCAAAAACCAGCGCTGCTGGATTTAATTTTTACGTAAGAGTCGATTTACGAGTTACGTCGAGTTACGACCGATCTGTCGGTCCCAATCGCGGTCTTAAGTCGGCGACTACCTGTATTATATAAAAAATATATTTTAATTGTTTCCAAGCCAGAAAGAGATTTGTATGAACTAAATATTATTCAAAATGCATTTATAAATAAAGTACAGTACAGAACTGGGAATGGTTATCTTCAGTTTAGCCTGGACACAAATTAATTCGACTGACGTAGTTTTTCGTCTTGCGTCGCGTCTCTAGGAATTAACAACAGAAGTCATGGTATAAAGTTGTGGTCAAAAGTTTACATACATTTGTAAAGAAAGTAACATCAGGTTATCTTCAATTTCCAGTTAATTCTTCAACTCTGACAGAGTCGTGGAAATAATCATAAATTTTAGTGATTGGAAAAAATATTTGTCACAAAAAACATCCATGAACTTTGGTTCTTAAATAACTTTATTATGGGACAAATGAAAGTGTGACCAAATCTGCTGAGTCAAAAGTATACAGCATGAATTAGCCATTTTTATGATATAGAAAATATACATGCAACAAATCTTAGCATTTCTGTATGTATATTTTTGATCCAAAAGATTTGGTCACAGTTTCAGGTGACTCATGATAAAGTCATAAAAGAACCAAACTCCACAAACTTGACAAAGACGCATCTGTTCCAATCAAGACAGCCATGACGTTACGTTTATTTCCTGGTGTGTGTAAACTTTTGACCACAACTGCACCTGTATCTCCTGTGATGTCTAAAACGATGTTTCCTCTTTGCAGCACCTTTCTGGATGAATGTCTTACCTTCCCAGGAACTGCACCTCCCCCCTGTGGTGGTGAGGAATGGATTTGTACTTGCCAATCTCTCCCTCTGGCCGTGTGACGTTGAGACCAGCAAAATGAACCCTGAAGGAAAGACAAAGCTGCATTATTATGTACAGCATTACGTTTCATAATGCTCCAAACATTTTCAGTGGGGCTGTGACAGGTGGCATCTCCTTTTTTCCAATGTCTTTCCAAACACAAAATCACTTAACCAGTTAATTCATTAGTTGCCAGTGACTACAGACGTTACGTTCTTCAACGGGTCGGGCTGGAGGACAGTCTGGGGGAGCTCTTCTGTTAAAATCAGGCTTCTAATCATGGAATTTATTGTCCTGACAATTAATCCAGTTACAAAACAGATAATGGAGAATCAGAAGAATATGGAGAAGTTCTGGCAGTTTATGATGCAACAAAGTTTGTGCATGTCAGAGTTCACCAGCGAACGCGGCGTCGCTCTGAGCGAAGCATCTTGTGATCAGTCAAGAACGAATGAAAACAGTGATAGAAAGTCCTCTGAAGTTAACTCGGTGCGACGAGTGAACTGATGTGGTCTGATGGTTTCTGACGCCACTGCTGTTCATCTGCTGTTAGTTGACTAACCTGTTCCACAAGTCGTCATCCTCTCCTCCCCAGCCCCAGAATGCATTGGGAAAGCCATTAATTTTGCGGAATTGCTCCACGGTGAGTCCACTCACACCCCCAAAGAATTCACTGTATGGAAGACTGCAAACAACAAGTCAAACGCAAATCCACATTATACAAACACATTATACAACTGTCTGAGATCAGGACACACTCACATGTACATGTATTTGTCCAGTTTGGCAGCGAAGTGACGTGGCATCTGACCGCAGCCGTAGTAGTTTCGGTCGTTCTCTGGGATGTGGTCAACGTCATGGAAGATGAGACAGTCCCAGTCCAAGTCCTTCATGGCCTCCAGGAATCCCACATTAAACAACATGGCTCTGTTGAAGGGCTGGGTACCACTCTGAAACACACACACAGACACACTTGTGTTCAAACAAAGAGTACCTAACACACCCGGAGCTTTTTTCCTCCAAGGTAAAAGAACACTTGACCCAACCTTGGTGCAGCACTGGCTCAGTTCACTATCTTGTGCTGGGGACCGGAGCGTCGCCGGTTCAAGGCCCGTGTCAGGCAAAAAAATTTCGGAATGTGCCCTGGCAGTGGGAGGTGCCAGTTCACCTCCTGAGGACTGCTGAGGCACCGTTGAGCAAGGTGCCGCCACCATTGGGGACTCATTGGGCGCACCAAGAAGTCGCTGCCTGCCTCCCTATCACCTGCATGCATATTGGCCACTTGTGTGTGTGTGTGTGTGTGTGTGTGTGCCACACTTATCTCATGGTGTGGTGCCGTGTGTTTGAAGACAGAATTATTAGACCTCCCATTGATTTTTGGGTCAAAAATCAAGTCCAAAAACATCAGAAAATGACTCGTCGCGTTTCTACAGTTCATCACTACTTTAGACTGAATGTTTTTACTCCTGCTAAGAACAGTCTGGTCAGCAGAGGGAGCTCTAAGCATTACAACAGTGGTCCCAAACTAAGGCCCGCCTCCACTAAGCCCCCTGAACAGTACCAGAAAAATGCCCCCCAAACTAAAAGATGCAACTGTTCATACTTCCAACAAGGAAGGTGTCAAAACCCAACATTAACACAAGTGAGGAGAGCCTAAGGAGAGACTATGTAACTTATATATAATTAATTATACACAGGTAGTCTTCAGTGTATGACGACTGCATGCTGCAGCATTTCTCATAATGAAATGTTAATTATCCTCCAACAACAAAATAAATGCATCCATCGGAGACGACTCTATGCAACATTCTTGTAGATGCAAGAATTGAAAATTTTGGTTTTAATTTGTCAGAGATGGAAGTTAAGCTAAAGTCAGCAGCAGCTCCATCTGGTGGAAGTTCAAAGCAGCATTTAAACTTGACCGAGAATCACATGTTGCAGTAATGGATCACAAAACAATGCACTGTACCTGTTCAATGACGTAGAAGGCAAACTGGAGCCGCTGTCTCTGCAGGATCGGGATGAGGTGCTCGAAGAGGATGGGCAGATGTTCATGGCGGTTTCTAAATGGGATCAGGATGGCCACCTGCAGCACAAATGTGAATGTTTTCAGTCTTCAATACTCGTATATCCTCTAAAAGTGTAAATGTCTATGTAAGGTGTAATCCCCCACCTTCCAGCGACGTCTGCAGTCCTTTGGTTTCCAATGGCCTCCAAACTCAATGTCAAAAAACTTGGAGAACTTCAGCTCTACCTCTTCCATAGGGATCTCTGTCATGTTCACTTCTATAAGGCCCTCTGTGGACATGAAAACATAAAACAATAATGTTCTCCAAATCAGTTTGATATCAGTTCAAAACCGGGCTGCTTTTTCCATTAGATATTGCCCTTCAACCATCACATGAGCCTGATATGTTTTTATTCCACCTATATAAACACAGTATAAATGCATGTAAGGCAGATCAGGGGTCCATTTAGTTCCCAGAGTTAATTTTACCTCAAGCAGGTAGTGCATCCCTGGGATGCGCTTCAAAAAAATGTTGTGCATCCCAACATGACGGTTACACATCCCAATGGCAATGCTATAGTATTGAGTTTTGCCTATCGTACAACATAAAAATTAAAGCTGTTAATTTTAAGGAATTCATTAGTAACAATGAAGAAAAAAATGTAAAATTATATATTATTTTATCAACATGTTAAAGCCTGGTACTCATTCTTTAAAAAAAAACATTTTTAGAAATAAAGAAAGATGTAATAGAGTATTTTTCACTTTTGCTTTTCACTCAAAAGTTTTCTTTGCTCCACACAGATTTTTGGTAATTTGTGTTTGGAGACTTTTGCCATGGGTGCTGGCATTTAGCCGTGCCTCCCCAATGGAAACAAGCACATCCATTACGGTACAAATATTCAGACTTTTGCTGATTTTCACTTAGCTTCTTCTTCCATACTATCTATTATCCATCTCTTTTTCTTAATTAACTTTTGAACTCATTGCCACTTTGTTTTTCTCCAACTTTTGAATCTTTTTCTGAGGCATGGTGATAATGTAAGACTCCTCGCTCTCTCAATGTAGTATATAAAAGGAGCAGATGCCGTGTTGCCTTTTGGTCAATTTTAACAAGACTGAATCACGCAGGAGAGTCTCATGACGAGAAACTCGCACGAGATCAAGACATAATGGTGATTTCTTGGTTCAAAATTTAAGTGGAGAAACGGCTAAATTGTGACTTTTTTTGTTGAATAGAAGTTCATTTTTTCCAATATTATATCGTGGAAAAAGGTAGCATCATTTTTTTTAAAAATTGCAAATATTTAAAGCTGGTGTCCCAGGGACGCACGTTGTTTTGAGGATCGTTAGTCTCTGTAAAAAAATGCACGTCAAAGACGCAGACGCACACTAACGAGAACACAGAGTTCCGTATCCCATACGGCAGTGGAGGGAGTAGCAGCAGCGAATCAGAGAGCTGCATGAATGTGCAGCAGAAAACAGGGATGGGCGTGATGTTTTGACCTCCAAGTATGAGTGATTTGAAATGGAGCTAATAACAGCTAGCATGAAACTCAAAGTCGAAAAAATCAACCAAAAAATGTGTCCCATCAGCAGACAGGGTGGGGTCAAGGCTGCATTAGCACATTGCAATCCATGCTACATTACAAAAGGTGTCATACGTTTCATAAGGCAGGTTTAACTCGAGGTAGAGACTTCACTACACTCAGAGGTATTACTCCCAAAAACAAGTTAAATTGGTTCAGGAAGACCAGGAAACACCAATCTAATATCATCCAAGGAGGGAGCAGCTTTACAGTTCCTCTAAAATGTTACACAGCATCAGAGAACATGGAGAGGAGCCACAGAGACACCTCTGTCTGGCTGTCTCCATAACTGTACATCATTTCTTTCTTGTTTGGATGTTGTTGGACTCTTTCCTTTGTCAGGGATTCATTCATTCATTCATTCATTTTCCTGCCCACGTCATCCTCTTGCGCGGGACTCGGGACGCTGGAGCCTATCCCAGCTCGCATAGGGCGGGAGGCGGCTAACGAAGTTAAAATAAAGCACCAATTCTTAACATGCATATTCAGGATGGGCGTGGCACAAAAACACCCTGAAGCAGCAAATCCTCAAAGGCGGTGTAGGTGTGTTTTTTAACAAAAGGTTTTTGGTGGTGGGCAGAGGTCTACTTACTCATAGAAGGTAATCGCTCCGGGCAGGGGAGGTTCTGGGAGTAGGTGAAGTTCTCTGGGAGGTATGTGGTTGGCTGGACCAGGTACTCACTGGAGTTACTGCCTTCGGGGTAGTCTGCAGCAAGAACAACCAGCAGCAAAAAATAGAATAGAATATAATAGAATGGAATGTCTTTAATGTCATCATACACATGTGTACAAATAAATTTTTTTAGAAAACTTTCAGTGCAAAAAAGGACTCAGGTTCAAGTATAAAGTAAAAAAAACAAAATGCAGGTGCAAGAACAAGCAATTATTGAAATATATTTACAAAAGGCCGTCAAGAGTGAACGGATGTACTGTGCAGCAGGGGGCTCAACAGTAACAGATACAGATCGCCACTGTTGCATTCCTAACTGGGAAAGACTTCCAACAGCATGTCGTCAGTTACGTATTCTATTACAAGAGCTATTTTATTTACTGGATTACTCCTCCTCTATACGTCACAGAGGAGACTCATGTTTAACCCCCAGCTGACAACATTAAGAGCCTTCAGAGCTGACAAATCTGAGTAGCAAATAAGGCACAACAATATAACAATCTAAAAACATGGTATGGAATAAGAGGTTAATCTCATCTCCAACACATAGTGTGACATGCAGGCCATGTAGCTTCAGTTGTGGGTATAATGTAACAGCACCTGACACACAGTCACTGTAAAATCTGTTCATTTATGAGCAGAGGCTGTGGGCCGAGCACCCATGGATTAAAGTGTGACGTGTCTGATTTACCCGTTCCGTTGAGAGTACTGTTCTTGTTGGTGTACAGTCGGATCATCTGGCCGATGGTCCGAACGTTGTCCCTCAACATGATGCCCTGGGCCTGCACCATGAAGAAGTAGGTGTTGGCTGGGCGACAGGAAGGAAGGAAAGGAAATGAAATTATTTACATTAAATATTTACATTTTCATTAAAAAAAAACAAACTCCTATGTATATCTTGTTTTTCATGCAATGTAATCATGTAAAGCCTGTAAGTCAAACACATGTTACTTAGACTTCAAATAGATTAATTCTCCCAGCAGTATTTCACCTCAGCTGATATGCAGACAGCAGCTAGCTTTGTTTGGATGTCTTAGAACCTGTTGATCATTTTGTGTGATTTTATCAAATCTCAAGAACAAAAGAACTGAATGCCTTCATTTCCTTAACTGGTCATGCTGTTTGGGGGGAGGCTATCCTAGTTGACATTGAGCAGGGGTGAGGAAGACACTGGTTTACTTCAGGGCTTTGACAGACAATCAGTCACAGTGAGGTTCATGCCTCTGGGCAAACTAGAATCATCAGTTCACCTCCAGCATATTTTCACTGGTGGGAGAATCCAGATCAGACAGGAAGTTAATGTTTTACTATTATACAACAATATATAGGTAAACCTCAGCTTACGTCTTTTCGAGTTATGTTGTTCTTCATAATACTATACTATTGGGTTTAAATATACAATACACAGAAAATTTTAAATTAAAATCTATTACAGTAATTTTAAAAAAATGTTTGTTTTTTTAATTTTTAATAAAAGTTGATTAAAATTAAAAGTCCAAGTCATTTCACTCTACATCTTTCCACCACAAATATTGGAATCATAAAATCAATAGTAACCCGTTTAAAGTTGATTGTACAATGAAAAAAAGATAAAAATGGAGTGGATTGAGCTAATGCCGCCTGTATGCTATTAGAACATTTTAAATCAAAATTTATTTATTTTTTATTTTAATTAAATTCAAATTTTACATTAAAATCAATTACAGTAATTTAATTTTTATTTAAAATTATTAATAAAAGTTTATTAAAATTAAAAGTCTACGCATTTTACTCTACATCTGTCCACTGCAAATATTGCAATCATAAAATTACTAGTAACCCGTTTAAAGGTGGATTGTACAATGAATAAAGATAAAAATGGAGTGGATTGAGCTAATGCCCCCTGTACAATATTAAAAAATAAAAAATTTGATTGTAAGCTCAAAATAGATTTGTTTAAAACAAATATGAAAAATGCATTTATAAATAAGGAACAGTAAAGAACTGGGAACGATTGTCTTCGGTTTAGACTGAAGATAATTTAATTTGACTTCCGTCACGTCTCCTGGAATCAATCAACAATGTAAGCTAAGGTTTATCTGTACTTCCTCACTAATACAAAAACATGTTAACTTCATACAAAATATCCAAACAATCTGAAACAGGGTCAGTCTGGACAGTCCCAACACCTCGAGTAGTCATTATGTTATGTGTGGAAATGCTGTTATTTTCATTGGGAACAGCGAAGGTGAGATGTATCATGATCAGGATACACACCAGACCCCTGGCAATGCACTCTTAGTAACAACCACAAACTGTGGTCAATCAATCCATCAATCAATCAGTCAATCAATCAATCAGCTTTTATTTGTAAAGCGCTTAATCACACCAACACACAATTCAAAACGCTTTTACTGGCAGAGAAACCCAACAAAGTGTTTTCATTATCTGACTCATTTTTAATTTTATACACTGTTATTTATAAAATTAAGAACACACACTCTTGTTTTTTGTTAGACAATCACACGCATGTGTACAGGCCCCTGTAATACACACAACCACACACAAGGGGGCCTGTAAGCATGCAGGGGAGGTAGGGCAGCTCCTTTGTGGTGCACCCAAATGAGCAGCTTGTGGGGGGGGGCGCCTTGCTCAAGGGCCCCTCGGCAGTTCTCCGGAGGTGAGCTGACACCTCCCCCTGTCGAACCGCCGATCTTGAATCATAGGACGACCCGCTCTACCGCCCGCTCTACCACTCAGCCACTGCCGCCAAAACCGAGCCAACGCCGCTGCTTCACCAACAGCCTTTAAACTCTAGCTCAAGCTTTAACTCGTGATCACTCTGATCATCTCTATAAAATAATAATCCCTGTAAGGAAATTTCTTTGTGAATGGTAACAAACCTAAAAAAAATTTAATCAAGATGTTGAGTTTTATTCTTACAGAGTAGAGTCTTGCCCTGCAAACTGAGCTTTTAATTCATATGCAACCACTGAAATAGGTGTCATGAAAATTTATGATACCCTTCCAATGTTTGTAGGGCAAGACAACAATTTCTGCGCTGGAACTGGGAAAAAAAATTAAGAAGCAGGATCTGAGGAGAATCACCCAAACAGAAATCTGTCTTTTTCCTCTATAATTGTCTTTTCTTTCAGAACACAGGGTCATAAACTGCTCTTACTAGTGACGACCATTCCTCTCCATGTGCTGCTGTGGTGTTTACATGGTATTGAGACTGACGCCATCAGGGCAGTGACCTGGAGATGTTGGGAACTCCTTTAGACTTTGAAGCAGAACGTCACCACACTAGAAAGATGCATTAAGGAACTCAAGATGGCATTCAAAGATGAAAAAAAAGGATAAAAGCTATGAAAACAAAGTAGAGGATTGTGTCGTCAGGATTTTGTGGTTATGACTTGGCTAATGATTTACAAGATAATTCAAATGTGTCTGTCCAGCCAAAGCAAGACAAACTCAGTAGTTTCTGGTACTAATCCTGAACCTCTCTTCCTGATTTGTGTTATTTAGCAGCATTCCTATCCATTTTGATCAAGATGTGTCCTCCTGAAGTTAAAGAGTTTGCTCAATGTCTCACACGTCATGTGGATCCAGTATGAGGCCTTATTGACAGACCCATAATTGATACCTGATCAGTTCACATGTCCAGAGGCATTCTGCATAGTTTCACTTAAAACACCAGATATTGTGACTTTCCAGTGATGTCAGATGTCAATACTTTTGTGATGGAGACCAAATCCTTCATATATAACTGCAGCTAACATGTTCTAACAGACACACAATGTGAAGGGAAAGGAAGGCCGGCACAAACTAGCCATCAAACATCAAGCCTGTTATTTACCCGTGATCAGCCGTCTGAACGAGTCAGCACCAGTGTTTGGGGTGATAAGAGTCTTATCATAGCGTCAGCAGGGTGAATACATGAAGCTACGGGGCAGAAGTAGATCAGTCCACACAGTCTTGGGCTGAGGACCGGAGGGTCGCCGGTTCAAGACCCATGTGGGCCAAAACGTTTAGCTTGTGAACTGACAGTGGGAGGTGCCAGTTCACCTCCTGAGCACTGTCGAGGTACCCTTGAGCAAGACACTGTCCCCTTACAAGTTCCATATGGTGCAGCCACATGAGAGCTACCTGCCACTCTACCTCCCATTATCTACATACCGACAGGCCCAGCGTGTGTGCGTGGGTCTGTACAATATACTTACATACTGTATGTGTGTATATATATATATATATATATATATATATACATATACAGTATATACATACATACAGTACACACACACACACACACACACACACACACACGCACGTGTGAATATTTATCCTTTAATAATCCCCTTACGGGAATTATTAAATGATTAATTATTTAATTTACAGCATCCTGACAAAAAATATTTCAAGAGAAATCTTCAATCTGCTGCTTCTATTTGGGAAACTAAAAGCCCTACCGGCACACGTTCTTGAAAATGTTATTGTGGGAAGGCAGAACAAGCAGAGCATGAAATGACCACAGTTGTCTAATTAAATTCCCACCTAGATGTTGCTGAGTGTAGCATGGAAGACAGGTTCAGAAATCTGTCCACCCCATAATATAAGAGTACGCTCATATTGATGACATTTCACTGCTCGAAACTCTTAAAGGGGATAAAAAAATGAATGGATCTAAAACTGAGATCGGGTGCAACACCAGGTGAAGAACTGACGTTGGTGTGGTGAGAGCTACGAGGTGTTCAGGGCTCAGTTTCCACCAGTCCACAGTAGAACAGTATGGCAGCCGGCAGATAGCAGGAAAACACTAGTTAGAACGTATTTTAGAAAAGAATCACTCGTGAATACATCCTGGTTCTTATCTATTCTCTCTGCACGTGAACACAATAAAGACACCATCTTCATATCTGATGAGATCTGCCTCATTAGTCTGAAGCCGGTCCTTTGGTTCTGGAGAGACATCTCTCTCAGTCCAAAACGCAGCCCCATCACTCAATCCAGCATCTTTTTAGAGGCAGCAGCCTTTATAAGGATGAATGGAAGAGATTCCAGCATCCATGCAAAGTACTTCAATTAGCAGAGTCATGACTCTGTGATGTTACATCTGTGACAGATTCATAAGCAGAATGTGACCCATGTGTCTGTGAAAAAAATGCCTATTTCCATCTGTTTATATGTCATTTGCTGCTGTTGGATGTGAATTAAAAATGTCACCTGGCTGTGGTTATTCCTCTGTGTGGAGACAAACTAACATTTAGATTCATCGGCTAACACAAACATCATGGATCACTTTGTGGCAAAGCGAACACAGCAGCATGGCTGTGGGCACACTTATGTCTAGCTAAATTAAAAAAGGATGGCCTAACAATTTGTTGAATTAGCAGCAAATTCACACTCAGACAACAGAAATGGTTCCTCAAAACCATGATTATGTCAGGCGTACATTGTTTCCATACATTTATCTGTTTTGAAGGCTTTCAAGATAAAAGCTAGGGCCTAAAGTTCAAAATAGAAACACCTCCCTACTATATACAATGGTACACTAACAAATTGATTTTACTCATGTTTTGTGATTTTGTCTGATGTGAATGCAGTAATACCCAGAGATACGAGCTGCCCCACATACGAGATATTTGAGATAATAAATTCTCATTGGTGTAGCTTGTGTGTTCTTGAGACTGTTGCATTTCTTTTCATTCTTTATTATCGTTTACATAACTTATATATAATTAATTAGGTACAGGTAAAGTCTCCACGTTTATTGGTTGATTAAAAAATTTTTTCTCTTCATAATTTAGGGTGTTCCGTGTTTTTTCTAAAAGGCTGGAACGGATTCAAATGATTTTAGTTATTTTAAATAAGGAAATCTTATTTAATTTATGAGCTCAGTCACAGAACAAATTAAACTTCCATCTGAAAGGTGCTCCTGTAGTCGTAAACACTGTTGTGGCAACACAGTTCACTGCCATAATGCAACAACAGACTCAAACCTGATTGTGTATGATACAGTAACGTTTTACGTGACGAGGACAGATGCGCTGATTGAGCACCAGCACAATACTGAATGAGTTAGTTATATACAAAAGGGAGACACTGAACACCTTCCCAAACTTCATGCAACACTGTTTATTTGATCAGAACTAGGATCACCTATTAGATAAAAATAGAATCCAATCCGATCCAACTTTATTTGTTAAAATTAGAACCCATCCCTTCTTGATTATCTGTGCACGTGGACAATCACACTGCCTGACATCTGGCCATCATAAATGTTCAGTGGGACCCTGGACTGTCTTCACCGTCTACACTACATTCCTCTCCTACTGAACCACTTTCCTCCAGCTTGTGATCGCTTTCAGATATTGCAGTAAAACATCAAATCAGCAAAAGTAATACGCAAAACAATGTCCTAATTGACACACCATATTAAATTATCAGAAGGGAATCCATGTAAAAGAGGATTTAGGACACATAAGACAGCGGTGAGACCAGCCACCATGGACGGATTAGAGACAGTGGTGCTGAAACGAAGACAGGACGCGGAGCTGGAGGTGAAGGAAATGAAGATGTTTCGGTTCTCTAGGAGTGACCAGGTTGGATCGGATGAGAAATGAGTTCATCAGAGGAACAGCCAAGGTGAGATGTTTATGAAACAAAGTCAGGGAGAGCAAACTTGGATGGTTTGAACCCGTCCAGAAGAGAGATGGAGAGGATGTTGGAAAAAGGATGATGAGGATGGAGAAGAAGACCAAAAAGAAGGTGGATGGATGCAGTGAGGAAGACATGAGGACCGTTGGTGTTAGAGAGGAGGAGGTAGAAGGTAGGATGACACTCTGGAGACACTTAACGGGACACAACCAAGGAGAGAAGAAGAAAGTGTTCACGTTGAGCCTTCAGGCAGTGAAGGAGACAGCAGGTCTGCTTTTTGTCCACAACACAGCCACAATCCATCAGTTCACGTCCACACAGCTATCACAACACACACTATCCCATAATAATCCTGTGTCAGTGTTTCACCAACAGAACCAAACTTCTCTTCCTGGGGGGGGAATGTTTTCACGTTCAAACACAACGAGTCATGCGCTGCGGCTGCGTTAGCAGCGGAGCTAAGTCCATTCATTCACAGGTCAGGCCGAAAGTCAGCAGCGTCAACCCGGCACATGTGGCTCATTTTCCCCGGAGACCCCCATCGAGCAGCCACTGCGAACCACCGCTCCCAGTGCTGCTGACCGGGCGGCTGACCTGCGGTGGGTTTACCCCGACAGGCTCGTCACCCTGTCGGCTAGCAGAGGCAGCGTTAGCAGGGGCTGAGCAGCAGCCTGGCTGCGGGAGATAATCCGGCTTAATAGCATTAAGAGTCTCCATTAAAGCTCATTAATTCAAACCCGTGTTCACTCACCGATCCCGGGGGCCACGTAGATGAAGTAGAGGCAGGTGGTGGACATGGAGAAGAAGAAGATGAAGGCCAGGAACGAGCGGTTGGAGATTCGCAGCAGCCGCCTCCAGTTCAGCATCTTGGCTCAGGCCTGCTTTCCTCCCACCGACAGGAATCCCATAAAACACGTTCGGAGTTCAAAATGTCCTCGACTTGTTGACAACGCGTCAACACGGCGGTCATGGAAACACCTGCACCGTCAGCGCCCGGTGATGCAGCGCGGAGGAGGCTAGCTTAGCGCCAGCGGGGCCGGCTGGCCTGCTTCCCCCTGCCAAGAAGCTTCCAGATGGAAACGGCGGGCCGGGGACGGGGCTATCAGGCGACCGGGAGCCGGGTGAGGGTCCACCGGTCGGGCATTCTGGAACGAGACGGTGTGGGCCGAGGCGGCAGCAGCACTACTTCAGGATGCTCTCAGTCGCCTCCATGGCGGCGGTGTGTCGGCGTCTCTCGCTAGCCTGACGGCCGGTCACGGAAGGGGGCAGAACCGCTCTGCCTTCCCCCCCACACAGTCTACTCCAGGCCGGCGCAATGTTTCCAAAACAGTCGGTGCACGTCTTCATCAAATCGGGCCCACTCGCATCCAGTCATGCCACCGGGGGTGTCCACGCTGCTCTCACGCCTCTGTGGGGTGTTTTATACGAGAAAATCAACCAGCGACGGAGCTCCAGTCCGCCGCTTCTCATTTTCTGCCGGCACTGCAGAGGCAGTTTCCGGTGGGTGTCACACGACCCCGCCCCTCCGTCGCTATGGAAACCGGTGGCGGTGCAGCGGCGTCTCATCCTTGGGGCCCCCGTTACCTTTCTGCGCTCTTTCTCTACATAACCTCTGATGGTGACGGATCGATTTCACATGATGAAACTAAAGCGTGACACGTGGAGCTCAACTGCTACCATTATTGTGGGGGAACGTTTCTGTCTTCCTGCCCCCCAGTCCCCAGGCCCACCCCTCTGGAGCCCGGGACGCTCTTCCATACTTGCTTTTTTTGGGGGTTTTTACATATTGTCCTATTTCTATTTCTATGTGGTAGTGCATACTATAATCAACATTATGTGCTTATATGGTAAAACTTTCCTAGCCCAGGGACCAGAGTTCAAACAGTGTGGGGGGCCGCCCATGTATTCCAAGTAGGAATTTGCTGTGATTAATTTAATCTAATTCTCTTCTATTAATCCAGAGTAATTGGATGCATTGTGGTGCAGTCGATAGTGCAGTCACTTCAAGACGTTTCTGGGTTTGATTCCTTTCTGTGTGGAGTCTTTATGTTCTCCCTGGGTTCTCCCACTTTCAAAAACATGCAGTCTCGGTGAATTTCTTGGCACCAGACTTACCCTCCAGTGGATCCTCTTAAGTGCACTCATTCCAATTACAATACGACAGGCTTGTATTGTTATTTTTTGTCACTACCTCCCAGAGTCAGCACTGGATAATTTGCACTCTTGCTGCCTCCATTTGATGTGGTGGCCATTTGTCATACTCCCTCTGTGGAATCGAATCCACAGGTAAAGAGGAATCACCATGGCGACCATAAGATGTCACATCACCATAAGACATCACCACGAGGGGCCAGCGATCGTCTCAAGGCTGTTAAAACAAGCGGCTGGATAGAAGGATGCATTGTGGACGGCTTAGCTGAACCTTTAAAGACTGTTTCACCAGTCTGTCTGTCTATCTGTCTGTCTGGCTGATCGACGCTCTTCCAATTTAGTATGATGCCATGTCCTCTACTTTTAATTTGCTTTAGGTCGTGGGTTTGAGGGCTTTACCATAACAAATTCAGTACAGAAGGAATAATCTCTTCAAAGTTTGTTTCAGGGATTTAACTTTTTACTAGTGGCACGTAATTAATAAAAAATTCAAATGTCACAGTAAAGGACTGACAGAAAAGGCTACTGTCAGATACTACATTTTCTCTGTCTGCCTGTCTGTCTATCTGCCTGTCTGTCCGTTTGTTTGCCTGACAGACAGCCTTACTGTCTGTCTGTCTGTCTGTCTGTCTGTCTGTCTGTCTGTCTGTCTGTCTGTCTGTCTGTCTCTGTCTACTGTAGATGTTCAGTTTGCCATTGGTCAAAACAATGTTGAGTGTGACTGAAGTAGTGAGTGGGTTTAAGTAGACCCTCACTAAAGCCAACAGACTATGGATGAGATGACGACAGCCCTGAGTCGTTTTCTGTCTGCATGAATGTTGACATGACCCAATAATTATGACTAAACTTCACATGTAAATAATTTCAATGTTTCCAGCTTGCGTGTCATACTAAGACTTCCATTTGATGTTTAACGTTTTTGATTCATAAAATATGGATTGAAATTGAGTGGTTTTTTTGCAACCTTGTTTCTAATGCTCAAACATGAGTAAAGACACTTGAAAAGATCCTCACTGATGGTATCATAAGTAAGGCATGAGAGGGTTAATGAAATAATTTTAAAGGGCAGAACTCTATTATTCAAGTCATTATTATCAATTACTTACTGGTAGGTATGTTTTTAAATTGTTCAGATTTTTGTGACACTTCTTCCCTTTTCTATTTAGTTTAATTTATGTCTTTAAGTGGTTTATCTGTTGAAATGCAGCTAAACGTGTCATTGCCGGTCAGAATTAGGGGTCCAGTGGAAAATAGAGTCCAATCCAGTTTTAACCAGTTATACAATAATCTCTGTCTATCACCTGTTTTTGCTGTAAACCAAAGTTAAGATGTTACAGAAAATTAATGAATGTATTATGTATAGCACAGCGGTGTCACTCCCTAAGTCAGCTGGGACAGGCTCCGCTCCTCACCACAGCGGAGGAAGTGGTAGACGATGAATGAATGAGTGAATGAATGATGTATAACATATTTATGATGCTGATGTCTTAGGAGCATGTAGTGTGTTGTGGATACATATAATAATGTATAACTGCTGTAGAAATATATAGCTTCGGAATTTTTTTAATCT
Source organism: Antennarius striatus (assembly GCF_040054535.1). Lineage (NCBI taxonomy): Eukaryota > Metazoa > Chordata > Actinopteri > Lophiiformes > Antennariidae > Antennarius > Antennarius striatus. The sequence continues at coordinate 2,976,426 of NC_090782.1, read as the reverse complement.
TTTTTTATTTTACTATTTGTAGGTATGTATTTGAGTAAAATATTTTTTTTAATTTCATCCTCTAAACTATTCCAAACATTTCTCCCAAATTTCAAAGAAAAATATAAACATTTGTCGAAAATTAAAATGGTCAAAAGAACAAAAAGGGTTGCAGTTTTCAGACCTCAAATAACCAAACCAAACAAGTTAATATTTATTTTGAAACATCACAATACTAATTTTTTAACTTAGTCAGGAAATCAATATTTAGGATTTGATGTGATCGTCCATCTACCTCTTCATCACATTCCAGAGGTGCTCAGAGGGGTTCAGGTCTGGAGGTTGGGCTGGCCACGACAGGGGCCTTATCTGGTGGTGCTCCATCACAGCTTGACTGACCTATGTGGCAACGATCCTTTTCCTACTTGAGAAGCAAGTCCCCTGAGATGGGGAATATTGTCAGCGCAGAAGGAAGCAGGTTTTCTTCAGGGGTAACCTTGTGCAAGTCTTGACTCATGCGTCCTTTGCAAACACAAGTCTGCTTGATTCCAGCCTTTAAAGACCAACTCCAGATCATCACCGATCCTACATCGAATCTCACAGAGGGTGGAGACACTGTGGCTTGTAGGCCTGTCCAAGTCTTCTTCTAACTATTAGATGGTGTTGGACAAAGCTGAAATGTGACTCTTCAGAGAAGATGATCTTACTCCAGTCGCTATGGTCCAATCCTGATGGTCTTTTGCAAACCTCAGCCTGGCTAATGTTTGATTCTCATTGATGAATGCCTTTTTTCTAGCTCTATGTGACTTGAGCGTCGCCCCTAGGAGCCTGTTTCAAACGGGTCTTGCTGTGCATTTCACCCCTGCTGCCAATCGCCATTCTTACTGTAGGACACTTGCTGTCATCCTGATGTTTTAGACATTTTAAGTATGAAAGCAATCTGACGCTCACTGTATCACTCTGCCAGTAGAGCCAGAGTTGAACCCTTCTTTTCCTCACCCAAAACTATTCTCTTCAACTTCTGTCATGGTCAGTAGTTATTTCCTAAACCAAATACTTCTGAAGTACTACCAACACTTTAAAAAAAAAAAAATCCAGCTGGTACCAATGCAATTGGGACGTGTTGACCACAGCAGTGGTTCTTAACTTTTGCTTGTTAAAGCAGATTTGGTTCAGGTGTTCACCTGATCAATAGCTCATTAAGTAGAATGATGTGTGCTTGTGTTTGAATTCATCAGACACTAGAATGAAATGGCTGTTAAACGTGTAGAGATGCTGATTTCAGAAAGAAAATTGAAGGGGTCTCCTAATTTTTTCAGAGCTGTATGTGTCTAAAATGGGGAGTCCTGGCTTGAGTCATAAACGAGTCCATTTACTACTGATGGGCAGCTGAAGCCCCATGAAGCATTGAAGCTTTTCATCTAATCGGTTCACTCTGGTTCGAAGCTTCTTGAGGCTTCATTTGCTCTAGTACGACATCTACTGGACGCTAAAATATCAGTTGGCATGAGTTTGAAGTGTGTGACATTTTACAGAAAGCCTGTGAATAAAACTGCCAGCAACACAAAGAAGTATGCAAAACATGTACATTTCAGTGATGGCAGTACATTGTGTGTGTAGAAATAAATTAAAAATAACGATTATCTGTTAATCCCCATAGGGAAATGACTTGCACACGTATACAGTATATTGGCACTTGCGCATTCGTGCATCAACGCGCGAATGCGTTGATGCGTATTCGCATCAACGTGCCTCTGTATATATACCACATGTATATATTATGTAAAAGTGCCCAGGTATGTGTTGGTATGCATTTACAAGAAAAGGTAATCAGGAGACTGTATATATGTATATAATATGTACTGTATATATCATTTATATACAGTGCGCCCTCGGTCTTTGCGGTTAATGCGTTCCAGGAACCACACGCGGTTGAGGAATCCATTATCAAGATCACACTCTATTCAATTTATTATTTACGGTAATTTTAACGTTTATGAACCCTCCCCATACTGATATTAAACCACCTTCTGTCTCCATTACCTTTTCCCACACTCTAATAGACTGTTTAAAGCACTTTTGTGTCTCACGTAAGTCCGAGACTGACGGACCAAAGCAAGCGCACTTCCGGATGCCTTCAACCAATGGAATGCGCGTACGGTATCATGTGACTGCGTACCAAAATCCGCGATGAGGTGAAGCCGTGAGCGTTGATGCGCAAATGCGCACTGTAATATATATATAATATATATATTATATATACAGTATTATACATATTATATACCGTTTACAGTTCACCTATGATTCAATCTGTGTGTTCAGCAGTGAATACTTATATTTGAGTATTAGACAGTCGTGTTTTTGAACATCATAGATAAGTTAACCTGTCCAATCCTGTTGTTTCATCGCTCATAATCACAATAAAAGAAAAACACTTGAAAAGATTGACAAAAAAATATTTATTACCTTCCAAAAGTGCCCAGGTATGTGTTGATATACATTTACAAGAAAAGGTAATCGGGAGACTGTTGTGAGTTAGTGAGAAGGGGTCTGATAAACTTCAAATGGTTGCATCTTATCTTTTGAAGACCCAAATCATACAGAGAACTTGATGAATCTGGTCAGCCGTGGAGCCTGCAGGGGGGCAGATGACAGTGCTGTCCCTGGGTGGGGGTCTAGTTGTTCTGTGAGGCCTGCTGCATGATGACTGAACACAGGCTCAGTATCTGCAGGTATTCATCTGCACCATCTGTCAGGCACTTACTCACAACCTGACACAGAGCAAACACAGGGAATGATCAAGTGCGTTAAGACTTCATCTTATAAATAAGCCACATCTGAGACTTTCATTCCCTAAATTGGTGAGAACATTATTTTTAATATCTCAAATCCAAACTAACACCTCTTCAGTACAACATGCTAGAGGGACTTCCACCTGCAAACCAAGCTGCATAACTTCTGTGAATGACGGTACTTTGCAGAAAACTGATTGTTCAGAAGGTGGTTTTATTCATTTTAATCTGTCACCGTTAGGTTGGGTGTGCAGTACAGGTTCTAAAAGTGACTGATGTATCCCAGGAAGAGATGAGGCAGCACCATCAAATTGAAAGAGACATGTTACCCTCAGTATCCGACACTCCCCCATAGGGGAGGCCTTAAACTCAAAATGCAAGAACAAAGCTCCTGCCAGCTGGATTCCAGACTGAGTTCTTGGCTCATCGCCCTCCAGTGGGATCTGTTCCATGAACTCGTCACTGCGTTCTGTGGCTCACAGACATGACTCTAAGGTTTCGGGAGATTTCTGGTTCCAGTTCTGCTCATGGTTCCTTTTTTCATGTCTTCCTTCTTATTACTGCCTAAACCTGCTACACAGGAACCCCCATCTGTAACAGTCCTATTGTCATGATACTCCTTTAATAAATTTCACAGCAGTTTGAAAAATTAAAGAATCTGAATGAAAAGTCATTTTTCTGAACATAAGCTTTGAATGTCTGAGAAAACAAACACACACAATCACACACAAATAGTGACTCAGACCAAGTACCCCACCAGCTGGAGGTGGTGTCCACCCCCAGCTGGACAACATAAAGAAATTCAATTTGCTCCTGTAGATTGTTTTGAAGAAAATCTCCTTGGAGCAGCAAACCCAAACCCATAGATAGGCACTTTATGGGTGTGACACCCATAAAGGTGTGATCAAATTATGTTATTGAGTTGTTTCAGTTTTATATGTTTATTGTAAGACGATTGAATTTATGTATGATTTATCGACAATGAATTCCTGTGTTCGCCACGAGGGGGAGGGTTGACGGTGCAGGTGTTGAGCTCTCGTCTTCAGTTCAGCAAGGAGACGAGGGGATTAAACAACTCACCGTTACCTGTGGTGTGATTTTGTGTTTCTTGCAGGTCAGTGGTGAGTGGAATGTTATCTTTGATGTCGGGGCGTGATGTGTATGTAAAGCACTGTGTTGACTGTCAGGAGCTTTATTTTCTTTTGAGCATCATTTGACAAATAGTTTAATTCCTTCAACACGAATGTCATGCTAGCATGTTAAGCTTAGCTTGTTAAGCATGTGCATTAAGCATGTATACATACATACATCTTCCAACCCGCTTAATCCGCTAACGCAGGTCGCGGGGAGCCGGTGCCTATCCCGGCAGTCTCAGGGCGTGAGGCAGGGGACACTCCGGGCACGACGCCAGTGTACCGCGGAGCCACATAGAAACAAACATACACACACACACTCACTCCTATGGTCAATTTTGGGACCGGCCAATCAACCTGAAGCGCATGCTTTTGGAGGTGGGAGGAAGCCGGAGAACCCGGAGAGAACCCACGCAGACACGGGGAGAGCATGCGAACTCCGCACAGAGCGGGACTCGAACCCGGGTCCGCCGTGTTGTGAGGCTGCAGCGCTAACCACTGCGCCACCGTGCCGCCCCATTAAGCATGTATGATCATTTAAATTAGTTTTGGGATATACAGGTATGTTTGTTCTTTCCATAATGTTCTTGAATGTATGCTGTATGGTTTTATTTAATCTGCCAGTGGACTACATGTTATATTGCCAGACCTTTTATGTTTTATATTTTACTACGCTGTAGTTGGTGAAGTATTGTTTTGTCTGAAATTCCAGGGATCCATAATGTTAAACTATTAATATATGTGTATGAAAGTTTACATGAAAATATGTCTTCAGTTCAGCAAGGAGACGAGAGGATTAAACAACTCACCGTTACCTGTGGTGTGATTTCATGCTTCTTGCAGAACACATTTAATCTGATCGGACCTCAAATCGGGGTCTGTTACACTAGCCAGTGCTTGTTCATATCATTAGCAGTGAAGACTAGCATCACACTGGTTCACTCACTGAGTACCAATGACATCTATAGACGTCAATAACGTTTTTCAACAGGGCCGACCAGGGGACAGTCAGGTGGAGCTTGTCAGTGAAAATCAGGCTCCCTTAATGGAATTTAGCTTCATGACGACAAATCCAGTTACAGAACAGAGGATGCCGAATCAGAGGCAGCTTACAATGATACAAAGTTTGCGTATGTCAGAGCTCTCCCACGAGCAAACACTGTGTCACTCTGAGCGAAGCATCTTGTGATCAGTGAAGAACAGAAAAAGTAGAAAGTCGAAGGAGATCAATTTATACAAAGTGCTGGCAGTCAGTGAGTCAAAAAAAAGGTTTTTTGTCCAGTCTAGAAGAAATATTCAGACCTATTAGTTCAATTCCTATGATTGTCTGCTCCGGGTTGGTGGAAAGTGTGTGTTCCAAGTAACCTACAGACCACAATGCAATTAAAATGATATGTGGCAATTTAACAGTGTACAGTCAAACCTCGGTTTTCGAACGGTTATGTTCTCGACCAAATCGGTTTTCGACCAGAAAATCCGAGAATTGTACGTCTCGGAACTCGACCAAAATTCGGCTCTCGACCAAACCGAAAGAAGCCAAGCGTACCTGAACGCGACTCACTTGGGAGCCGAGCGAACTTCAATGCCCAGGATGCTTCCTCCCTAGCGCATTCGTGTTCAAAGTTCGATAGGATATCTTTATTAAAATAAAACACAGTGTCTATTTCTACCCCTTTTTATTTAATGGTAAACAGTATACAGTGCAGTTTATGGTGTAAAATAGTTTAAAAAAAAAAAACTTAGAAAAAGTTTGTTTTTAGACTTGGAATGGATTAAAATTATTTACATTAATTATAATGGGAAAAATAGTTTCGGATTTCGAACAACTCGCTTTTCGAACAGCCTTCTGGAACGGATTATGTTCAAAAACCGAGGGTTGACTGTACGTTCATAAAGGCAATGTAGATTTATAAAGAAAACAGTCAAACAGGAACCCACAAATCCTCCTTGATCCCATCTGAATCACTTACTGCCATCTTCTCGGTGATGGCTGACTTCTGCTTGTCACTCAGGTCCTCCTCGATGATGACATCATGGAACTGACTGAGGATCTGTGTTGCAGCATAACCTTCATCCACTATATTCTGGAAGAGGAGACAATCAGTGAGACTGTAACCAAAAGAGAAATCCAGTGGCGCATACGTTCACTGTACGCCAACATTTTTGGTGCATTACAGATGGAAATGTTTTTAAATTCTTTGCTCTAAAAGGTTTTAGACGTTCTAGTTAAAAATACTGCATAAGAAGAAAACCAAAACCAAAACAAAGCCAGTCTCTCTCTGCTCTAATGTGAGCAACCTGTTCTTTCTCCAGCATGTCAGCTTTTCTCAATATCTTCATTGCATAAATGTGTCCTGTGTCTTTTTTCTGCACCAAACGGACCTCTCCAAAAGCACCTCTTCCAATAACTTTAAAGGACTTAAAATCATCCAAACCAAGTCGCGTTCTCTTCAATCTTAAAAACTCGGTCTCTTTCCGTGCATGCTGCGAGCGCCGCATAACTTTCTCCTCATCTGGCAAACCCTCATCATCCATGGCTTTCTCCAGCTTCTTCTGCCTCATCTCACGCTCCTCATGCTGGGTTAGCAGAGTGCTGTAGAAGTTTTCCAGTGTCAGTTTGGCCACAGTCACCCTCTCACGGGTGTGGTTGCTCATGGGAAGGGCAGCAGCAGTCCCTCCCGTCATGGCCATACTATCCTCCGTGTCCTGCTCCAGAGTCAATTATTGGCTTGCGGCCACCCCACGACCCAGTTGAATTAATAAATTTGTGTTTTCTACCTAATATTTAGGCTACTGAACGTGAGAGGTTTCAGCAACCCTTTAGCGGAACTTATCCATCTGCTCAGGAAACATCGCCAATGTCAATAGCAAATCTCAACATAAGTCAACTGTGGATGACAAGAAGCTAGCCTGAAATAATTTTCAAATATGTAAATGTCTACATTTACACATCCTGACCTTCCTCCGTCTTTTTCGCTACGAAATCTGGAATAAGAGCGATGCTTTCTGTGGTCGTCAGGCTCATCCATTGAAGTTTCTCCCATCCATTTTTTCCCCTGTTAAAAGGGTTTTGGGGGGAGTTGTTCCTTATCCGATGCGAGGGTCGCACTGCTTGCAGTGCACAAAGGTCAGAGGGATATCGTCCATATGCAGATTGTAAAGCCCTTTGAGACATTGTTTGTGAATCTGGGCTATATAAAAATAAATAAACTTGAAACTTGAAACACATGCCACACAGTAGAGTGAAGTGAAACAAACAGGAACATGTTGATGACACCTCACTACACCTACCCTGACTGCAACTTCTAGTTTCTCAAATGTTCCTTTGAAGCAGATCTGGAGCAAACCGTCAATCATTTTTGGAGGGACGACCTACAAGGACAGGAAGACACGAATGGGACATTATGAGCCAGGGTTGGAAGTGTGCAGGACATTCAGGCTGCAGTGAATAAACGTGTCCATCATCAGATCTACAGTATGTGTAGGTCATGTAGAGGCCTGTCTCACCCCAGCTATTTCAATGATGTCATGTTCTGTGATGTCCTTGTCGACGCTGAGGCGGGCAGCACTTTGGAGAAAAGTAATGGCTTTCCGCAAGTCTCCCTCAGACACCCTCACCAACGCTGCTATACTCTAGATGAACAGAAAAAAATAGGATTTGATCCCAGTACCAGAATTGAACGTGGAATTCTGTTACATCCTCTGTAAAAACAAAACACAATAAAAACCTTTACGTAAAAGTCAAAAGAACATCAAGGTAATAAAGCATCTACTTTCTTTGCTCAGTCCAAGTGTGTAGATTCTCATTCATCCAGGTCATAGTTATCCAAAGTTTTTTAAATCAATCTGGGACTTAAATCTGCTGGACTTGTAGAAAGTTCCTTGTGGTCGTTTCACTTCTGAACCGAGAGGCTTCTTCAGTTCTGGTCGTGGTAACTCGTAATTCAACGACCCCCACTGACACCCCGCCATCGTTGAGGATCCAGGCGGGTCTTGGCAACGGTCGTTGGAATGTGAACAGTACTGACCACACCTCACAGAAGTTAGAAGCTGAGGCAACACCAACCACCACCAGAACTGAAGAAGACTCTTGGATGAGAGGTGAAAGGTCTTCAAGGAACTTTTTGAAAGTCCAGTGTACTGATTTAAACACCTCCCATGTCCAAGTAATGTAACAAATGATGCACATATGCAGCACAGCAGTGGAACTGTGTTGTCTCTGTTTTACCTCCTTGGTGTACTTGAGGTTCTCCTTCTCACAGATCGCCAGCAGACGCTCTTCTTGGATCTGATTGGCGAGCGGTTTGAAGCGAAACTTGGAACATCTGGAAGTCAGAGGTTCAATAATCCTGTCGAGCACACACAGAGGCAGCGGAGTCAGTATTTCTCACATAAACAGGGGGTTGTTAGTGACTAGGGGGGGGGGGCACACTGACCTACTGATGTAGTTGCAGATGAGGCAGAAGCGGGTGGTGCGGGACTCCTTCTCCATTGTTCGTCTGAGAGCGGCCTGAGCCGGTGCCGTCATGGAGTCTGCCTCATCCAGGATGATGATCTTGAAAGGCGGGCATAGCTTTCCACTAGGAACACAGTCACACACACAGTCAGCCGTCGAGACCCGATTGCGATTTAGTCAGAGATTAATCTCAGCAGATGTCCTAAATATAACAGAATATCCCTACAAAACTTATCCGCATACGAGAAACAAGGGCTCCAGCAGAAATGAAGCTTCACAAGGAAAAGATGATCAACAATATGGACGGGTTAGCCTTGACGATGCTGGCTTGGATGATACAAGCAACAGGTGTCCGCAGGACCAAGGCCTAATACTAGAGGAGTTGAGGAAACTCTGTAAAGACAACCAGGAGGGACATATTCCCACTAAAATATTCCTCGAAAGACTGGAACAGGCCATCGAGGGTATTAAAGACCAGGTGGGCGAACACAAAGAGAGGATTAGAAAGGTGCTCAAACTACACCAGAGATGGATTTCATGATTGAAAGGGCACGTCGTTCTCTTCCATCTAAACCTCAAGACCCCACAGCCCCTCCCAGATAGATTATTGGGAGATTTCTGGATGAAGCTGTATACGACAAGCATGGACTCAAGGAAAAGTCCTATTCCACAGTAAAAGGATCTTCTTTGACCATTACTCTCCTGCATTACTGAAGAAACGAGCAAAAGTTCATGAAGTCATCAAAGCAGCGTAAAGGCGATGGATATAAAGGCAAAATGTCTCTATCCTGCAAGACTGAGAGTTAAACCGAAAATGGGGATACAAGACCTTCGATTCACTGACGAGGGCTGCAGCAATGCTGAAGGACCTGGGAGGAGGAGCTGAAGGAAGGATGGAGGAGCAGTGTGAGGAGAAGAAGGGAAAAGATGTTGTCAGCATCAAATCTGGATGCTTTACTACAAGCAGAGGAATAAACTGCCACCAAGACCAAGGTAGATCAAAGACTATAAAGACTGGAATGAAGAGTTGACTTTGGTTGACATAGGAAAAATAACAACAAAAGGACAATGAACGTATCTAATAATGCAATATGTAAATACTTGATTGGTTGTCAAAGGAACCTTAAGACCAAATACTGATGGAGGATGTTTCTTTTACATGAGTGGATTACACTCATTTGGACCTTTTTCACACGCAGGTGTGTTATGGTCATTTTTGCACATTGTGAGCTTTCTCCCACAGAGAGGGTAGGTCACACCTCTCTGACCCGGTGCACACAGGGATTAGACACAGTTAAGATTAAACTACTGTATCCGATGGGTAATGTGGAAGTTCAGTTTGGTGTTGTTTTTTCTGATTTTCTCCCAGATAGGTGCTGTGGACTACAGTTTGTTTATGTGTTATTTAGTATGCGTAAAGATTTTTTTTCCTTTTCTTAACAGATGTTTGCGAACAGGCATGGCAGTGTAATCAAAATCAAAAAAGAGATAATGACCTATTTGAATTTTGTTATCTATAAGAGCAAATAAAACCCAATTAAAAGAAAGAAGATATTGGGGCAGTTAAGGCAACTGCGATGCTCAGTAGCTCTGATTCAGGAAACACATTTAACAGAATCAGAGCATTTAAAACTGCAAAGGGAATGGTTGACCAAGTCTATAGTGCATCATATGGGAAGAGGAAAAAAAAGAGGGGTGGCTATATTATCTAACAAATCTGTATATTACAGCAATGAAAAAACTTTTCAAGATACAGAAGGCAATTAAATCATGGTGACTGGAACACGTGCAGGAACAAAATTAACTATTTTAAATTTATATGCGACAAATGAAGATTGCCCAAATTTCTTTAAAACGATTGCTGCCCTTGTGGCAGGAGAAGCAGGGGGAACTATAATGATAGGAGTGACTTTAATTGTGTATTAAATATTAAATTAGACAGATTACCCACAACAACGATACCACCATCTAAAAAGTCAAAACGAGTATGAAATACGGTGAAACAGCAAGGATTGGTGGAAGTGTGGCGTCATTTCTACCCGAGTGACAAAGATTTTACATTATTGTCCCAAGTACACGGTAGATATTTGAGGATAGACTACTTTTTTATATGAGAATAAAATAGCACTATAGGATCAGTAACAATTTCAGATCACAGCCCCGTAACTATGAAACAAATTTGGCCGTACAAAACCACTTTAAATACTGGAGACTCAACTAGCAGATACTGGTATAAAACAAGAAATACAATCAGCTTTATCCGATTATTTTTCCCTTGATGATAATGGGGCTGTCTCTCCCTCAACATTATGGGATACGAGAAAGGCCACAATAAGGAGGAACATCATCTCTGCAAGATGGAACTGTGTTAAAGCATCCATATGTTGATTAAATGATGAAAGATGTAAAAAACAAAAAAACAAAAGTGTTACATTCCTGACCTTGTCCTGAGGAAGAAAGAAAGAGGAAAAAAAAGTGGTCCATAGTCTAATATCTGGGAATAGTTTGTGTTTTGTATTTTATTTTTATTATTTAATTTTTTTATTACTAATATTTTTTTGTCCTGTCGGGGTTTTTGTTTGTTTAAAAAAAAAATTTAAACAAAGAAAAACTAAAAACTAAAAATACAGTTAACGCCAATTTACTCCATTTTAAGTCTGTCCGCCACAAATATTGGAATCGTAAAATCACTCGTAAACCAATAGAAAGCACATAATACCATGTTATCGCACAATAAATCTGATTAAAAACATAGAATTCGCCCGTAGCAACGACCGTGGCCAGCAATGAGAAAGAAGCGGCTGAAGACTAGACGGCGACGTTTTTTAATGTACTGTATTTAAAATAACATTTAATTGATTTTAAGCTTAAAATAGATTTGTATGAACCAAATGTTATTGAAAATGCATACATGAATAAAATACAGTAATCCCTCGCATACTCGCGCTTAAAAATGCCCGGTTTCACTTCATCGCAAATTTTTTTGGCTGTCAGCCAATAGTGCATGCTATTGGCTGACAGCATCTGGAAGTGCGCCTCGCAGTGCACTTCCGTGTAATAAAGAAACACTAAAAATGCTTTTAGCAATCTATAAGAGTGTGGGAAATGGTAATACAAATAGAAGGTTCATAAAACTTTTAAATTACCGTAAATGATAAAATAATTTGTCGCTATATCGCGGAATTTTGTTTTTTGCGAGTGGTTCTGGTTAACAGCGAGTAACGAGGGATTACTGTAAAGTACAGAACTGGGAATGGTTGTCTTCAGTTTAACCTGGAGACTAGCCAATTACGTTATTTTTGAACTTGCTTCGCGCCTCTTTGAACCGATTAACATCGTAAACTGAGGAATGATCGAGTACGTGAGTAATGGAAGTAAACTTACTCTGAACGACTCCCTGCCACAGTGAGCTGGGCGAAGTTCTTCACCTTCTCCCTGATGACCTGGATGCCTCGTTCATCAGAGGCGTTGAGCTCCAGGACTCTTTGTCTGTACAGCTCTGGGCTGGAAGACAAGCAGCGGAGCAGGACGTTAATCCAGACAGCTGAAACGTTGCTGGAACAAAGACGCCTCAATCCATCAAGACGCCCAAAGCACACAGATACCAAAGCTAAACAGAAGAGATACAGTAGCACAAATCTGACTGACTGATCTGAATAAAGAAACAACTTCACTAGGCAGAAGAAATGAGAAGAAAGAAAGCAGGAAAGGGAAGAAAAAGGGAGGAAAATAAAAAAGGTAGAAAACAGTTTGTCAACAGCTAACGAACCCATAAAGTTCTCTGGCAGCAGCCAAGATGGTGGAGGTCTTTCCTGTCCCAGGAGGGCCATAGAACAGCAAGTTAGGAAGCTGCAATGAGAACATAAAAATGTCCGTGACTGAGTCAGGTATATTCTGCATATATTTACTGCACACTTAATTACACATAGTGTTATTTAGTGAGAGCAGTCTGTCATAGATATACCATAAATGTTATATAAAATGCTCCATACATAACCTGGATCTATAAAATCTGCATGTCTTGAAGATGTTATGTGTGGTGGAGATGAACCAAATTCAGATACTTTGAAGTTCTGGGTCGATCATGTAGGAGAGAAACTGAACACCAGTCCATTAGCAGGAGTCCGTCTGACTGCTTAGACCCTCTCCAATGATGTAATTAGTTTGGCCTTCTTATAAACAGGAAAGAGTATTGATATCTACTGTTGGACAAGTCGAAAAAGGGGAGATGGAGCGATCTGACACGTGTTTTTGAGCCAGGCTGTGGTTGACATGGGATACATGTCAGATTTGATGGACTAACATTCCTGAGTCTGGTCCTATCTCTTCTTTTCATCTGGACAAAACAAGAACAATCTCTGCAAACTCCTGCTTATGTGCAGCACTGAGACTGAGACGTCATCACCTGGGGAGGCTGTTGTTGCTAAGTGGGGGCAGCCTGCCTGTCTGAACCCTGATTCCATGTCTCAGTTGAAGTGCTGAAGTGTTCATTGGTCCAGGGTGATGCTGAGGATTCTCAATATTGTAGCTGTTCTAAAAGGGAACACTACAGCTCCTTTTCTGTTTTATTTTATCCTCAACCACCAACTTTAGTAAAAATATCTTTCTACAACACAGACATACTTTTATGACAGGATGATCATTTGTGTAGATGGAAAAGTTCTTTAACGGAGAAGTGTTCTACGTTGTGTGAACATAATTGCACTGGATGATACTCTTGTACCTGAGCACAGGTGACTGGGACAGACATCATCGGGCCTTGTTACTCACATCTGCTCCTTCCAGAGACTTCTTCAGCACTGCTACCACTTCCTCCTGAAAGGCGACCTCATCAACACACTTTGGCCGGCTGAAAAACAAACAAACACAGGATGTCACTGTAGGCTCACCCAGTCATTAAAGACATGTGATACAACCATGAAGAGGAACAGCTGGAAAGTCTTACAGTACAGCATCAACAGTATTTATAAGGGGATAATAAGTAGAAACATGTCTCTGTGCAATCCCATACAAGTACCAATGACTAACCTCTATAACACCTCTACAACATCCCAACAAAGACAGAACACAATAAGTACTGCAAAGGTACTACATTAGACTGTACAGGTATGATGTCCTCATGATATGAACATCCAAATAATGAACATCTGTCGATATAAACAACCGTTTGTCTGTCTGTAGTAGTTCCCCTTTCTGCCACAAACCTGGCAGCGTTTGTTTAACACCCCATAGATTCAGAATTCACGTCAAGTTAAAATGACTCAACAAATCTCAGACTCATGAACAGTTTGCTCTGATGTCAGACTTCATGTGGTTTTTTCGTCTTTCTTGTGTGCATCATCTGTAGCATTTAATCCTTCCTTTATCAACATCTTAGTGAACTTCTGAGCAAGAAACGAACCCACAATGCATTTCTGTTCATGGAGACGTTCACCAACATGGAGACTGAAGATAATTCAGGTCAGGTTGAAAGCTAGAGCCAGCAGAGTAGACTATAGACTATAGAAAACTGTCACTACCTGCCTGTTAACTCATACTTTAATTACTGATGGGGTTGTCATCTTGTAGGAGACAAATGACGTACGGGTCAAATGATGGGTCTCCTGGGGATAAGCAGGAACCAGTGTTGCTGAAAGGTTTCTTCTCGGAAGCATTGACGGTTTTTTGACTGCTGACCTCTGAATGCTTTTCTATTTGATGTTCACTACTGGTCGAGTTAACCGAGAAACTTCATGGAAATAAAACAGTAATCAAACATGAAGGGGCCTGTCAGACTTTTGATGACCAGGGAGTGCATCAGCGTGTTATTCACGTCAGTGTGGTGGAACACCTCACTGGATTAAAGCTTGGCTTAGCCTCTACACCCCGAGTATAAAATTTATGCAGCAGAGGTAGAGATGGAATAGTTACATTATGGTACTGCTTTATTTTACTTCGTTATGTGTTGTTTTTATGTCCTGTTATTGTTTCTGGTCAGTCTTACTTTCATATTTAGAGCAGAGATGACAATTACACGACCTCAAATGGTGTCTATAGATTCAGATTTAGTAAGTAACGACTTCAAAACAATTCAGTTTAACAATAGCCTCTCAGAACCAACTGTGTTCATAGGTTGAGGACTACCTGTATTCTTACTAAGGTGCAATCATGAATTCTATTTCTTACTATTTCTCTACCCAGGGAACGGCTCTGGCTTTCTTCTCTGAACTGGGTCCGGCTGCCTTCGGAGCTTTGGTAGCCTGAACAGTCGCTCCTTTCAGAAAGGCTTGCATGGCTCCTCCTGATTCTGGTGAAAGTGACAGAAACAAGAAGGTGCAGACACACGCATTACATTTAGATGACCTGAAAACACACAGCACAAACACCAGAGACACACAACGTGCGCATCATGGATGGACTCACATCCCTGCTGATACTCCTGACCGTCGGTAGCTTAAGTTTCTTCTCAGTACATAGAACAATTACGACTATATGCTGTAATAACCAGTCACGATCGCTTTAACAGTAAAAAAAATGCTGACGATTGATTTTAGTCCAATTGACTGAATGCCCGGCTTGAAATTAGCAAAAGCAACTGTTGTAATATGATCGCACTTCATTTGCACAATGACAACAAAAGTTTGGCATCTGCTAGCCTGGTCCCTGTTAGCTCGTTAGCTGTTCGTCAGGGTTTGGTTTACGTACAAACACATTAATCGTATTTCATACCCTATTGAGCAGAAAACAGCGGAGTTGTTGAGTAGCAAAATAACGATGGCGGTTGAGTAAAGTCTTGTCCGGGCGTGAGAACCAATCCGGACATCGACATGTGTAACACAGGTAGTATCTTCCCGCTCTGGAGGAGAAAACTACTTCCGGTGACGACATTTCCTGATATCCAATCAGATGATGCGGATGCTGGAGATGGTCCCGCCTTCTGTTTCCCGGCTCCTCCCACCCTTTTCTTCTCACGTCTCCTCCTCTCTGATCCAAATCATCATGATGTATAATATTCTGAGTTGCAAGTGCAATACTAATTATATACTGTATATCCAGTCTGTAGGGTGACTTTTATTGCCGGTGACTTTTAGTTGTCTTATTTAAAGTAGCTCTTATTATGCACGGCTTTACCTACCAGACCGGTGCTTGAGGTTTAGGTTTAGGGCCTATGATTAGCTGCTGCCGGCTGCGACTGATGGTCGTTTCCCTGGTAATCCCAACAGTGAGCATTCTAATGCTTGTGATTACTCTCATAAAAACATGGAGCTGGATCAGCGGCTCTGTACCAGGCAGCCCAAGCATGAATGATGGACGATGGGTGGAGGCTATTGATTTTCTTTGTTTGAGCATTCCTGAAAATGTTATGATGTTTTCAGGACTCTTAGCAAGGATATAATTTCTTACAATATAATATCAGTTCATTAATATTTTTCTTTTGTTCCCTCTACTGTGAATATAATGGAAGTTTGGCGTTACTTCAGTTTGCTGATGACGGTCCATGAGCTCCAGTCCAGATTCAGGACCAGGATTTCTCCTGTGGACCATTAACCCCCATCCCATCACTGCTCCATCCCCTCTGTTTCTGCGTGTCTCCCTCTGCCCTGGAGGCAGATATAGCCGTCCTCTGATTGGTTGTCTCTCTGGGTGACTCAGCTTCTTTATTAGAGAAAACAGAACATCACCAAAGCGCCAGCAGTAGTGTCTCTTCAGCAGAAAAAATATTATACTTATTTTTCTAGTTTTTTCCCCCAGTTCCTTAGGACAAATATTTCTTTTCACCAGTTATTTTACGATTTTTTGGGAGTCATTTTCCAAAGCTTTGCTGTGTGGATTATTGGTTTTTTTCCCCTTTACTTGAAGACTTATTATTACATGGTTTGTTTTCCACCATGATGAAGATTAAAATTAAGTTGATTTTGTCAACTTAACTTCTTTTAGGGTTTCTTCTCTGTTTTTCTTATTTTAAGGAGAGGCTGGAACACTAATTGACTGGCTATGTTGGGGTTTTGCATCATTGTTGTCATCCTAGAGATTTCTGATTGGTTGGATTTGAAGAAGCTGTTATGACAAAGAGAAGATCGTTGTCTGAAGAAAAAAAATTACAGAATAACGGACTGAAAAAAAAATCAACCGATAAAGACGAGAAAGTGCCTAAAGGAAAAAAAAACTGGATATTGGAACAAAAGAACAGCGGCAGGAGGTGTGGCAGGGAGAGGGAGACGCAGAGAGAGAGAAGGGGAGGAGAGTGTGAGCGACACACACCCTGAGATGCTGTGCTGGATGAGAGAGGAGGAGATGTCGGTCCAGGAGCTGCTACAGAGGGTGCAGTGTGTCATCACTCATGTCGGTAGGTTGTCTCATTTATCCATTTGTCCTCATTTTCTTCCTCATATGTCACACTTGAAGCTTGTGAGAAGAAATGTCTCTGTGGGGTGAATTTGTGGGGCTGCTCCTCTCATGGAGCATCGTTTAAGGTTAAACCAATAGTGTGCTGTTAAAAAAGATGCAATACTTTTCTGTACTTCCACCGAATTTGTTGAAAATTGAAATGGAGGCAGAATAGATGGAGGACAGGCAGGGAATGTGAGTCCTGTCAGCAGGACCGCTGAGGGCAGAGGGACATTCTGCACATGGGCAGAAGCGAAACTATGACGTCAGCACACGACGGGGGGGGGGGGGGGGGGTCGGATCGATGGAGTTTGATCAGTGTTGGTTTTTCTGTGGTTTTTCTGGATAATCAAATATATTGTCGTTGCCTTATCTCACTGTTTAGTCAGATGTTTGCTTATTTTGCTGTCAGAGTTGTTGGTTCATCTGAGTTGATTCTGCTAAGAATGATTTCCTGTCGTTGATATTGAAGAGAAATGTAATTACACTATGCTCCTCTCCACACATTTTAGCATTTAGTCATCTAATTTAATGGATAAACATGCTGGTGAATCAATTGCAATTTATTTTCACATACATACACGTCTCTCCTTTCTATTTCACCGTTTTTATTTTCCCATTTGTTTCCTTTCTATTCCTTCTACATCCACACCACTCTTCTGTCGCGGTCCTCTTCCTCTTCCTCCTCCTCCTCCTCCTCCTCCTCCTCCTCTTCCTCCTCCTCCTCCTCTTCCCCTGTTCTGCATCCGGGTTATTTGCCTGGTAGGTAGGTAGGTAAATAGGTTAACGTGCCACATCACCCTCCCTCATTGCAGTGAAAGGTGGATGGGGTGAGGTGGGGGTGACTGCTGACTTCGGTTGAGGGTTTCTATGGAAACAAATCTATCTTTGCCTGCGTGGTGTGTCCTGAGGTGATAAACTGGGGGCACACAGGATGTGTTAACAGTGTTTGCAGCATCTTAGGCTGCTCGGTGATATTTGATGAAGGGTTGAGCTTCAGGCCATGAGGGGTTCATTTTGAGGTAGAACAGTTTGCAGATGCAGGAGTGTTTTTAGTGTTTTTAGTGGTTGTGACCTTGAGAGCAGTGATCGCCTTATTGCATTGTATAATGCTGTGGGTTTGTTTTTTTTGTGGACAGCCCTTAAGAAACCCGGAGAGTAAGTCGAGGTTTTACATCTGGCTCAAAGTTAGACTGAGGCTCAGACCACCGACCTGCAGAAAGTTGAGGATGCTCAATATTTCAACGTTGAGTTGTGTGGGTAGGTAACACTGACTGGTTAATTTATGCTCCTCTGATTTATTTTGTAGTATCCAAAATTGTTCTTTACAAAATGCTGCTTCAATAATTACAGAATAAACAATTTCATAAAATTTGAATCATTCAAATATTGTTTTACCTATTAATACATTTTGGAGACATTTTGAGTTTGATATAATATTGGATATTCCTCTATAAGTCCCAACAACAAAAAATCTGAATAATAAGTGAATTCAAAACAGGTAAACCTGAGCTCATGTCGTTTGGAGTTATGATGTTCTCGATTATACTTCGGTTTAAAAAACAAAAAAAAAAAACTGAATAATTTAAAATCAAGTTTACGTCATTTTAGTGGAATTGTAAGAAAAAAAAAAAGTAAACCATTAACAACACATAATACCATGTAACTGTACAAAAAAATCAAAATAAAAACATATATTATTACCAACAATTATGACCAACAATGAGGAAGAAGTGGATATAGACGAGAGAGCGACGTTTTACTGTATTATATTAAAAAATAAAATTTAACTATTAGTGGGAGTAACCCAGAAGGAAACCCACACAGACGTGGAGACAGAATGCAAACTCCCCACAGAAAAGCCTATTCTTGCAGCTGTTCTGGTGTGAACAACTGATCAATAGCAGAAACTATCATAAAAAAGAGTTGAACAGTTTGTACCTCACTGTATGTCCCAGCTAGCGACCATACTCACTTTTTATTTCAAACATTTAATCATGGTATGAATGAAAAATCAGCAGGAAAAGGATACTGTTGTTTTACGGCAGGCATTTCACTGTATTGTGCTGTACAAGGTTATTATTGATTATTTTAATTTAATTTGTTTCTTCTGTTCACAACAGGTGAAAAAAGCTAACTAGTCAGGTTAGTAGTTTATTGACGATGTCATCCTGAGACTGTCAAAGTTAATAACAGGGGTCAAAGCAGGCTGGTCAGCGGTTTTAAAACACTCTAGTTAGCTGTTTCACTGTTGGGTCCTGGTATGGAAATATTTGACAAACCAGGAATGAAGAGTTTTGAATAAATTCAAAATAATCATTAAATTTGGCTCTGTTTCATTCACTTACCCAATAACTCATAACCCAGCATGTTACCGACGCATCTTTTGACAGACAGTCATCAAACAAGCTGTGGTCTGACTGCCCTGCTGGCAGGTCATTATTGTAATATGGTGCAGACAAAACAGGGGGAGCAAAAGACTAAGACGACACCAGACTTCCCTCACTGCCTGTGATCTCACTGAAAACAGATCCTGAGGCTCTGCATGTCACGTGACACGTCCCATACAGACTGTCCAGCTGATCATCAGCTTCTGCCGGTCCAATCAGTTTCCTAAAGATATAATTTTTTAAGATATATAAGTTATAATTCTGCATCTAGACGAAATAGAGCCAAATATATTTCTGGGCAATGAGATCAATCTTTTTAGATAGAATGTTGCTTTGTTGGCTTGAGGGGAATTTTTCTTGTTCTACTGGCAGCTGTACTCAGATTATCAACTGCATATATGTAACAGACCACAACTATCCTGAGCGCACGGATGTTATTCATGTAACATGACCGGATCAGGTATTCCATTGATCAAGAATGACTGATACAAGTGACTCGAATCTGGTCATCAATAATAATAAATTAATAATAATGATAATAATAGTAGTAGTAATAATAATGATGATAACAACAACAACAACAACAACAACAACAATAATAATAATAATAATAATAATAATAATAATAATGGGCGGCACGGCGGTGCAGTGGGTAGCGCTGTGACCAAGGTGGTTCCGGGTTTGTGTCCTGCTCTGTGTGGAGTTTGCATGTTTTTCCCGTGTCTGCGTGGGTTCTCTCCGCAAAAACATGCGCTTCAGGTTAATTGGCCATTCCAAATTGACCGTCTGAACTACCTAACTAACTAACTAACTAACTAACTAACTAACTAACTAACTAACTAACTAACTAACTAACTAACTAACTAACTAACTAACTAACCCTCTAGTTAGTCCAAAGCTAGACTAACTAGCTTTGTAATTAACTAGGTTTTGAACTATGTCACTGGGTTTTGAACTAACTAGGTCCTAAACAAACAATTTTTCCCTAACTAGGTTTTTAAACTAACTAACCTCACTAGGTTTTGAACTTTAAACTAAGTAACCAGGTTTAAAACTAACTAGTTTTTGAAATAACTAGGTTTTTAAATCAAGTATGTTTTGAAATAACTAACTAGGTTTTAACCAAACTAGTTTCTGAACTAACTAACTAACTAACTAACTAACTAACTAACTAACTAACTAACTAACTAACTAACTAACTAACTAACTAACTAACTAACTCATCAGGTTTTGAACAAATTAGGTTCTAAACTAACTAGGTTTTTGGACTAAGTTTTGAACTAATACACTAGGTTTGGAACTAACTATGTTTTGAATTATTATTTATTGTAAACGTTGTATTTATATTTATGTTTATTGTTTATGTTTATACTTCTACACCGATCCTGCTCTATGTGCTTTAAATTGCCCCGTTGGGGACTAGTGCAGTTTTTTGAATTGAGGTAAATCTGTGTGTTACAGGAAATGTTCCCTCAGTGTTACTTCATGACATCATTACTTTACTTCACCAACACACACACACACACACACACACACACACACACACACACACACACACACACACACACACACACACACACACACACACACACACACACACACACACACACACACACACACACACACACACACACACACACACCTCTACGCTTACAGACCAGTTACAGCGTGACTCACAGCGATACCCCTATTGGTGGCTGGTGACGTCACACCGGCTCCAGGACGTGTCATTTACCCTAACGCCTGCCCTCTCCTGGTACATAATTCATGAAGGCAGATGGTGCCTCATGGATCTAAAATGGCCACGCTCACAGCAGCGGGGGGAGCCGCTCAGGCCTGCAGATAAGAGTCCGCTGCCCAGACAGACAATCATAGTCTTGTTCAATTTAAAGCTCCATTGAAGTAAACGCCTTGTCACCAGTCTGTCTATGAATTAGTGTTTTAACAAAGGAGGGTGTGTTATGGGCACTGCATGATTGACCTTCAGAGTTTCCAGTTGTAAAGGTCAGTCTATCTGAAGGGAAGATGCTGAATGTTTCTGTGTTTTCTCGCTCTGCACGACTCAGGGAGTAGAAAGCAGTACAATATGTCTTTGACTGCAGGGACTTTCCTGTCTTTGGATAGTGAAAGTATTTAGACAGAGTGTCATATGCATAAGGTTGAACGTGTTGTTTGATCAGGACTGCGAATCCACACTGAATTGATTTCCATCATGAAAGGCCACACTTTGTTCCGTACTCATTTGATTTCTACTTTAACTTCACATCAAGAGGGTTTTGGTTCTAGCACTTTATGCATTGTTAAATGTATGGAGGTCACTGAGTTACGTCAAACAAATTTAACTGTTTATAATTTAGGATTTTGTCTTTATAATGAATGGTGCTTTTTCCTTTTAGTTTCAGTTAATATGAATTTAAATTCATGTATCCCGTACTAGTATTTATGAGGTTAAGCTTTTGGTTCTGACGGCGGTCTAAGACATTGTCAGATAAAATTTGATGCTACATTTTATGTCTGCTGAGGTGGTTCAGCGTAAGCCTGTTTAGTCTGTTTAGCGAGCTCCTATAGGAGGGATAGAGGTGGATCCAGGGGTTTCACCAAATAACATGTAAGTCATTACTGAAAAGTTTCCTGTGGTGGTGGCGTTGCTGTTAGCAATGGGGTGAAATGTGGGGTAGGTCCAGAAGTAATCTGCATGAGTTTAACCCTAACCAGACTAGAGGGTTAGGATGAGGAGCCTGTAACAAAGTAGGGTTTTATTGAACGATCTGTTAACGTACAGCCAAATACAGGAGTTCCAATCATGTTTTGAGAGGCCACAGACTAGTTGTTATTAGCATAGCAACTGCAACTGACAGGATGGATGGAACTAAAATCTTAAAGAATGACTTAATATTTTACACATTTTCCTTTCATTTCATTAGAATAAAATTAAGATACCTTGGGTTTCAGGGGAGAACATGCAGTATTTATTATGTGTGAGGAGACATTGCTTTAAGTTAAAAAAAAAAAGAATTCATGCAATGCAAACTTAAAATGTATGCTTCATTTCCCTTTGGCAAAATCATCACCAGCACACTTATTAAAAGAAAAAACGATTATTCTATTGGAATATCTTGACTTGGACATATGCTTTTCTTTTTTGTTCGTCTTCCTGCCAACACACTTCCTGGTTCACCGTTTACATCTTAATGAAGGGCTTGAACAATAGGAGTAAAGATGCAACCACCAAATGTTCACACATAACAAAAATGTTCGACATCAACTTCTGTTACACAATAGAATGTTTGTGCAATACGGAGCTAATTTCTCTGTTATCACCTATAGACTTAACTTGTTAAAGCTTGTACCCTGCTGTACTTCTAGAATGTTGACAGCTTAAATATTATAGTTTGGGAATCTTGCACTAGACATTTATGAGGCGGACAGAAACACATCTTCAAATAAATACTAATATGCTTTGCATCTACGTGTCTAAATAGGCAAGTGTCTCCTGACAGGTTCAGTATTAAAAAGTGTGGAAGGTGTTAGTCCATTTTTTTTATTGTCAAGGAAATTTATAGTTTTAAATCTGTGATCTTGATATTGTTTTATCGTTAAATGTTGGACTATTTCTTCATATTTTACAAACATTATAGTTAGATTTCTCCAGAAAAAAAACATAGCAAATGTCAGAATAAGGAGAATTTAAGAATGAAGAGCTAAAAAGAAATAGTAATAAATAGAGAATAGATAAGAGAATAAAAACGCACACACAGGTATGCACAGCTTGTTGTGTCCTAGCTTTCATTCGTCCTCCTCCTTCTCACTGTGACGTAGGGTTAGCGGACAGAGTCCAACAGCCGACAGTTCAATATACTTCCAGAATGCAATAAAAAACCTCCAAGTGTCTTACCTCTCCGATAACATCCCATGTTTCATTAAACTGCGTTAGCTTAGCTCCCTGGTGTGGTCAGCCAGCCATCTTTCATTGTCCGGGATGGTTGTTAGGAAACACAGCTTTAATGACCTCCTGTCCATAATCATCTGGGGTTGTCTCTTCTGATTTCTGTCCCATTTGCAAACACTGTGTGTTTTTTCTGCACAAATCATCAGCAGTGTTTACGGCCGGTCTCAGTTCAATCAACCATCCTGTGTTTAAAAAATGGAATCATGAGTCACGTTTAGCTGACTGAGAAAGTACCGCTATGATAACCGCAGAAAAATTAGCAGTTATATCAAGGTTGAGAATCATGCAAAAAATAAGAGGAAAATACATAACAGTAAATTTACTGAGGCAGAGGGAGCTCAGAGGCCAACCCCTTTAAACGAAGTGTCTGGACTGGAAGTGATTTGATCGATATTCAATCGAAGATACTGTGTATTGAAGACCACGGATCCGTTTGGGGCAAGACATTTCAAAGAGTAGTTGGGCATCTGGCAGCTGAATGGCATTAATTAAAGAAAGCATAACATGGGACCTCTAAACACTTACCTGCTAGGTGAAAGATAAGTTGGAAATGTTCTATTTGAAAGTTTACCTTTTACCATGAAGGCTCTAAGAGCTGACAAGGATGGGTCAGAAACAATGTCAAGATGTTATGACTTAAAATGTCCTCAACATCAAATACTTACCTTTATTAGCTTCTCTGGGTTTGTGGTAATACCCAGAAGGCCCACCTACCAGCCCCCAACCTTTGTTATAATGACGTCAGGGCTGCATTCTCTCTGCTTCCTCTTCCTGCCTCGGATACAGGGGTGGTGGCGGGGCTGTGCATCACCATATCCTTTGGAAAGCATTTGTGTCTTGTGTTCTGCTGGACTGCTGCCAGCTCTACACGCAACATTGAAGAACAATGGAATCGATCCTGTCGGCATATAGAAAACTTTACACTTTGACCTAATTCACTCATTGTTCAAATTTTCAGGGTCAGTCCTGAGCAGATCAAGTGAATGTGGAGGATTTAGTTTGAACAAATGGTTGGCTGACCAGAATACAGAATATGGGAACGTCTACTAAGAGATTCTACAAGCTGTTCTGGTTTACAAGCTCTTAGCAACAACTGAGCAAATGTTGCCTAAGTTGACGTAAACTAGTGTATGAGGCATGTTTTATTTATTAGAAGTGGAACTAAATCAGACTATTGAGAAAAATGTCTTGAAAAATAGGGCGACTGGACAACAGGACCAACCTGCAAGGAAGAAGTCTCTCACTGATGTCAATGCACCTACAAGCAAAATACCCATGACAGAATTACGCTCGTTAAATTATTCCTTGATCATTAAACCATAACTCTTGATTCTGGAATCACATGAATATTATTAGAATTTAGTTACTCAAGAAAAACAAGATTTCACAAATGACACATCTCCCCAAGATCCAGCTCGAATGTGTTACAATTCCGTGAACACCTGTCATCTAGTACATTTGTCGTTGACAAAAAAGTTCCAATGTTCAAAAATATCCCCAGTCAATAATCCTGCTGATCTCTGATAATCTGTCATAGGAGTTTTTGTTGTGATCCTGCCTGTAATGATGGCCTGTGAGAGGATAGGACGGCTGCAGCTTTCTGCTGACTCTGTGTTGTTAGACTTATCCAGGCCAGCTGAGAACCGTCAGGGAGTTTGTCCAATGTCTGGGGTTTGCGAGCTATGAAAAAGTCATGAGACCAGCTTCCAGCTCGGACTTCTATCCTCTTTTCTCTGTTGTGTGAACCTTCTGCTCAGACAGGATCCCAAATGTCCCAAAGGATAGCAGCGATGTAGCACATGATGTCACGAAGCCTCCTCCCTGCAGCTGATTATTACCTCCGTTCAGGCCAACTGTTGATAAGTAGACCACTATTTAGCTCAATTAGAAGGTTCTCTCTGTTTACGGTTGCACTCTGTTATTCAGTGTTTTGTATTCATTAGATTTCTGCACACTTTTTGGGAGGGGGGTTCATACATACATACATACATATAAATACAGTATATACATGTTAGCATACAAGTATGTAATATATGATATACCTATTAACATATGATATACATATTAACAATTTACTATCACTAAAGTCACATTTCACAACTACAACTACAAACTAGGACTAACGCAGTCACAGACTGCAACATCCCGCAACACCCCTGAATTCAAAAATTCAATGTCATTGATCAAAGCACAAGCTGTGATCTATGGTCTTACTCACGATGGCCTTCTTCCTCGTCTTTCTATATTATCCGGTTCCTGAGGGTACAAAAGTTGAAATTTGACCTTGACCTAGTTTTCTCAAGGTCAAGATCATCATCTCATTGTCACCCTCTTTGTTCTGATAAATTAATATTCTCTTTTTTACACTGGATGGATTTTATTCAACAGCAACAGAAAATGTTGGCCATCATGAAAAAAAAAAAGACAAAGAAATTACTCCCTCTAGACTCACCCCACCCAACAAGAGACAGGGTCAGAATAAAAGCTGTGTATCAGACCAAATGAAGAACCATGCATATCTGGTGTATTTTATCATGAAGCTTAGACATGTTTGTTTGCTGGAGGGCACAGTGGTGCAGTGGGTAGCAACACAAAAAGGTTCTGGGTTTGAGTCCTTCCTGTTCGGCGTTTTCTGGGTTCTCTGACTTGCTCCCCCCTCCTAAAATATACAATTATGAAATATAGATTGAATTCATCACTCTAAATTGTCTGTAGATGTGAGTGTGCATGAGTGGTTGTTTGTTGCTGGCGACACTTGCGGGATATACCCCACCTCTTGCCCCTAGCCAACTGGGATAGACTCCAGCATCACCCATGGTCCGCAAGGTGGACAATTCTGCCCTGGCTAGAATGACGGAAACACGGCAACCAATCCGCACCAAGGGCGTCTCCGATCACCACAGGAACAATCACACACATTCACACACCAGCGAGTCCCTCAATAACGGCAAGGGGGGTAAAGTGACTTGTCCAAGAACACAATGACAAATGACTCTATTACACATCAGTTTTGTATATTTAATATTAAAGAAGAGATAAAAATCAAACACGTCTGTCTCTGTCTGTCTACATTCCTGGGGATACCATACCTTATTTGGGTTGGCCTTGGCATCTGTAATGACTGGATTTGTGTGTTAGCTTCAGTAGCATAGCTAAACTATATGGCATCTAAGTAGCCTCCAGTAAAAGGATTAACGAGACAGAGACCTGAAGGAAGATCAGATGGAAAACCTACAGGACCCGTTCAGAACGATGTGTGTGAATCGTTCTGAACGGCGACGTCCTGTCCTGTTCGGCTGCACACATAAACGCACGTTGCAAAAACAAGCCTTGTAGACAGGTGATTTATTGCAGAATCAC